>NC_092173.1:42820885-43160885 GCF_045791955.1 Oncorhynchus clarkii lewisi | reverse complement strand
TCTGTCTGTCTCTATTCTAGCTCTGTTCTGTCTGTCTGTCTCTACTCTAGCTCTGTTCTGCCTGTCTGTCTCTATTCTAGCTCTGTTCTGTCTGTCTCTATTCTAGCTCTGTTCTGTCTGTCTGTCTCTACTCTAGCTTTGTTCTGTCTGTCTCCTAGCTCTGTTCTGTCTGTCTCTACTCTAGCTCTGCTCTAGCTCTGTTCTGCCTGTCTGTCTCTACTATAGCTATGTTCTGTCTGTCTGTCTGTCTGTCTCTATTCTAGCTCTGTTCTGTCTGTCTCTATTCTAGGTCTGTTCTGTCTGTCTCTACTCTAGCTCTGTTCTGTCGGTCTCTACTCTAGCTCTGCTCTAGCTCTGTTCTGCCTGTCTGTCTCTACTATAGCTATGTTCTGTCTGTCTGTCTGTCTGTCTGTCTGTCTGTCTGTCTCTATTCTAGCTCTGTTCTGTCTGTCTGTCTCTACTCTAGCTCTGTTCTGCCTGTCTGTCTCTATTCTAGCTCTGTTCTGTCTGTCTCTATTCTAGCTCTGTTCTGTCTGTCTGTCTCTACTCTAGCTTTGTTCTGTCTGTCTCCTAGCTCTGTTCTGTCTGTCTCTACTCTAGCTCTGCTCTAGCTCTGTTCTGCCTGTCTGTCTCTACTCTAGCTCTGTTCTGTCAGTTCTGTCTGTCTCTACTCTAGCTCTGTTCTGCCTGTCTGTCTCTACTCTAGCTCTGTTCTGCCTGTCTGTCTGTCTCTACTCTAGCTCTGTTCTGTCAGTTCTGTCTGTCTCTACTCTAGCTCTGTTCTGTTCTGTCTGTCTGTCTGTCTGTCTCTACTCTAGCTCTGTTCTGTCGGTCTCTACTCTAGCTCTGCTCTAGCTCTGTTCTGCCTGTCTGTCTCTACTATAGCTATGTTCTGTCTGTCTGTCTGTCTGTCTCTATTCTAGCTCTGTTCTGTCTGTCTGTCTCTATTATATCTCTGTTCTGTCTGTCTGTCTCTATTCTAGCTCTGTTCTGTCTGTCTGTCTCTACCCTAGCTCTGTTCTGCCTGTCTGTCTCTATTCTAGCTCTGTTCGGTCTGTCTCTATTCTAGCTCTGTTCTGTCTGTCTGTCTCTACTCTAGCTTTGTTCTGTCTGTCTCCTAGCTCTGTTCTGTCTGTCTCTACTCTAGCTCTGCTCTAGCTCTGTTCTGCCTGTCTGTCTCTACTATAGCTATGTTCTGTCTGTCTGTCTGTCTGTCTGTCTCTATTCTAGCTCTGTTCTGTCTGTCTCTATTCTAGGTCTGTTCTGTCTGTCTGTCTGTCTGTCTCTATTCTAGCTTTGTTCTGTCTGTCTGTCTCTATTCTAGCTCTGTTCTGTCTGTCTGTCTCTACTCTAGCTCTGTTCTGCCTGTCTGTCTCTATTCTAGCTCTGTTCTGTCTGTCTGTCTCTACTCTAGCTTTGTTCTGTCTGTCTCCTAGCTTTGTTCTGTCTGTCTGTCTGTCTGTCTGTCTGTCTGTCTGTCTCTATTCTAGCTTTGTTCTGTCTGTCTGTCTCTATTCTAGCTCTGTTCTGTCTGTCTGTCTCTACTCTAGCTCTGTTCTGCCTGTCTGTCTCTATTCTAGCTCTGTTCTGTCTGTCTCTATTCTAGCTCTGTTCTGTCTGTCTGTCTCTACTCTAGCTTTGTTCTGTCTGTCTCCTAGCTTTGTTCTGTCTGTCTCTACTATAGCTATGTTCTGTCTGTCTGTCTGTCTCTATTCTAGCTCTGTTCTGTCTGTCTCTATTCTAGCTCTGTTCTATCTGTCTGTCTGCCTCTATTCTAGCTCTGTTCTGTCTGTCTGTCTGTCTGTCTCTACTCTAGCTCTGTTCTGTCTGCCTGTCTGTCTCTACTCTAGCTCTGTTCTGTCTGCCTGTCTGTCTCTACTCTAGCTCTGTTCTGTCTGTCTGTCTGTCTGTCTGTCTGTCTGTCTGTCTGTCTGTCTACTCTAGCTCTGTTCTGTCTGCCTGTCTGTCTCTACTCTAGCTCTGTTCTGCCTGTCTGTCTCTACTCTAGCTCTGTTCTGTCTGTCTGTCTCTAGTCTAGCTCTGTCCTGCCTGTCTGTCTCTACTCTAGCTCTGTTCTGCCTGTCTGTCTCTACTCTAGCTCTGTTCTGCCTGTCTGTCTCTATTCTAGCTCTGTTCTGTCTGTCTCTATTCTAGCTCTGTTCTGTCTGTCTGTCTCTACTCTAGCTTTGTTCTGTCTGTCTCCTAGCTCTGTTCTGTCTGTCTCTACTCTAGCTCTGCTCTAGCTCTGTTCTGCCTGTCTGTCTCTACTATAGCTATGTTCTGTCTGTCTCTATTCTAGCTCTGTTCTATCTGTCTGTCTGTCTCTATTCTAGCTCTGTTCTGTCTGTCTGTCTGTCTCTACTCTAGCTCTGTTCTGTCTGCCTGTCTCTCTCTACTCTAGCTCTGTTCTGTCTGCCTGTCTGTCTCTACTCTAGCTCTGTTCTGTCTGTCTGTCTGTCTGTCTGTCTGTCTGTCTGTCTGTCTACTCTAGCTCTGTTCTGTCTGCCTGTCTGTCTCTACTCTAGCTCTGTTCTGCCTGTCTGTCTCTACTCTAGCTCTGTTCTGTCTGTCTGTCTCTAGTCTAGCTCTGTTCTGCCTGTCTGTCTCTAGTCTAGCTCTGTTCTGCCTGTCTGTCTCTACTCTAGCTCTGTTCTGCCTGTCTGTCTCTACTCTAGCTCTGTTCTGCCTGTCTGTCTCTATTCTAGCTCTGTTCTGTCTGTCTCTATTCTAGCTCTGTTCTGTCTGTCTCTACTCTAGCTCTGTTCTGTCTGTCTGTCTCTACTCTAGCTCTGTTCTGTCTGTCTCTACTCTAGCTCTGTTCTGCCTGTCTGTCTCTACTCTAGCTCTGTTCTGTCTGTCTGTCTTTCTGTACTCTAGCTCTGTTCTGTCTGTCTCACTACACCCCCTGGACAGGACACTTCCTCCTGTTTTTGTAGTGAGGCACATTCATGGTCAGGACACTAGTCTATTGCAGGGTCTAGTCAGATATTCTGCAGCGAGTCTTAGGCCTTTGAGTGTCCAGGACCAGATCCATGTTTAATCCTTCCCAGGCCACAAACAAAACAAACAGAGAAGAGAAGACGTAACAAAGTCTTGTTAGTATTAATGGCCCCAGCGTGTACGTGCCTGGTCGTCCCTAGATAGAAGAAGTGAGTCGGAGAGTAACCTCGGGATCCTCTCCTTTTGGTTAAGGAACTGTTTTCTCACTCCTCTTCTGTCTCGGCTTCTGAAGACTTGTATTTTCTTTTCAACACGGGAGGATCAAGGGGGAAAAGGAAAGTTTCCTCCAAAGTCAAAGCAGCAAACCACCATAAGAAGAGGGGGAATGAAACACTGCCTATTAATATTCAGTCTACATCAGCTTTTCCACAGGCACTCCAACCATCACTGTTTTTCTTTTCTCTTGCTCTCTCTTTATCTCTCTATCTACCCATCCTCTCTCTCTCTCTGTCTCTCTCTCTCTCTCGCTATAGCTCCCTCTTCTCTCCCTCTCTCTCTCTCTCTCTGTCTCTCTCTCTCTCTCTCTCTCTCTCTCTCTCTCTCTCTCTCTCTCTCTCTCTCACTCTCTCTCTCTCTCTCTGCCGTGTCTGGTGGGTTCTCTAGGCGCTTTGTTTTATCCAGCAGGTTTCTGAAACCCTAGTGGGGTCCCGTGGTGGGAGAAGAGCTCTACCTATCAGAGTAGATATGTCTTTGATATGGGTGTACGTCCCAAATGTAACCCTATTCCCTATAAATGGAACCCTATTCTCTATAAATGGAACGCTATTCTATATAAATGGAACCCTATTCTCTATAAATGGAACCCTATTCCCTATAAATGGAACCCTATTCTCTATAAATGGAACCCTATTCCCTATAAATGGAACCCTATTCTAAATAAATGGAACCCTATTCTAAATTAATGGCACCCTATTCCCTGTAAATGGCACCCTATTCCCTATAAATGGAACCCTATTCTCTATAAATGGAACCATATTCCCTATAAATGGAACCCTATTCTAAATAAATGGCACCCTATTCCCTATAAATGGAACCATATTCCCTATAAATGGAACCCTATTCTAAATAAATGGCACCCTATTCCCTGTAAATTCTATCGGCTCAGTCAGAACTAAGCGTTACCTGAATGGGGATGGTGAATTACGCAGCTTTATTACCAAATCTCCTCTGAATATGGATACTTCCTTCCCTGTGTGGAAATGTAGTTTTAGTATGTACACTTCTGTTCATGTGTGTACTTTGTGGGTCGAGAGGAAGTGCTATTCTATACTGGTGCTCTATAGCTAATATGAATTTAAGCAACGAGGCCCGAGGCGGTGTGGTATGTGGCCAATATACCACGGCCAAGGGATGTTCTTATGCACGACTCAACCTTAGCCATGATATATTGGCCACATATCGCAACCCCCTTGAGGTGGCTTATTGCTATCATAAACTGGTTACCGACTGAATTAGAGCAGTAAAAATAAATATTTTGTCATACCCGTGGTATACGGTCTGATATACTAGTAACCGGAAGGTTGTAAGTTCAAACCCCCGAGCTGACAAGGTACAGCTCTGTCCCTGAACAAGGCAGTTAACCCACTGTTCCTAGGCCGTCATTGAAAATAAGAATTTGTTCTTAACTGACTTGCCTAGTTAAATAAAGGTAAAATAAAATTTAAAAAAATCAGCATTCAGGGTTCGAACGACCCAGTTTATAATATGGTATAACAAAGAAATCACTTCACAAAGGATTCTCATTTGTTGGACCCTGGGACTTGATTACTGAGATGTGAACATATTTCTCTAAGAGCCTATCAGTCCACTCTCAGTGGGCTGCTATAACACTCCTTGTCTCAAATAACCTACAGTATAGGCCTTGGTCAATAATAGTGTACTATAAAGGGAATAGGCTGCGATTTGGAAGGCATTCCAATTGCAATCATGCTCATGGACAGATTGTTTTCAAGTCATCAATGGGCCTAATTACTGAGCTTTTCTCCTGGACTGACTGGCAACTGCTCTGGCCCTCTACAGATTGACACTGATTCAGCTAGTCCCTAATCACCCCCCCTCCCCTTGGCCGAAACCTGGCCATGTTTGCAGTTCTGAAGAGTCTGGGTAGGTATGAGAAGTGCAGTTCTGAAGAGTCTGGGTAGGTATGAGCAGTGCTGTTCTGAAGAGTCTGGGTAGGTATGAGCAGTGCAGTTCTGAAGAGTCTGGGTAGGTATGAGCAGTGCAGTTGTGAAGAGTCTGGGTAGGTATGAGCAGTGCTGTTCTGAAGAGTCTGGGTAGGTATGAGCAGTGCAGTTCTGAAGAGTCTGGGTAGGTATGAGAAGTGCAGTTCTGAAGAGTCTGGGTAGGTATGAGCAGTGCTGTTCTGAAGAGTCTGGGTAGGTATGAGCAGTGCAGTTCTGAAGAGTCTGGGTAGGTATGAGCAGTGCTGTTCTGAAGAGTCTGGGTAGGTATGAGCAGTGCAGTTCTGAAGAGTCTGGGTAGGTATGAGCAGTGCAGTTCTGAAGATTCTGGGTAGGTATGAGCAGTGCTGTTCTGAAGAGTCTGGGTAGGTATGAGCAGTGCTGTTCTGAAGAGTCTGGGTAGGTATGAGCAGTGCAGTTCTGAAGAGTCTGGGTAGGTATGAGCAGTGCTGTTCTGAAGTGTCTGGGTAGGTATGAGCAGTGCTGTTCTGAAGAGTCTGGGTAGGTATCAGTGCAGTGGTGAAGTGTCCACCATATTGCTTTCACCTTGCAGATCTGTGACCTGCAGAAACAATGGGTTAGGGCCAAGCGGGAGGGGTAGGGAGCGATAGGGGTGGGTAGGGAGCGATGGGGGTGGGTAGGGAGTGATGGGGGTGGGTAGGGAGTGATGGGGGTGGGTAGGGAGTGATGGGGGTGGGTAGGTAGGGGTAGTGAGCGATGGGGGTGGGTAGGTAGGGGTAGGGAGCGATGGGGGTGGGCAGGGAGTGATGGGGGTGGTAGGTAGGGTTAGGGAGCGATGGGGGTAGGTAGGGGTAGTGAGCGATGGGGGTGGGTAGGGGGCGATGGGGGTGGGTAGGTAGGGGTAAGGAGCGATGGGGGTGGGTAGGTAGGGGTAGGGGGCGATGGGGGTGGGTAGGTAGGGGTAGGGGGCGATGGGGGTGGGTAGGTTGGCGTATGGAGCGATGGGGGTGGGTAGGTTGGGGTAGGGGGCGATGGGGGTGGGTAGGTAGGGGTAGGGAGCGATGGGGGTGGGTAGGTAGGGGTAGTGAGCGATGGGGGTGGGTAGGGAGCGATGGGGGTGGGTAGGGAGCGATGGGGTTGGGTAGGTAGGGGTAAGGAGCGATGGGGGTGGGTAGATAGGGGTAATGAGTGATGGGGTGGGTCGGTAGGGGTAAGGAGCGATGGGGGTGGGTAGGTAGGGGTAAGGAGCGATGGGGGTGGGTAGGTAGGGGTAGTGAGCGATGGGGGTAGGGAAGGGGGGGTGATTAGGGACTAGCTGAATGAGTGTCAATCTGTAGGTAGGGGTAGTTGGCGATGGGGGTGGGTAGGTAGGAGTAGTTGGCGATGGGGGTGGGTAGGGAGCGATGGGGGTGGGTAGGTAGGGGTAGTGAGCGATGGGGGTGGGTAGGTAGGGGTAGGGGGCGATGGGGTGGGTAGGTAGGGGTAGTGAGCGATGGGGGTGGGTAGGTAGGGGTAGGGGGCGATGGGGGTGGGTAGGTAGGGGTAGTGAGCGATGGGGGTGGGTAGGTAGGGGTAATGAGCGATGGGGTGGGTAGGTAGGGGTAATTAGCGATTGGGGTGGGTAGGTAGGGGTAAGGAGTGATGGGGGTGGGGGGGAAGTGATGGGTAGGGAGCGATGGGGTTGTGTAGGAAGTGATGGGTAGGAAGTGATTGGGTGGGTAGGGAGCCATGGGGGTGGGTAGGATGCGATGGGTAGGCAGCGATGGGGTTGGGTAGGAAGCGATGGTGGTGGGTAGGAAGTGATGGAGGTGTGTAGGAAGCGATGGGGGTGTGTAGGAAGCGATGGGGTGTGTAGGAAGCGATGGGGGTGTGTAGGAAGCAATGGGGGTTTGTAGGAAGCGAGGGGTGTGTAGGAAGCGATGGGGGTGTGTAGGAAGCGATGGGTAGGGTGCGATGAGGTTGGATAGGAAGCGATGGGTAGGGAGCGATGGGGGTGTGTAGGAAGCGATGGGTAGGAAGCGATGAGGGTGGATAGGAAGTGATGGGTAGGGGGCGATGGGGATGGGTAGGAAGCGATGGGGGTGGGTAGGAAGCGATGGGGGTGGGTAGGAAGTGATGGGGGTGGGTAGGGAGTGATCGGGGTGGGTAGGAAGTGATGGAGGTGGGTAGGAGGTGATGGGGGTGGGTAGGAGGTGATGGGGGTGGGTAGGATGTGATGGGTAGGAAGTGATGGGTAGGAAGTGATGGGTAGGGGGCGATGGGGGTGGGTAGGGCGCGATGGGGGTGGGTAGGAAGTGATGGGGGTGGGTAGGAAGTGATGGGGGTGGGTAGGAAGTGATGCGTAGGAGCGATGGGGGTGTGTAGGAAGCAATGGGGGTGTGTAGGAAGCGATGGGGGTGTGTAGGAAGCGATGGGGGTGGGTCGGATGCGATGGGGTTGGGTAGGATGCGATGGGGGTGGGTAGGAAGCGATGGGGGTGTGTAGGAAGCGATGGGGGTGTGTAGGAAGCGATGGGGGTGTGTAGGAAGCGTTGGGGGTGGTTAGGAAGCGATGGGGGTGTGTAGGATGCGATGGGGGTGTGTAGGAAGCGATGGGTAGGGTGCGATGAGGGTGGATAGGAAGCGATGGGTAGGTAGCGATGGGTGTGTGTAGGAAGCGATGGGTAGGAAGCGATGGGTAGGAAGTGATGTGTAGGGAGCGATGGGGGTGGGTAGGAAGTGATGTGTAGGGAGCGATTGGGGTGGGTAGGAAGCGATTTGGGTGGGTAGGAAGTGATGGGGATGGTTAGGCAGCAATGGGTAGGAAGCGATGGGTAGGAAGTGATGTGTAGGGAAAAGATGGGGGTTGGTAGGTGGTGATGGGGGTGGGTAGGAAGTGATGGGGGTGGGTAGGAAGCGATGGGGGTGGGTAGGAGGTGATGGGGGTGGGTAGGAGGTGATGGGGGTGGGTAGGAGGTGATGGGTAGGGAGCGATGGGGGTGAGTAGGAAGTGATGGGTAGGGAGCGATGGGAGTGGGTAGGAAGCGATGGGGGTGGGTAGGAGGTGATGGGGTGGGTAGGAGGTGATGGGGGTGGGTAGGGAGCAATGGGGGTGGGTAGGGAGCAATGGGGGTGGGTAGGAGGTGATGGGGGTGGGTAGGAAGTGATGGGTAGGGAGCGATGGGGGTGTGTAGGAAGTCATGGGTAGGAAGTGATGGGGGTGGGTAGGAGGTGATGGGTAGGGAGCCATGGGGGTGGGTAGGAAGTGATGGGGGTGGGTAGGTAGGGGTAAGGAGCGATGGGGGTGGGTAGGGAGTGATGGGTAGGAAGTGATGGGTAGGGAGCCATGGGGGTGGGTAGGAAGTGATGGGGGTGGGTAGGAAGTGATGGGTAGGGTGTGATGGGGGTGGGTAGGAAGTGATGGGTAGGTGGTGGGTAGGAAGCGATGGGGGTGTGTAAGAAGTGATGAGTAGGGTGCGATGGGGGTGGGTAGGAGGTGATGGGTAAAAAATGATGGGGGTGTGTAGGAAGCGATGGGGGTGGGTAGGATGCGATGGGTAGGCAGCGATGGGGTTGGGTAGGAAGCGATGGGGGTGGGTATGAAGTGATGGAGGTGTGTAGGAAGCGATGGGGGTGTGTAGGAAGCGATGGGGTGTGTAGGAAGCGATGGGGTGTGTAGGAAGCGATGGGGGTGTGTAGGAAGCAATGGGGGTTTGTAGGAAGCGAGGGGTGTGTAGGAAGCGATGGGGGTGTGTAGGAAGCGATGGGTAGGGTGCGATGAGGTTGGATAGGAAGCGATGGGTAGGGAGCGATGGGGGTGTGTAGGAAGCGATGGGTAGGAAGCGATGAGGGTGGATAGGAAGTGATGGGTAGGTGGCGATGGGGATCGGTAGGAAGCGATGGGGGTGGGTAGGAAGTGATGGGGGTGGGTAGGGAGTGATAGGGGTGGGTAGGAAGTGATGGAGGTGGGTAGGAGGTGATGGGGGTGGGTAGGAGGTGATGGGGGTGGGTAGGAAGTGATGGGTAAGAAGTGATGGGTAGGGGGCGATGGGGGTGGGTAGGGCGCGATGGGGGTGGGTAGGAAGTGATGGGGGTGGGTAGGAAGTGATGGGGGTGGGTAGGAAGTGATGGGTAGGGAGCGATGGGGTGGGTAGAAAGTGATGCGTAGGAGCGATGGGGGTGTGTACGAAGCAATGGGGGTGTGTAGGAAGCGATGGGGGTGTGTAGGAAGCGATGGGGGTGGGTAGGATGCGATGGGGTTGGGTAGGAAGCGATGGGGGTGGGTAGGAAGCGATGGGGGTGTGTAGGAAGCGATGGAGGTGTGTAGGAAGCGATGGGGGTGTGTAGGAAGCGTTGGGGGTGGGTAGGAAGCGATGGGGTGTGTAGGATGCGATGGGGGTGTGTAGGAAGCGATGGGTAGGGTGCGATGAGGGTGGATAGGAAGCGATGGGTAGGGAGCGATGGGTGTGTGTAGGAAGCGATGGGTAGGAAGCGATGGGTAGGAAGTGATGTGTAGGGAGCGATGGGGGTGGGTAGGAAGTGATGTGTAGGGAGCGATTGGGGTGGGTAGGAAGCGATGGGGGTGGGTAGGAAGTGATGGGTAGGGCGAGATGGGGAGGGTTAGGCAGCAATGGGTAGGAAGCGATGGGTAGGAAGTGATGTGTAGGGAGAAGATGGGGGTGGGTAGGAAGCGATTTGGGTGGGTAGGAAGTGATGGGGATGGTTAGGCAGCAATGGGTAGGAAGCGATGGGTAGGAAGTGATGTGTAGGGAGAAGATGGGGGTTGGTAGGTGGTGATGGGGGTGGGTAGGAAGTGATGGGGTTGGGTAGGAAGCGATGGGGGTGGGTAGGAGGTGATGGGGGTGGGTAGGAGGTGATGGGGGTGGGTAGGAGGTGATGGGTAGGGAGCGATGGGGGTGGGTAGGAAGTGATGGGTAGGGAGCGATGGGAGTGGGTAGGAAGCGATGGGGGTGGGTAGGAGGTGATGGGGTGGGTAGGAGGTGATGGGGGTGGGTAGGGAGCAATGGGGGTGGGTAGGGAGCAATGGGGGTGGGTAGGAGGTGATGGGGGTGGGTAGGAAGTGATGGGTAGGGAGCGATGGGGGTGTGTAGGAAGTCATGGGTAGGAAGTGATGGGGGTGGGTAGGAGGTGATGGGTAGGGAGCCATGGGGGTGGGTAGGAAGTGATGGGGGTGGGTAGGTAGGGGTAAGGAGCGATGGGGGTGGGTAGGGAGTGATGGGTAGGAAGTGATGGGTAGGGAGCCATGGGGGTGGGTAGGAAGTGATGGGGGTGGGTAGGAAGTGATGGGTAGGGTGTGATGGGGGTGGGTAGGAAGTGATGGGTAGGTGGTGGGTAGGAAGCGATGGGGGTGTGTAAGAAGTGATGAGTAGGGTGCGATGGGGGTGGGTAGGAGGTGATGGGTAAAAAATGATGGGGGTGTGTAGGAAGCGATGGGGGTGGGTAGGATGCGATGGGTAGGCAGCGATGGGGTTGGGTAGGAAGCGATGGGGGTGGGTATGAAGTGATGGAGGTGTGTAGGAAGCGATGGGGGTGTGTAGGAAGCGATGGGGTATGTAGGAAGCGATGGGGTGTGTAGGAAGCGATGGGGGTGTGTAGGAAGCAATGGGGGTTTGTAGGAAGCGAGGGGTGTGTAGGAAGCGATGGGGGTGTGTAGGAAGCGATGGGTAGGGTGCGATGAGGTTGGATAGGAAGCGATGGGTAGGGAGCGATGGGGGTGTGTAGGAAGCGATGGGTAGGAAGCGATGAGGGTGGATAGGAAGTGATGGGTAGGTGGCGATGGGGATCGGTAGGAAGCGATGGGGGTGGGTAGGAAGTGATGGGGGTGGGTAGGGAGTGATCGGGGTGGGTAGGAAGTGATGGAGGTGGGTAGGAGGTGATGGGGGTGGGTAGGAGGTGATGGGGGTGGGTAGGAAGTGATGGGTAAGAAGTGATGGGTAGGGGGCGATGGGGGTGGGTAGGGCGCGATGGGGGTGGGTAGGAAGTGATGGGGGTGGGTAGGAAGTGATGGGGGTGGGTAGGAAGTGATGGGTAGGGAGCGATGGGGTGGGTAGAAAGTGATGCGTAGGAGCGATGGGGGTGTGTACGAAGCAATGGGGGTGTGTAGGAAGCGATGGGGGTGTGTAGGAAGCGATGGGGGTGGGTAGGATGCGATGGGGTTGGGTAGGAAGCGATGGGGGTGGGTAGGAAGCGATGGGGGTGTGTAGGAAGCGATGGAGGTGTGTAGGAAGCGATGGAGGTGTGTAGGAAGCGATGGGGGTGTGTAGGAAGCGTTGGGGGTGGGTAGGAAGCGATGGGGTGTGTAGGATGCGATGGGGGTGTGTAGGAAGCGATGGGTAGGGTGCGATGAGGGTGGATAGGAAGCGATGGGTAGGGAGCGATGGGTGTGTGTAGGAAGCGATGGGTAGGAAGCGATGGGTAGGAAGTGATGTGTAGGGAGCGATGGGGGTGGGTAGGAAGTGATGTGTAGGGAGCGATTGGGGTGGGTAGGAAGCGATGGGGGTGGGTAGGAAGTGATGGGTAGGGCGAGATGGGGAGGGTTAGGCAGCAATGGGTAGGAAGCGATGGGTAGGAGGTGATGTGTAGGGAGAAGATGGGGGTGGGTAGGAAGCGATTTGGGTGGGTAGGAAGTGATGGGGATGGTTAGGCAGCAATGGGTAGGAAGCGATGGGTAGGAAGTGATGTGTAGGGAGAAGATGGGGGTTGGTAGGTGGTGATGGGGGTGGGTAGGAAGTGATGGGGGTGGGTAGGAAGCGATGGGGGTGGGTAGGAGGTGATGGGGGTGGGTAGGAGGTGATGGGGGTGGGTAGGAGGTGATGGGTAGGGAGCGATGGGTGTGGGTAGGAAGTGATGGGTAGGGAGCGATGGGAGTGGGTAGGAAGCGATGGGGGTGGGTAGGAGGTGATGGGGTGGGTAGGAGGTGATGGGGGTGGGTAGGGAGCAATGGGGGTGGGTAGGGAGCAATGGGGGTGGGTAGGAGGTGATGGGGGTGGGTAGGAAGTGATGGGTAGGGAGCGATGGGGGTGTGTAGGAAGTCATGGGTAGGAAGTGATGGGGGTGGGTAGGAGGTGATGGGTAGGGAGCCATGGGGGTGGGTAGGAAGTGATGGGGGTGGGTAGGTAGGGGTAAGGAGCGATGGGGGTGGGTAGGGAGTGATGGGTAGGAAGTGATGGGTAGGGAGCCATGGGGGTGGGTAGGAAGTGATGGGGGTGGGTAGGAAGTGATGGGTAGGGTGTGATGGGGGTGGGTAGGAAGTGATGGGTAGGTGGTGGGTAGGAAGCGATGGGGGTGTGTAAGAAGTGATGAGTAGGGTGCGATGGGGGTGGGTAGGAGGTGATGGGTAAAAAATGATGGGGGTGTGTAGGAAGCGATGGGGGTGGGTAGGATGCGATGGGTAGGCAGCGATGGGGTTGGGTAGGAAGCGATGGGGGTGGGTATGAAGTGATGGAGGTGTGTAGGAAGCGATGGGGGTGTGTAGGAAGCGATGGGGTGTGTAGGAAGCGATGGGGTGTGTAGGAAGCGATGGGGGTGTGTAGGAAGCAATGGGGGTTTGTAGGAAGCGAGGGGTGTGTAGGAAGCGATGGGGGTGTGTAGGAAGCGATGGGTAGGGTGCGATGAGGTTGGATAGGAAGCGATGGGTAGGGAGCGATGGGGGTGTGTAGGAAGCGATGGGTAGGAAGCGATGAGGGTGGATAGGAAGTGATGGGTAGGTGGCGATGGGGATCGGTAGGAAGCGATGGGGGTGGGTAGGAAGTGATGGGGGTGGGTAGGGAGTGATCGGGTGGGTAGGAAGTGATGGAGGTGGGTAGGAGGTGATGGGGGTGGGTAGGAGGTGATGGGGGTGGGTAGGAAGTGATGGGTAAGAAGTGATGGGTAGGGGGCGATGGGGGTGGGTAGGGCGCGATGGGGGTGGGTAGGAAGTGATGGGGGTGGGTAGGAAGTGATGGGGGTGGGTAGGAAGTGATGGGGGTGGGTAGGAAGCGATGGGGTGTGTAGGATGCGATGGGGGTGTGTAGGAAGCGATGGGTAGGGTGCGATGAGGGTGGATAGGAAGCGATGGGTAGGGAGCGATGGGTGTGTGTAGGAAGCGATGGGTAGGAAGCGATGGGTAGGAAGTGATGTGTAGGGAGCGATGGGGGTGGGTAGGAAGTGATGTGTAGGGAGCGATTGGGGTGGGTAGGAAGCGATGGGGGTGGGTAGGAAGTGATGGGTAGGGCGAGATGGGGAGGGTTAGGCAGCAATGGGTAGGAAGCGATGGGTAGGAAGTGATGTGTAGGGAGAAGATGGGGGTGGGTAGGTGGTGATGGGGTTGGGTAGGAAGCGATGGGGGTGGGTAGGAAGCGATGGGGGTGTGTAGGAAGCGATGGAGGTGTGTAGGAAGCGATGGGGGTGGGTAGGAAGCGTTGGGGGTGGGTAGGAAGCGATGGGGGTGTGTAGGATGCGATGGGGGTGTGTAGGAAGCGATGGGTAGGGTGCGATGAGGGTGGATAGGAAGCGATGGGTAGGGAGCGATGGGTGTGTGTAGGAAGCGATGGGTAGGAAGCGATGGGTAGGAAGTGATGTGTAGGGTGCGATGGGGGTGGGTAGGAAGTGATGTGTAGGGAGCGATTGGGGTGGGTAGGAAGCGATGGGGGTGGGTAGGAAGTGATGGGTAGGGAGAGATGGGGATGGTTAGGCAGCAATGGGTAGGAAGCGATGGGTAGGAAGTGATGTGTAGGGAGAAGATGGGGGTGGGTAGGTGGTGATGGGGGTGGGTAGGAAGTGATGGGGGTGGGTAGGAAGCGATGGGGGTGGGTAGGAGGTGATGGGGGTGGGTAGTATGCGATGGGGGTGGGTAGGAGGTGATGGGGGTGGGTAGGAGGTGATGGGTAGGGAGCGATGGGGGTGGGTAGGAAGTGATGGGTAGGGAGCGATGGGAGTGGGTAGGAAGCGATGGGGGTGGGTAGGAGGTGATGGGGTGGGTAGGAGGTGATGGGGGTGGGTAGGGAGCAATGGGGGTGGATAGGGAGCAATGGGGGTGGGTAGGAGGTGATGGGGGTGGGTAGGGAGCAATGGGGGTGGGTAGGGAGCGATGGGGGTGGGTAGGGAGCGATGGGGGTGGGTAGGAGGTGATGGGGGTGGGTAGGGAGCGATGGGGGTGGGTAGGAACTGATGGGTAGGAAGTGATGGGGGTGGGTAGGAAGTGATTGGTAGGGTGCGATGGGGGTGGGTAAGTGATGGGTAGGAAGTGATGGGTAGGGAGTGATGGGTAGGGAGCGATGGGGGTGGGTAGGGCGCGATGGGGGTGGTTAGGAAGTGATGGGGGTGGGTAGGAACTGATGGGTAGGAAGTGATGGGGGTGGTTAGGAAGTGATTGGTAGGGTGCGATGGACGTGGGTAGGAAGTGATGGGTAGGAGCGATGGGGGTGTGTAGGAAGTGATGGGTAGGGAGCGATGGGGATGGATAGGAGGCGATGGGTAGGAAGCGATGGGTAGGCGGTGATGGGGGTGGGTAGGAAGCGATGGGTAGGAAGCGATGGGGGTCGGTAGGGAGTGATGTGTAGGGAGCGATGGGGTGGGTAGGAAGCGATGGGGGTCGGTAGGAAGTGATGGAGGTGGGTAGGTAGTGATGGGGGTGGGTAGGAAGTGATGGGTAGGGAGGGATGGGTAGGAAGCGATGGGTAGGCAGCGATGGGGGTGGGTGGGAAGTGATGGGTAGGGAGCGATGGGGATGGGTAGGAGGCGATGGGTAGGAAGCGATGGGTAGGAAGTGATGGGGGTGGGTAGGAAGCGATGGGTAGGAAGCGATGGGGGTCGGTAGGGAGTGATGTGTAGGGAGCGATGGGGTGGGTAGGAAGCGATGGGGGTCGGTAGGAAGTGATGGAGGTGGGTAGGTAGTGATGGGGGTGGGTAGGAAGTGATGGGTAGGGAGGGATGGGTAGGAAGCGATGGGTAGGCAGCGATGGGGGTGGGTGGGAAGTGATGGGGGTGGGTAGGGAGCGATGGGGGTGGGTAGGATTTGATGGGGGTGGGTAGGAAGCGATGGGTAGGAAGCGATGGGTAGGAAGTGATGGGTAGGTAGTGATGTGTAGGGAGCGATGGGGGTGGGTAGGAAGCGATGGGTAGGAAACGATGAGTGTGGATAGGAAGTGATAGGTAGGAAGCGATGGGGATGGGTAGGCAGCGATGGGTAGGAAGCGATGTGTAGGGAGCGATGGGGGTGGGTAGGAAGCGATGGGGGTGGGTAGGAAGCAATGGTGGTGTGTATGAAGCGATGGGGGTGTGTAGGAAGCGATGGGGGTGGGTAGGAAGCGATGGGGGTGTGTAGGAAGCGATGGGGTTGTGTAGGAAGCGATGGGTAGGGTGCGATAAGGGTGGATAGAAAGCAATGGGTAGGGAGGCGATGGGGATGGGTAGGCAGCGATGGGTAGGAGGCGATGGGTAGGAAGCGATGGGTAGGTAGTGATGTGTAGGGAGCGATGGGGGTGGGTAGGAAGTGATGGGTAGGAAACGATGAGGGTGGATAGGAAGTGATAGGTAGGAAGCGATGGGGATGGATAGGCAGCGATGGGTAGGAAGTGATGTGTAGGGAGCGATTGGGGTGGGTAGGTAGCGATGGGGGTGGGTAGGAAGCAATGGTGGTGTGTATGAAGCGATTGGGGTGTGTAGGAAGCGATGGGGGTGGGTAGGAAGCGATGGGGGGGTGTAGGATGCGATGGGGGTGTGTAGGAAGCGATGGGTAGGGTGCGATAAGGGTGGATAGAAAGCGATGGGTAGGGAGGCGATGGGGATGGGTAGGCAGCGATGGGTAGGAAGCGATGGGTAGAAAACGATGGGTAGGTAGTGATGTGTAGGGAGCGATGGGGGTGGGTAGGAAGCGATGGGTAGGTAACGATGAGGGTGGATAGGAAGTGATAGGTAGGAAGCGATGGGTAGGAAGTGATGTGTAGGGAGCGATGGGGGTGGGTAGGAAGCGAAGGGGGTGGGTAGGAAGTGATGGGGGTGGGTAGGGAGCGATGGGGGTGGGTAGGAAGCGATGGGGGTGGGTAGGAAGCGATGGGGGTGGGAAGGAAACGATGGGGGTGGGTAGGAAGCGATGGGGGTCGGTAGGAAGTGATGGAGGTGGGTAGGGATTGATGGGGGTGGGTAGGAAGTGATGGGTAGGGAGGGATGGGTAGGAAGCGATGGGTAGGCAGTGATGGGGGTGGGTAGGAAGTGATGGGGGTGGGTAGGGAGCGATGGGGGTGGGTAGGAAGCGATGGGGGTGGGTAGGAAGCGATGGGGGTGTGTAGGAAGCGATGGGGGTGGGTAGGAAGCGATGAGGGTGTGTAGGAAGTGATAGGTAGGAAGCGATGGGGATGGGTAGGCAGCGATGGTTAGGAAGTGATGTGTAGGGAGCGATGGGGGTTGGTAGGAAGCGATGGGGGTGGGTAGGAAGCAATGGTGGTGTGTATGAAGCAATGGGGGTGTGTAGGAAGCGATGGGGGTGGGTAGGAAGCGATGTGGGTGTGTAGGAAGCAATGGGGGTGTGTAGGAAGCGATGGGGGTGTGTAGGAAGCGATGGGTAGGGTGCGATAAGGGTGGATAGAAAGCGATGGGTAGGGAGGCGATGGGGATGGGTAGGTAGTGATGTGTAGGGAGCGATGGGGGTGGGTAGGAAGCGATGGGTAGGTAACGATGAGGGTGGATAGGAAGTGATAGGTAGGAAGCGATGGGGATGGGTAGGCAGCGATGGGTAGGAAGTCATGTGTAGGAAGTGATGTGTAGGGAGCGATGGGGGTGGGTAGGAAGCGAAGGGGGTGGGTAGGAAGTGATGGGGGTGGGTAGGGAGCGATGGGGGTGGGTAGGATGCGATGGGGGTGGATAGGAAGCGATGGGGTTGGTTAGGAAGCGATGGGGGTGGGTAGGGGGTGATGGGGGTGGGTAGGTGGTGATGGGGGTGGGTAGGAGGTGATGGGGTTGGGTAGGGAGCAATGGGGGTGGGTAGGAGATGATGGGGGTGGGTAGGGAGCGATGGGGGTGGGTAGGGAGCGATGGGGGTAGGTAGGAGGTGATGGGGGTGGGTAGGGGGTGATGGGTAGGGCGCGATGGGGGTGGGTAGGAAGCGATGGGGGTCGGTAGGAAGTGATGGGGGTGGGTAGGAGGTGATGGGGGTGGGTAGGAAGTGATGGGTAGGGAGCGATGGGTAGGAAGCGATGGGGGTGGGTAGGAAGTGATGGGGGTGGGTAGGGAGCGATTGGGGTGGGTAGGAAGCGATAGGGGTGGGTAGGGGGTGAATGGGGTGGGTAGGAAGCGATGAGGGTGGGTAGGGAGCGATGGGGGTGGGTATTAAGCGATGGGGGTGGGTAGGAAGCGATGGGGGTGGGTAGGAAGCGATGGGGGTGGGTAGGAGGTGATGGGGGTAGGTAGGAGGTGATGGGGGTGGGTAGGAAGCGATGGGGGTGGGTAGGAGGTGATGGGGGTGGGTAGGGAGCGATGGGGGTGGTTAGGGAGCAATGGGGGTGGGTAGGAAGTGATGGGTAGGGAGCGATGGGAGTGGGTAGGAAGCGATGGTTGTGGGTAGGGAGCGATGGGTAGGGCGCGATGGGGGTGGGTAGGCGGTGATGGGGGTGGGTAGGGAGCGATGGGGGTGGGTAGGAGGTGATGGGGGTGGGTAGGGAGTGATGGGGGTGGGTAGGGAGCAATGGGGGTGGGTAGGAGGTGATGGGGGTGGGTAGGGAGCAATGGGGGTGGGTAGGAGGTGATGGGGGTGGGTTAGTAAGCGATGGGGGTGTGTAGGAAGCGATAGGGGTGGGTAGGATGCGATGGGTAGGCATGAGCAATGGGGGTGGGTAGGAGGTGATCTGGGTGGGTAGGGAGCGATGGGGGTGGGTAGGGAGCGATGGGGGTTGGTAGGAGGTGATGGGGGTGGGTAGGGAGCGATGGGGGTGGGTAGGAGGTGATGGGGGTGGTCAGGAGGTGATGGGGGTGGGTAGGGAGTAATGGGATGGGTAGGAAGCGATGGGGGTGGGTAGGAAGCGATGGGGGTGGGTAGGAGGTGATGGGGGTGGGTAGGGAGCGATGGGGGTGGGTAGTAGGTGATGGGGGTGGGTAGGGAGCGATGGGGGTGGGTAGGAAGCGATGGGGGTGGGTAGGAAGCGATGGGGGTGGGTAGGAGGTGATGGGGGTGGGTAGAGAGCGATGGGGGTGGGTAGGAGGTGATGGGGGTGGGTAGGAGGTGATGGGGGTGGGTAGGGAGCAATGGGGTCAGCTCAAGAATTGACTGTTTTCCTAAATCTTCCCCCTATTCACAAAGCCTGTATTGATTACAATACTTCACAGCTGAACTGCAGGCTGTTATAGCAGCCATCTGTAGACAATAACACAAACCTCATTCACAGCAGAACTGCAGGCTGTAATACCAGCCATCTGTAGACAATAACACAAACCTCATTCACAGCTGAACTGCAGGCTGTTATAGCAGCCATCTGTAGACAATAACACAAACCTCATTCACAGCTGAACTGCAGGCTGTTATAGCAGCCATCTGTAGACAATAACACAAACCTCATTGTTGAATTCATCCTGGAGCTCCACTTACCCCTGACAATGTTGGCCAGGGAACATCAAATTAACTGTCCCCCATTTACAATTCGGCATACGAACACACAACACACACACACACACACACACACACACGCACTGCACACACAACACACACGCACTGCACACACAACACACACACACACACACACACACACACACACACACACACACACACACACACTGCACACACAACACACACGCACTGCACACACAACACACACACACAAACACACACACACACACTGCACACACACACACAGAAGAGGCATAAGGTTATTTAATGTCTTTGGTTGCTGGATTGCAGTCAGATGGTTTGAAATCAGCTTTTAAATGAGCCTTGAATGAATTGCGATGTGTGGATGGTAGGATAACAATGTTCATTATCTAGTCAGTCATTATCTAACTAATCATATACTCCACTGTGGTATCAACTGAATTGAAATCACCAGGATAGGTAATATTCCTGTTAGAGTCTTTGAGTCTGTTGATTCTCATCTTTGCTTACGTTATGATTCCTGAGAGATTTTATTACAATGTTTTCTTTTGTTTTATTTTTTAGAACCATCCTTAAATATCCACAACAAAAAAGGAGGATTTTGTCAGGATTCTCTAATGTAAGGAGGAAAGGGAGAAGGGGAAGGGGGAGGGGGAGGAGAGAGGGAGAGGAGAGGGGGAAGGGGAGGGGAGAGGGAGAGGAGAGAGGGAGAGGAGAGAGAGAGAGGGGGAAGGAGAGGGGGAGGAGAGAGGGGGAAGGGAGAGGGTGAGGGAGCGGGAGAGGAGGAAAGGGGGAGGAGAGAGGGTGAGGGAGAAAGGGAGAGGGTGAGGGAGCGGGAGAGGAGGAAAGGGGGAGGGGGAGGAGAGAGGGTGAGGGAGCGGGAGAGGAGGAAAGGGGGAGGGGGAGGGAGCTGGAGAGGAGGGAGGGGGAGGAGAGAGGGTGAGGGAGCGGGAGAGGAGGAAAGGGAGAGGAGAGAGGGTGAGGGAGAGAGGGTGAGGGAGAGGGGTAAGGGAGAGGGGGAGGAGAGAGAGGGAAGGGAGAGGGTGAGGGGGAAGGGAGAGGGAGCGAGAGAGGGGGTGGGAGAGGAGAGAGGGTGAAGGGAGAGGGTGAGGGAGAGGGGGAAGGGAGAGGAGAGAGGGGGCAGGAGAGTGAGAGGGGGAGGGAGAGGGGGGAGAATATAGGGAGTGGGAGAGGATAGAGGGAGATGTGGGGGAGGAGAGAGGGAGATAGGGAGTGGGGGAGGAAAGAGGGAGATGGAGAGGGGTGGAGATAGGGAGGGGAGAGGAAGAGAGGGGGAGGAGGGAGGAGATAGAGAGGGGGAGGGAGGAGGAGATAGGGAGCGGGGGAGGAAGAGAGGGAGGGGAGAGGGAGAGGGGGGAGGAGATAGGGAGTGGGGGAGGATAGAAGGAGATAGGGAGGGGAGAGGGGGGAGGAGATAGAGAGATAGGGAGGGAGAGGGGGGAGGAGATGGGGAGGAGAGAGGGAGATAGGGAGGAGGAGATAGGGAGGGGAGAGGGAGATAGGGAGGGGAGAGGGGGGAGGAGGAGTGTGTATATCTTTCTCAGTAGAAATAATGCACACACTGAGCAGAGCTTCTTTCTTTTTAATCATGGCTATCAAAGCAGACAAGTAGAATGTTTCCCGGCCCTGGGGCAGAACCAGGAAGTGTTTGAGGATCTGACTCCAACTGACTCCTTCCTCAGACTGGCCTATGGGGAGATGAGGTGATTTTCACCTAGCCAATTAGGATCCAGTTTGCATGTGTGTTCCTTCCCGCCTAGCTCCTGGTTGTTTGTTACCTAGGATTGCGTCCCAAATGGCACTCTATTCCCAAGATAGTGCACTCCTTTTGACCAGAGTGGGGGAAAGTATAAGGAATTAGGGTGTCATTTTGGACTTAGATCTACTGTCCTGTCTATTGAGGTGCTCAGAGAGACAAAGGTAAACAAAACACCACAGAGAGAGAAGAGCCTCCCAGGTCCAATTCATCTATTCTCTCTCTCTTTATCTCTCTTTATCTCTCTCTCTATCCCCATTCCTCTCCTCTCCTTCTCTCCTTGTCATGTAGCTACCACAGGCCAATATCGTTATATACCCATAGCGTATAGGTATATATTAAATGTTTACATGTGACATGCATATCTCGTCATATTTGCACCATACGTATGATATATTTCACTGACACCCTGTTAACTATAGTACCTTGTTGGTTGTATTGGCAGGCACAAGGCTCTCACAGGCATAGAGAATATAATGCCCAGTGGGCCAAGCCATCAATCTACCCTAGATTTGTCCTGAATGAAACCCTATTCCAAGTCTTTATAGTGCACCATTTTTTAACCAGGGCACGTTGGGCTGTAGTCAAAAGGAGTACGCACTATGTAGGGAATAGGGTTCCATTCGGTACACAGACTTTGACTGATTACAAGTTCAGGAGAACAAGAGGGATCGTACAAATAAAAGTGTGGAACCAAATCCTCCCCCAATAGCCTGCTCACGTACTTCTCTCCTCTGTTTCTTTCCCTACACGAGTCAAAGGAAATTACTTTATTTAATATTTCATTGAGTCAGTGTAGCAAAGACACAGAGATTTGTTTTGTTTTGTTTGTTTGATGAAATACATTATTTATGTAATAAATTAATCTGTTGAGCTGCACGGTTCAGACACTTTCCTATTGGACTGTGTGTTAATGTGGGCCAGTGTTGTCAGTCACACAGCACAACAGGGAGGTGTAGGTGGAGGAAGGTTCCCCTTGTGTCCCTCCTTTCCTGTCTCTTCCTCATCACCCTTCTTGTCTTCCTCCTTTCCTGTCTCTTCCTCATCACCCTTCTTGTGTTCCTCCTTTCCTGTCTCTTCCTCATCACCCTTCTTGTGTTCCTCCTTTCCTGTCTCTTCCTCTTCACCCTTCTTGTGTTCCTCCTTTCCTGTCTCTTCCTCATCACCCTTCTTGTGTTCCTCCATTCCTGTCTCTTCCTCATCACCCTTCTTGTGCTCCTCCTTTCCTGTCTCTTCCTCATCACCCTTCTTATGTTCCTCCTTTCCTGTCTCTTCCTCATCCCCCTTCTTGTCTTCCTCCTTTCCTGTCTCTTCCTCATCACCCTTCTTGTGTTCCTCCTTTCCTGTCTCTTCCTCATCACCCTTCTTGTGTTCCTCCTTTCCTGTCTCTTCCTCATCACCCTTCTTGTCTTCCTCCTTTCCTGTCTCTTCCTCATCACCCTTCTTATGTTCCTCCTTTCCTGTCTCTTCCTCATCACCCTTCTTGTGCTCCTCCTTTCCTGTCTCTTCCTCATCACCCTTCTTGTCTTCCTCCTTTCCTGTCTCTTCCTCATCACCCTTCTTGTCTTCCTCCTTTCCTGTCTCTTCCTCATCACCCTTCTTGTGCTCCTCCTTTCCTGTCTCTTCCTCATCACCCTTCTTGTCTTCCTCCTTTCCTGTCTCTTCCTCATCACCCTTCTTATGTTCCTCCTTTCCTGTCTCTTCCTCATCACCCTTCTTGTGCTCCTCCTTTCCTGTCTCTTCCTCATCACCCTTCTTGTCTTCCTCCTTTCCTGTCTCTTCCTCATCACCCTTCTTGTCTTCCTCCTTTCCTGTCTCTTCCTCATCACCCTTCTTGTGCTCCTCCTTTCCTGTCTCTTCCTCATCACCCTTCTTGTGTTCCTCCTTTCCTGTCTCTTCCTCATCACCCTTCTTGTGTTCCTCCTTTTCTGTCTCTTCCTCATCCCCCTTCTTGTCTTCCTCCTTTCCTGTCTCTTCCTCATCACCCTTCTTGTGTTCCTCCTTTCCTGTCTCTTCCTCATCACCCTTCTTGTCTTCCTCCTTTCCTGTCTCTTCCTCATCACCCTTCTTATGTTCCTTCTATCTCCATCCTTTTCCATTTCTCTTTATGCCAGTGTTCCTTAACCTTTGACCCCACACAGATACACCATCAAGCTGGACAGTGATGAGGTGCAGTACGGAGGCCATGGCAGACTGGACCACAACACAGAGTTTTTTACTGAACCACAGCCCTTCAACGAGAGAGACAACTCAATGCTGGTAAGTAACACCTCTGAGAGAGAGAGAACTCTATGTTGGTACGTAACACCTCTGAGAGAGAGACAACTCTATGCTGTTAATTAACACCTCTGAGAGAGAGACAACTCTATGCTGTTAAGTAACACCTCTGAGAGAGAGAGAACTCAATGCTGGTAAGTAACACCTCTGAGAGAGAGAGAGAACTCTATGTTGGTACGTAACACCTCTGAGAGAGAGACAACTCTATGCTGTTAATTAACACCTCTGAGAGAGAGACAACTCTATGCTGTTAAGTAACACCTCTGAGAGAGAGAGAACTCTATGTTGGTACGTAACACCTCTGAGAGAGAGACAACTCTATGTTGGTACGTAACACCTCTGAGAGAGAGACAACTCTATGTTGGTACGTAACACCTCTGAGAGAGAGACAACTCTATGCTGTTAAGTAACACCTCTGAGAGAGAGACAACTCTATGTTGGTACGTAACACCTCTGAGAGAGAGACAACTCTATGCTGTTAAGTAACACCTCTGAGAGAGAGACAACTCTATGTTGGTACGTAACACCTCTGAGAGAGACAACTCTATGTTGGTACGTAACACCTCTGAGAGAGAGAGACAACTCTATGCTGTTAAGTAACACCTCTGAGAGAGAGACAACTCTATGTTGGTACGTAACACCTCTGAGAGAGAGACAACTCTATGTTGGTACGTAACACCTCTGAGAGAGACAACTCTATGTTGGTACGTAACACCTCTGAGAGAGACAACTCTATGTTGGTACGTAACACCTCTGAGAGAGAGACAACTCTATGCTGTTAAGTAACACCTCTGAGAGAGAGACAACTCTATGCTGTTAAGTAACACCTCTGAGAGAGAGACAACTCTATGCTGTTAAGTAACACCTCTGAGAGAGAGAACTCTATGTTGGTACGTAACACCTCTGAGAGAGAGACAACTCTATGTTGGTACGTAACACCTCTGAGAGAGACAACTCTATGTTGGTACGTAACACCTCTGAGAGAGAGACAACTCTATGTTGGTACGTAACACCTCTGAGAGAGAGACAACTCTATGTTGGTACGTAACACCTCTGAGAGAGACAACTCTATGTTGGTACGTAACACCTCTGAGAGAGAGACAACTCTATGCTGTTAAGTAACACCTCTGAGAGAGAGACAACTCTATGCTGGTACGTAACACCTCTGAGAGAGAGAGAACTCTATGTTGGTACGTAACACCTCTGAGAGAGAGACAACTCTATGCTGTTAAGTAACACCTCTGAGAGAGAGAGAACTCTATGTTGGTACGTAACACCTCTGAGAGAGAGACAACTCTATGCTGTTAAGTAACACCTCTGAGAGAGAGACAACTCTATGTTGGTACGTAACACCTCTGAGAGAGAGACAACTCTATGCTGTTAAGTAACACCTCTGAGAGAGAGACAACTCTATGCTGTTAAGTAACACCTCTGAGAGAGAGACAACTCTATGCTGTTAAGTAACACCTCTGAGAGAGAGACAACTCTATGCTGTTAAGTAACACCTCTGAGAGAGAGACAACTCTATGTTGGTACGTAACACCTCTGAGAGAGAGACAACTCTATGCTGTTAAGTAACAGCTCTGAGAGAGAGACAACTCTATGTTGGTACGTAACACCTCTGAGAGAGAGACAACTCTATGCTGTTAAGTAACACCTCTGAGAGAGAGACAACTCTATGCTGTTAAGTAACACCTCTGAGAGAGAGAGAACTCTATGCTGTTAAGTAACACCTCTGAGAGAGAGACAACTCTATGCTGTTAAGTAACACCTCTGAGAGAGAGACAACTCTATGCTGTTAAGTAACACTTCTGAGAGAGAGACAACTCTATGCTGTTAAGTAACACCTCTGAGAGAGAGAGAGAACTCTATGCTGTTAAGTAACACCTCCATCATGACATTGTCTTATTTGGTTGGTGTGATTTTGAAGACAGTATAGGTAGACACTAGTTTGTGTCTCCCAGATCTATTCTCCCAGCTCTAGTCTGCGTCTCCCAGCTCTAGTCTGTCTCCCAGCTCTAGTCTGTCTCCCAGCTCTAGTCTGTCTCCCAGCTCTAGTCTGTCTCCCGGCTCTAGTCTCCCAGCTCTAGTCTGCGTCTCCCAGCTCTAGTCTCCCAACTCTAGTCTGTGTCTCTCAGCTCTAGTCTCCCAGCTCTACACACACACACACACACACACACACACACACACACACACACACACACACACACACACACACACACACACACATGGGCACATTCAGAAAGGCCATGCAGTTCCCCCTACTCTGTCAGGGGACAGACCGAGGACTGCAGTTTGTTACTCCTCGATCTGCCCGCCTCGGGGGCAGATCGGTACTGTGTTCTTTGTGTTTGTGAATATAGTATATGTTGTGAGTGTGAAGGAGGCGTACTGTGTATCTCAAGCAGTCACTAAGAGTATAGGATATAGGGTATAGAGGATATAGTGTAGTGAGTGTAGGGTCTAGGGTACAGAGTATATAGGATATAGGGTGTAAGATATAGACTATAGGGTCTAGGGTATAGAGTATATAGGGTGTAGGATATAGACTCTAGGGTGTAGGGTATAGGGGATATAGAGGATATAGTGTAGTGAGTCTAGGGTCTAGAGTCTAGGATATAGAGTCTACGGGATATATAGGGTGTAGAGGGTATAGAGGGTTTAGAGTCTAGGGGATATATAGGGTATAGAGTATATGATGTTTAGGGTATAGAGTATATGATGTTTAGGGTATAGAGTATATGATGTTTAGGGTATAGAGTATATGATGTTTAGGGTATAGAGTATATGATGTTTAGGGTATAGAGTATATGATGTTTAGGGTATAGGGTATAGAGTATATGATGTGTAGGGTATAGAGTATATGATGTTTAGTGTATAGGGTATAGAGTATATGATGTTTAGAGTATAGAGTATATGATGTTTAGAGTATAGAGTATATGATGTTTAGGGTATAGGGTATAGAGTATATGATGTTTATAGTATAAGGTATAGAGTATATGATGTTTAGGGTATAGAGTATATAGTGTATAGGGTATAGAGTATATGATGTATAGGGTATAGAGTATATAGGGTATAGAGTATATAGTGTATAAGGTATAGAGTATATAGTGTATAGAGTATATGATGTTTAGGGTATAGGGTATAGAGTATATGATGTTTAGAGTATAGGGTATAGAGTATATGGTGTTTAGGGTATAGAGTATATAATGTTTAGCGTAGAGGGTATAAAGTATATGATGTTTAGGGTATATAGTGTATAGGGTATAGAGTATATGATGTATAGGGTATAGAGTATATGATGTTTAGGGTATAGAGTATATAGGGTATAGAGTATATAGTGTATAGGGTATAGAGTATATAGTGTATAGAGTATATAGTGTATAGGGTATAGAGTATATGATGTTTAGCGTATAGAGTATGGAGAATAGGGTGTATAGGGTATACAGCATGAAGTACTGGGTGTTTAGTGTATAGGGTGTTTAGAGTGTAGGGTATACAGTATAGTGTGTAGGATGTTTAGTGTATATGATATAGGGTATAGATTATAAGGTATAGAGTATATAGGGAGGGTATAGAGTATATTGAGTATAGGGTATATAAAGTATATTGAGTAAAGAGTGTATAGAGAATGGAGTATAGAATGTATAGGATATAGAGTCTAGGGTATGGAGTATAGGATGTTTAGTGTTTAAGGTATAGGGTATACAGTATGGACTATTGGATGTTTAGAGTGTAGGGTTTAGAGTGTAGGGTGTTTAGAGTATAGATTATAATGTATAGAGTATATAGGGAGGGTATAGAGTATAGATTATAATGTATAGAGTATATAGGGAGGGTATAGAGTATATTGAGTAGGGTGTACAGTATATAGGGTATAGGGTATTCAGTATGAGTACAGGATGTTTGGTATATAGAGTAAAGGGTATATATTATTGGGTATAGGGTATATACGGAGTGTTTTTAGGATATAGTGTATATCAAGTATAGGGTATACAGTATGCAGAGTATAGAGTGTATAGGGTATGGGATATAGAGTATAGGATATATGGTATACAGTACAGGTTATACAGTATACAGTGTATACTGCATATAAATATCTTAGAATTTTAATTGATGACGGCCTCTCTTTTAAATTGCATATTCAACAATTTACAAAAAAAAATGAGCTCAAATTGGGATTTTATTTTAGGAATAAGGCCTGTTTTTCTTTTGAAGCCAGAAGGAGGCTAGTATCAGCTACATTTATGCCTTTACTAGACTATGGGGATATTTTATATGTGAATGCTTCCGCTCAGTGTTTGAGATCAGTTGACACTCTTTATCATGGCACTTTGAGATTTATTTTAAACTGCAAAACCCTTACGCACCACTGCACTTTGTATACCAAGGTTGGGTGGCCTTCTCTAGTCACTCGTAGGCTCAGTCACTGGTATACTTTTATTGACAAAACCATTTTGGGTTTACTACCTTTTTATTTGTGCATTTGTATTGTTCAGAGATGTGGTGGGTCGTCTCTTCGTTCGCTGGACTTTATCCTGCTAACTGTTCCAAATGTCCGAACTGAATTTGGTAAAATGGCTTTTATGTCCTCTGCCCCATCGTCTGGTGTTGGTGTTTTTAAATCACTGATGAAGGATTTTGAGGCTGATTCCCTGACCTGTCAATGTTTTTAATTAGCTGTTTTATACTCTTGTGAATTCAATGGTTTTTACTAGATTACTTGTAGTTTTTCATGTTGTCTGTCTGTAAAAAAAAATTGTAATGACTTGGTGCTGCCTATCTTGGTTTAGGGTATACAGTATATAGAGTATATAGTGTGTAGTGTATAGGCTATATAGTATATAGGGTATACAGTATATAGAGTATATAGGGTATACAGTATATAGAGTGTGTAGTGTATAGGCTATATAGTATATGGGGTATACAGTATATAGAGTATATAGGGTATACAGTATATAGAGTATATAGTGTGTAGTGTATAGGCTATATAGTATGTAGGGTATACAGTATATAGAGTATATAGGGTATACAGTATATAGAGTATATAGTGTGTAGTGTATAGGCTATATAGTATGTAGGGTATACAGTATATAGAGTATATAGTGTGTAGTGTATAGGCTATATAGTATATAGGGTGTACAGTATATAGAGTATATAGGGTATACAGTATATAGTGTGTAGTGTATAGGCTATATAGTATGTAGGGTATACAGTATATAGAGTATATAGTGGGTAGTGTATAGGCTATATAGTATATAGGGTATACAGTATATATAGTATATAGTTTTCAGGGTATACAGTTTAAAGGGTATAGAGTTTTCAGGGTACACAGTTTAAAGGGTATAGAGTTTTCAGGGTATATAGTATATAGTTTTCAGGGTATATAGTTTTCAGGGTATATAGTATATAGATTTCAGGGTATATAGTATAGTTCCCACTGGTACCTTCCATTTCTCTAAAATCTAACAGTACTGTAAATCTAAAATCTCTAAAATGTGTTCTGGGCGATAAATAGTTTCTAAATAGAAGTCCTGGATGTGTACGTCAGGATGGATCCACATTAGAGACAGAGGAAGCTGCTCTCTGAACGATGTGTACGTCAGGATGGATCTACATTAGAGACAGAGGAAGTTGCTCTCTGAACGATGTGTACGTCAGGATGGATCCACATTAGAGACAGAGGAAGCTGCTCTCTGAACGATGTGTACGTCAGGATGGATCTACATTAGAGACAGAGGAAGTTGCTCTCTGGACGATGTGTATGTCAGGATGGATCCACATTAGAGACAGAGGAAGCTGCTCTCTGAACGATGTGTACGTCAGGATGGATCCACATTAGAGACAGAGGAAGCTGCTCTCTGAACGATGTGTACGTCAGGATGGATCCACATTAGAGACAGAGGAAGCTGCTCTCTGAACGATGTGTACGTCAGGATGGATCCACATTAGAGACGGAGGAAGCTGCTCTCTGAACGATGTGTACGTCAGGATGGATCCACATTAGAGACAGAGGAAGTTGCTCTCTGAACGATGTGTACGTCAGGATGGATCCACATTAGAGACAGAGGAAGCTGCTCTCTGAACGATGTGTACGTCAGGATGGATCTACATTAGAGACGGAGGAAGCTGCTCTCTGAACGATGTGAACGTCAGGATGGATCCACATTAGAGACGGAGGAAGCTGCTCTCTGGACGATGTGTACGTCAGGATGGATCCACATTAGAGACAGAGGAAGTTGCTCTCTGGACGATGTGTACGTCAGGATGGATCCACATTAGAGACGGAGGAAGCTGCTCTCTGGACGATGTGAACGTCAGGATGGATCCACATTAGAGACGGAGGAAGCTGCTCTCTGGACGATGTGTACGTCAGGATGGATCCACATTAGAGACAGAGGAAGTTGCTCTCTGGACGATGTGTACGTCAGGATGGATCTACATTAGAGACGGAGGAAGCTGCTCTCTGGACGATGTGAACGTCAGGATGGATCCACATTAGAGACGGAGGAAGCTGCTCTCTGGGCGATGTGTACGTCAGGATGGATCCACATTAGAGACAGAGGAAGTTGCTCTCTGGACGATGTGTACGTCAGGATGGATCCACATTAGAGACGGAGGAAGCTGCTCTCTGGACGATGTGTACGTCAGGATGGATTCACATTAGAGACAGAGGAAGTTGCTCTCTGGACGATGTGTACGTCAGGATGGATTCACATTAGAGACGGAGGAAGCTGCTCTCTGGACGAGAGCTGACAACTCATCTCAGTGTGGTTCAAAATCATGGGTTGTTAGTGGGAGGAGAAGGACATGATCATAACGTGTGGAATGTTTCACATTATCAAGACCCGATAGTATTGTAAGGAATATTGACAGTGTCATGTCCCTTGTGGGTCTTGAACTGCCGTCTCCCAGCATGTAGACTAAACCATTGAGCTCACCATTCTGTCTCCTTGTCTGTTAATATGGTGTTTAGTCTCAGTGTCTGGATGTTTAATATGGTGTTTAGTCTCAGTGTCTGGATGTTTAATATGGTGTTTAGTCTCAGTGTCTGGATGTTTAATATGGTGTTTAGTCTCAGTGTCTGGATGTTTAATATGGTGTTAAGTCTCAGTGTCTGGATGTTTAATATGGTGTTTAGTCTCAGTGTCTGGATGTTTAATATGGTGTTTAGTCTCAGTGTCTGGATGTTTAATATGGTGTTTAGTCTCAGTGTCTGGATGTTTAATATGGTGTTTAGTCTCAGTGTCTGGATGTTTAATATGGTGTTTAGTCTCAGTGTCTGGATGTTTAATATGGTGTTTAGTCTCAGTGTCTGGATGTTTAATATGGTGTTTAGTCTCAGTGTCTGGATGTTTAATATGGTGTTTAGTCTCAGTGTCTGGATGTTTAATATGGTGTTTAGTCTCAGTGTCTGGATGTTTAATATGGTGTTTAGTCTCAGTGTCTGGATGTTTAATATGGTGTTTAGTCTCAGTGTCTGGATGTTTAATATGGTGTTTAGTCTGTGTCTGTTAATATGGTGTTTAAATGGTGTTTGTTTATCTAAACTTAAGTTGAACTTCCCCTGATCAAATAGTAAAAGAGTTGAAAGGAGGAGAAGGGAAGAGAAAGAATATTCCTTCTCATTTGCAGACATTTCCTGTGCTGTTCTTCTGGTCTTTCCAAAACCTTATTGGCGATATCCTTGCAGTCTCACACAGATATTAAGAACGTTAACTCAACATTATTTAAGATTCTTTCTGCCCCTGTTAGAAAAGTCTCTCCCGTCTTTTATCCAGACGGCAGAGAATCACTGTGTTAGCAGAACTTTCATCTGTGAAGAGCTGAAATTCCACATTCTCTTAAATCTCTTCTTTAGTCTTTTATTAATTCAAACACTGCAGTTTCAGTGTCGTCCCTCCTGGCCAAATATGAAGTTTAGTTAACAAGTCTACTGCAGTGGTGGCGTCCCTCCTGGCTAAATGTGAGGTTTAGTTAACAAGTCTGCTGCTAATGCCGGCACCATCAGGGATCTAAGGAAAAAGAGGGTGGATGGGGGAGGAGAAGAGGCAGACTGAGGGGGCCACTCTCCTCTATCTCTCACCCCCCCCCCCCTTGTTCTCCCTCGCTTTCCCCCCTTTTGTAGACTCTCCCTCTTTACCCCACTTCACCCCTCTCCTCTACCCCTCCTCTCTTTCCCTCTCTCTCCCTTCACCCCTCCTCTCTTTCCCTCTCTCTCCCTTCACCCCTCCTCTCTTTCCCTCTCTCTCCCTTCACCCCTCCTCTCTTTCCCTCTCTCTCCCTTCACCCCTCCTCTCTCTCCCTTCACCCCTCCTCTCTTTCCCCCTCTCTCCCTTCACCCCTCCTCTCTCCTCCCCCTCTCTCCCTTCACCCCTTCTCTCTCCTCTCTCTCCCTCCCTGTCAGAGATAGCAGAATGAGGCTGTAGTCTCTCACAAAGCATCCCTCTCCTCTACCCCTCCTCTCTTTCCCTCTCTCTCCCTTCACCCCTTCTCTCTCCTCCCTCCCTCTCTCTCCCTTCACCCCTTCTCTCTCCTCCCTCCCTCTCTCTCCCTTCACCCCTTCTCTCTCCTCTCTCTCCCTCCCTGTCAGAGATAGCAGAATGAGGCTGTAGTCTCTCACAAAGCATCCCTCTCCTGCAGCACCAGTTATCTACCTGAATATGACAGTCGGGCAGAGATTAATCATATAGTACTGTGCCGCCTTGCAGGTGCTTCAGTAGGTGCCCTGCGTTTATTCCCTGAGATCTCCCCATGTTTTATTTAACAAACAGCTCCGCTAGCTGCTTCAAAGTCTCCCTCTGCCGTCTTTATAATGGGTCCTTCGGCTAAACACCACCTCTTCCACCACCTCCCCTCTTCCTCCTCCTCCTCCGCCTCTTCCTCCTCCACCACCTCCCCTCTTCCTCCTCCTCCTCCGCCCCCTTTCCTCCACCACCTCCCCTCTTCCTCCTCCTCCTCTGCCCCCTTCTCCTCCACCATCTCCCATCTTCCTCCCCCTTCTCCTCCACCACCTCCCCTCTTCCTCCTCCTCCCCCTTCTCCTCCACCACCTCCCCTCTTCCTCCCCTCCTTTCCGATAGCTGGATCTGAACGATGATAAACTCTGATTTCCTCCTCTAAAGGCTTCACCCACTAGACTCAGCTGAATCAGGTGCCCTGGATGGCAGATGAGGCTCTGCTTCAATAGTCCACTGTTGTCTTTTTAAGGGAATGAACATCAAACTGTTCAGTTGTCAATGAACTCGGTGAACTATTGACTCCCAACTTGTTTTTAAATGTTTTCCACATTATTGGTGATGCACAGAAGAGAAGTGACAAAGATGTATGTTAGCATAAGAGACGATCATCATTGTCAGTGTTCACGTGTTTAACCACATCAACTGCTGTGTTGACAACAGACACTAGTTCTAGTCTATGGTTCTGTTAGTTGGGATGTAGTTGGTGGACTGTACCAAGTCTACGGTACTGTTAGATGGGGTGTAGTTGGTGGACTGTACCAAGTATACGGTACTGTTAGATGGGGTGTAGTTGGTGGACTGTACAAAGTCTAAGGTACTGTTAGATGGGGTGTAGTTGGTGGAGTGTACCAAGTCTACAGTACTGTTAGTTGGGGTGTAGTTGGTGGACTGTACCAAGTCTACAGTACTGTTAGTTGGGGTGTAGTTGGTGGACTGTACCAAGTCTACAGTACTGTTAGTTTAGGTGTAGTTGGTGGACTGTACCAAGTCTACAGTACTGTTAGTTGGGGTGTAGTTGGTGGACTGTACCAAGTCTACAGTACTGTTAGTTGGGGTGTAGTTGGTGGACTGTACCAAGTCTACAGTACTGTTAGTTGGGATGTAGTTGGTGGACTGTACCAAGTCTACAGTACTGTTAGTTGGGGTGTAGTTGGTGGACTGTACCAAGTCTACAGTACTGTTAGATGGGGTGTAGTTGGTGGACTGTACCAAGTATACGGTACTGTTAGATGGGGTGTAGTTGGTGGACTGTACCAAGTATACGGTACTGTTAGATGGGGTGTAGTTGGTGGACTGTACCAAGTATACGGTACTGTTAGATGGGGTGTAGTTGGTGGACTGTACCAAGTCTACAGTACTGTTAGTTGGGGTGTAGTTGGTGGACTGTACCAAGTCTACGGTACTGTTAGATGGGGTGTAGTTGGTGGACTGTACCAAGTATACGGTACTGTTAGATGGGGTGTAGTTGGTGGAGTGTACCAAGTCTACAGTACTGTTAGTTGGGGTGTAGTTGGTGGACTGTACCAAGTCTACAGTACTGTTAGTTGGGGTGTAGTTGGTGGACTGTACCAAGTCTACAGTACTGTTAGTTTAGGTGTAGTTGGTGGACTGTACCAAGTCTACGGTACTGTTAGATGGGGTGTAGTTGGTGGACTGTACCAAGTCTACAGTACTGTTAGTTGGGGTGTAGTTGGTGGACTGTACCAAGTCTACAGTACTGTTAGTTGGGGTGTAGTTGGTGGACTGTACCAAGTCTACAGTACTGTTAGTTTAGGCGTAGTTGGTGGACTATACCAACTCTACTCTCCAGTTCTGCTGTGTTGACAACAAAGACTAGTTCTCTGAGCTCTGATATGAATAATTAGCTGCTTCAGATTCTTTTGATGAGCTTTGCATTCATCTCAGGGACCGCTTCCTTTGACAATCTCTCATAAAAAGGAAATGAAGACAAAGGGAAGGAGAGGAGAGGAGAGAAAGAGGGAATACAGCGTACAGAGTGGTGGCATGTGATCAAAAGAGACCCGTTTCCATCAGGATGCATGAATATCTAAGGAACATCTCATTACTAGCTAGGCTGTAATATATTATTATTATTATTATTATTATTAATATATTATCTAAGGCCTAGCTAGGCAGTAATAATATATTATTATTATTATTATTATTATTATTATTAATATATTATCTAAGGCCTGTCTCTTTACTAGCTAGGCAGTAATAATATATTATTATTATATTATCTAAGGCCTCTACTAGCTAGGCAGTAATAATATATTATTATTATTATTATTATTATTATATTATCTAAGGCCTGTCTCTTTACTAGCTAGGCAGTAATAATATATTATTATTATATTATCTAAGGCCTCTACTAGCTAGGCAGTAATAATATAATATTATTATTATTATTATTATATTATCTAAGGCCTCTCTTTACTAGCTAGGCAGTAATAATATATTATTATTATTATTATTATTAATATATTATCTAAGGCCTGTCTCTTTACTAGCTAGGCAGTAATAATATATTATTATTATATTATCTAAGGCCTCTACTAGCTAGGCAGTAATAATATATTATTATTATATTAACTAAGGCCTGTCTCTTTACTAGCTAGGCAGTAATAATATATTATTATTATATTATCTAAGGCCTCTACTAGCTAGGCAGTAATAATATATTATTATTATTATTAATATATTATCTAAGGCCTGTCTCTTTAACAGCTAGGCAGTAATAATATATTATTATTATATTATCTAAGGCCTCTACTAGCTAGGCAGTAATAATATATTATTATTATATTATCTAAGGCATCTCTTTACTAGCTAGGCAGTAATAATATATTATTATTATATTATCTAAGGCGTGTCTCTTTACTAGCTAGGCAGTAATAATATATTATTATTGTATTATCTAAGGCCTGTCTCTTTACCAGCTAGGCAGTAATAATATATTATTATTATATTATCTAAGGCCTCTACTAGCTAGGCAGTAATAATATATTATTATTATATTATCTAAGGCGTGTCTCTTTACTAGCTAGGCAGTAATAATATATTATTATTGTATTATCTAAGGCCTGTCTCTTTACCAGCTAGGCAGTAATAATATATTATTATTATATTATCTAAGGCCTCTACTAGCTAGGCAGTAATAATATATTATTATTATATTATCTAAGGCCTGTCTCTTTACCAGCTAGGCAGTAATAATATATTATTATTATATTATCTAAGGCCTGTCTCTTTACCAGCTAGGCAGTAATAATATATTATTATTATATTATCTAAGGCCTCTACTAGCTAGGCAGTAATAATATATTATTATTATATTATCTAAGGCCTGTCTCTTTACCAGCTAGGCAGTAATAATATATTATTATTATATTATCTAAGGCCTCTACTAGCTAGGCAGTAATAATATATTATTATTATATTATCTAAGGCCTGTCTCTTTACCAGCTAGGCAGTAATAATATATTATTATTATATTATCTAAGGCCTGTCTCTTTACCAGCTAGGCAGTAATAATACATTATTATTATATTAACTAAGGCCTGTCTCTTTACCAGCTAGGCAGTAATAATATATTATTATTATATTATCTAAGGCCTGTCTCTTTACCAGCTAGGCAGTAATAATATATTATTATTATATTATCTAAGGCCTCTACTAGCTAGGCAGTAATAATATATTATTATTATATTATCTAAGGCCTGTCTATTTACCAGCTAGGCAGTAATAATATATTATTATTATATTATCTAAGGCCTGTCTCTTTACCAGCTAGGCAGTAATAATATATTATTATTATATTATCTAAGGCCTCTACTAGCTAGGCAGTAATAATATATTATTATTATATTATCTAAGGCCTGTCTCTTTACCAGCTAGGCAGTAATAATATATTATTATTATTATATTAACTAAGCCCTGTCTCTTTACCAGCTAGGCAGTAATAATATATTATTATTATATTATCTAAGGCCTGTCTCTTTACCAGCTAGGCAGTAATAATATATTATTATTATATTATCTAAGCCCTGTCTCTTTACCAGCTAGGCAGTAATAATATATTATTATTATATTATCTAAGGCCTGTCTCTTTACCAGCTAGGCAGTAATAATATATTATTATTATATTAACTAAGGCCTGTCTCTTTACCAGCTAGGCAGTAATAATATATTATTATTATATTATCTAAGGCCTGTCTCTTTACCAGCTAGGCAGTAATAGTAATAATACATAGTTCTCTCTGTATTGGTATTGATCTTTATTAGCAAATAACTTTATAATAACTGTCTTCAAAGTAATGACTCGGGACGTCGGGTTGTGAAATGGAAGCTTCTTTTAGTAATAATACTTGTTCACTTTACATTTAACAACTTTAGATTCTACAAAACAATAAAAGAAAGTTGCTAGTGTACATAACTTGATCGTTCTCCTTATTTTCTGCTACCTGTCACAATTCATTCTGGTACTTGCAGTCAATAGCGTAATCCAATACTAACCAATACAACAGAAATATGTACAGTGGGGCAAAAAAGTATTTAGTCAGCCACCAATTGTGCAAGTTCTCCCACTTAAAATGATGAGAGATTCCTGTAATTTTCATCATAGGTACACTTCAACTATGACAGACAAAATGAGAAAAAAAATCACATTGTAGGATTTTTAACGAATTTATTTGCAAAATATGGTGGAAAATAAGTATTTGGTCACCTACAAACAAGCAAGATTTCTGGCTCTCACAGACCTGTAACTTCTTCTTTAAGAGGCTCCTCTGTCCTCCACTCGTTACCTGTATTAATGGCACCTGTTTGAACTTGTTATCAGTATAAAAGACACCTGTCCACAACCTCAAACAGTCACACTCCAAACTCCGCTATGGCCAAGAACAAAGAGCTGTCAAAGGACACCAGAAACAAAATTGTAGACCTGCACCAGGCTGGGAAGACTGAATCTGCAATAGGTAAGCAGCTTTGTTTGAAGAAATCAACTGTGGGAGCAATTATTAGGAAATGGAAGACATACAAGACCACTGATAATCTCCCTCGATCTGGGGTTCCACGCAAGATCTCACCCCGTGGGGTCAAAATGATCACAAGAACGGTGAGCAAAAATCCCAGAACCACACGGAGGGACCTAGTGAATGACCTGCAGAGAGCTGGGACCAAAGTAACAAAGCCTACCATCAGTAACACACTACGCCGCCAGGGACTCAAATCCTGCAGTGCCAGACGTGTCCCCCTGCTTAAGCCAGTACATGTCCAGGCCCGTCTGAAGTTTGCTAGAGAGCATTTGGATGATCCAGAAGAAGATTGGGAGAATGTCATATGGTCAGATGAAACCAAAATATAACTTTTTGGTAAAAACTCAACTCGTCATGTTTGGAGGACAAAGAATACTGAGTTGCATCCAAAGAACACCATACCTACTGTGAAGCATGGGGGTGGAAACATCATGCTTTGGGGCTGTTTTTCTGCAAAGGGACCAGGACGACTGATCTGTGTAAAGGAAAGAATGAATGGGGCCATGTATCGTGAGATTTTGAGTGAAAACCTCCTTCCATCAGCAATGGCATTGAAGATGAAACGTGGCTGGGTCTTTCAGAATGACAATGATCCCAAACACACCGCCCGGGCAACGAAGGAGTGGCTTCGTAAGCCAGTCTCCAGATCTCAACCCCATAGAAAATCTTTGGAGGGAGTTGAAAGTCCGTGTTGCCCAGCAACAGCCCCAAAACATCACTGCTCTAGAGGAGATCTGCATGGTGGAATGGGCCAAAATACCAGCAACAGTGTGTGAAAACCTTGTGAACATTTACAGAAAACGTTTGACCTCTGTCATTGCCAACAATATATAACAAAGTATTGAGATAAACTTTTGTTATTAACCAAATACTTATTTTCCACCATCATTTGCAAATAAATTCATTAAAAGTCCTAGAATGTGATTTTCTGGATTTTTTTTCTCATTTTGTCTGTCATAGTTGAAGTGTACCTATGATGAAAATTTCAGGCCTCTCTCATCTTTTTAAGTAGGGGAGAACTTGCACAATTGGTGGCTGACTAAATACTTTTTTGCCCCACTGTATGTAGTTCTCTCAATCGCCATCACATGAATTCTAATACAATTACAAATGTAAATAACTGTAAAGAAAATATAAAGCTCAATAAATTAACTGTAAACATTAACTCTGTAACCCATTAAAAGTTACCCCGTGTTCATCTAAATCTCTAAGCAGCATATCAACTGAATAGGTCTCCTGAACACAGTCCTTGAAGCAGTACGATCTGAACATGACCTAACTAGGCCATCTCGACTTGGAAACAGTTCCTCAATCTTTCCTAGTCTCCTAGGTTTGTCTGGGTGTGTTATCTTCTCCGATGAGTACAACGTCAACCCACTCTCAGTGGGGTGGGCTGTGGTGTGTCACAGCGGTGTGCTGACTTTGCGCTGTCTCTTCGCCAACTGTTCCAGAAGCTGGTCACACGTTTCTGCCTGTACTTCCATCTGCGTGTCATTTCCTCCTTGTTTAGCTTTGGGTGCCGAGTGTCAGCTGGAAATGGCTTGGGTGGCAAAGAGGTTAGTCTTTTACCCACCAGGAAGTGTTCTGGGGTCAGGGGTTGTAGTTCATCTACTTCATTGTGCACAAAAGTCAGAGGCCTAGAATTTAGGATAACTTCAACCTCTGTCAGGACTGTGCACATCTCTTCAAAGTTGAGGGAAGTTTTCCCAAGAACCTTTCTCAGGCATATTTTCACTGACCTGATGAGTCTTTCTCAGAATCTGCCCAATCAGGCTGCTCGCGCGGCAATTAACCTCCGCCCGTTTCTGAGAAGAACGCCAAGAGTTGTGGCTCTTCGATTGCCTTCCACAGCTCTTTCAAGTCCTGATCAGCTCTCTTGAACGTTTCTGCATTGTCTGGTTTAGATTACCTTGCATAATCCTCTCCTTGAGATGAATCTTTTCAGAACTAACAGGATGTTTTTTATTTCACCGTTATTTAACCAGGTAGGCTAGTTGAGAACAAGTTCTCATTTACAACTGCGACCTGGCCAAGATATAGCAAAGCAGTTCAACACATTCAACAACACAGAGTTACACATGGAGTAAAACAAACATACAGTCAATAATACAGTATAAACAATGTACAGATAGCTTATGTGAAGGGCTCGGCGAATGTGGTTGCTGACGCTCTACAACTGCGACCTGGCCAAGATATAGCAAAGCAGTTCAACACATTCAACAACACAGAGTTACACAGCGAGTAAACAAGCCAATAACACAATAAACAAGTCAATGACACAGTAGAAGAAAGAAAGTCTATATACAGTGTGTGCAAAAGGCATGAGGAGGTAGGCAATAAATAGGCCATAGGAGTGAATAATTACAATTTAGCAGATTAACACTGGAGTGACAAATGAGCAGATGATGATGTGCAAGTAGAGATACTGGTGTGCAAAAGAGCAGCAAAGTAAATAAAATAAAAACAGTATGGGGATGAGGTAGGTAGATTGGGTGGGCTATTTACAGATGGACTATGTACAGCTGCAGCGATCGGTTAGCTGCTCAAATAGCTGATGTTTGAAGTTGGTGAGGGAAATAAAAGTCTCCAACTTCAGCGATTTTTGCAATTCGTTCCAGTCACTGGAAGCAGAGAACTGGAAGAAATGTCTCTGTTGACTGATCTGAGACCAGTTTCAAATGCACTGCTACTGGTTACAGCACAAGTGAACAGTGCAACATATGACTTCTTCACAGAATCATTTTCTTTCTTGCAAAATCCACACCTGTGACTTCGAATAGTGGGGATTCAGTTATTCTGTCTTTTGGTAAAGGCGCGGACCTGCTGTCCGGCCCTTGCCTTGAATCGCTTGCACCCTATACATCCTATCACTGTGCTCTTGACTAGCTGCCTAGCATGCAATATCCAGTATCGTTCTCTGATTTGTACTAGAGTGACTCTTGCTCCAGAATGCATCCCTTTCTCATGGTGGTACTGTATCAGTATTTCTCCATATCTGTACTTGTTGGGCAGAACCCATAGGTGCTGCTCTCTGAATGTGAAGTTGGACTGTTGCTGTCTTCCTCCTACACGGAGTAGTTCGTGTTCGTCCAGGAACGGTTTCAGTTCTCTGATTTTTACAGTCATTGTTTAGTCTTTTTCCTGCCTTCAGTAGTTTGATCACCTGACTGAAACTCTGTTTCCTGACTGAAACTCTGCCTTTCAAGCTCCAACATGGGTTCAGTGTTGTCTGTGCTGTTTGCTGTGAGCTGTACAGTAACCTGGCAACTGGACTTGAGTTCTGTTTTTACCCCTTCTGGAACCTTGTTATCATCAGTCATTAAAAGTTACAACACCCACTGTTAGTGTTGGAAACTGTGATTGGTATCGAGCCGTTTTCCACTGACATTTCTACTGACCGTATTGACATTGCGATGGTCCCATGTTACTCATCCTGTAGTGCGTTTTATCGTGAGAAAAATGGACTTCGATTGTGTTAATCGTGTTAGTTACTTAGTTGCTGAAACATGTGTTTTTAACCCCAAAAACATGGACAATATAATACAATACTTGCTTTTTTGGTCCATAGAATGTTTTGCTGTCCCAGTAGTACCCAGCCTAACACACAACACACGTCACGAGCTGGGAGCAGCATAGTTGAGAGGTAACGCCCATTGCTCAAGGGCACAACAGCGGTAGGTAGCATATGGGATATTGAAGCCGGTAACCCTCCTGCTGCTGCCTCACAGGATTTTAATCGGCAACCCTCCGGTTACCGGCCGGTTTCTCTAACGTCGAGGTTACTGCTGCCCGCTGACAAGCCAGAACCTTTTTTTCTGATATCTGATGCTTATTTTAGTCTTCAATCATTCAACGATCTGAGACGTGTTGCTACTGTTAGATGCTGAGGGAGTACAAGATGATTCTATGGACAATATTAGAGTTTATCTCTACTGTATATGCATTCCTAATGGTACCCTTGTCCTTCTATAGACACTTAGGACTCTGGTCTAAAGTAGTGAACTTTAAAGGGAGTATGGTGCCATTAGGGACACATGAGGACAGATACCCCACTCTGTAGTCTAGTTGGACTGACAGGAGACAGATGTCCTATTCTGTAGTCTAGTTGGACTGACAGGAGACAGATGTCCTATTCTGTAGTCTAGTTGGACTGACAGGAGACAGACGTCCCACTCTGTAGTCTAGTTGGACTGACAGGAGACAGACGTCCCACTCTGTAGTCTAGTTGGACTGACAGGAGACAGACGTCCCACTCTGTAGTGTAGTTGGACTGACAGGAGACAGACGTCCCACTCTGTAGTCTAGTTGGACTGACAGGAGACAGACGTCCCATTCTATAGTCTAGTTGGACTGACAGGAGACAGACGTCCCACTCTGTAGTCTAGTTGGACTGAGAGGAGACAGACGTCCCACTCTGTAGTCTAGTTGGACTGACAGGAGACAGACGTCCCACTCTGTAGTCTAGTTGGACTGAGAGGAGACAGACGTCCCACTCTGTAGTCTAGTTGGACTGAGAGGAGACAGACGTCCCACTCTGTAGTCTAGTTGGACTGACAGGAGACAGACGTCCCACTCTGTAGTCTAGTTGGACTGAGAGGAGACAGACGTCCCACTCTGTAGTCTAGTTGGACTGAGAGGAGACAGACGTCCCACTCTGTAGTCTAGTTGGACTGACAGGAGACAGATGTCCCACTCTGTAGTGTAGTTGGACTGACAGGAGACAGACGTCCCACTCTGTAGTCTAGTTGGCCTGACAGGAGACAGATGTCCCACTCTGTAGTCTAGTTGGACTGACATGAGACAGATGTCCCACTCTGTAGTCTAGTTGGACTGACAGGAGACAGACGTCCCACTCTGTAGTCTAGTTGGACTGACAGGAGACAGACGTCCCACTCTGTAGTCTAGTTGGACTGACAGGAAACACATACCCCACTCTAGTTCATGTTGGGCTCCTTGACGATCCACAGTAGAGAGCCTGGAGGTTCTTGGGTTGTTGTGAACCTCCTCATAAAACCTTTATCTGTCCGTATGTCTGTCTGAACATCGATCTGATTTAGTTAAATAGCTTGAAGGCACGAGGCTCCTCTTGAAGAGCCCAGAAAAACATGTGAAAGTTAGAGGCAGCAGAGAACATATCAAAGGAAAGAAAAGGCTGTAACTGCTACAGAGTAGAACACATCTCCTAAAGACATGACCAGCATTTCAATTAGTAACACAACGTCCAACATGGCAACCTATTCCCTTTATAGTGCACTACTTTTAACCACGACCCATAGGGTTCTGGTCAGAAGTAGTGTACTACGTAGGGATGCACCCTTAAACTTTTCCACATTTTATGTATGATTCATTCTGCAGGCGTAGACTAGAATTCCATATATGCCTCCCATTTAGTTTTCTCTGATGTGGAGTATCTTCTGAAAAACAGGAGGCGATTTTGAGAAGTGTTCACTCATCTTGTTTACTTTAGGGTTGCATCCCAACATAGTGCACTACTTTTGATGGACTTTGGGCAAAAAAAATGTGCACTTTGAGGGAAAAGGGGGCCATTTGGGACTGATAATCCCAGTCTGTAATCCAATTATGTTTCAAGCTGACCACCTTTCCCTGTTCCCAAGGTAACCTGCCACAATTACTATCACCCTGTAGCGCTCACATCTGAAATGATGAAGTGCTTTGAAAGGCTGGTCATGACACATCAACACCCTAGATCCACTCAATTGCCTCCAACAGATCCACAGACGATGCTATTTCAATTGCACTTTACACTGTCCTCTCCCACCTCGACACCATAGTCCCTTTCAAGCTCATCACCAAACAACTGAATCCTGGACTTCCTGATGCATCGGCCACGCTGAACCTCAACACAGGGGGCCTCTCGGGTGTGTGCTTTAGTCCCCTCCTGTGTACTCCCTGTTCACCCACGACTGCATCGTCACGCACAACGTCAACACCATCACCATCATTACGCTTGCTGATGACACAACGGTGGTAGGACTGATCACCGGCGGCGATGAGTCAATTTACAGGGATGAGGTCAGTGACTTAGCAGTGTGGTACCCTGCTTCACGGTGGGAACTACACATGCAGAGATCATCCGTTCACCTACAGTACTCTGCATATCACAAAACACAGCGGTTGGAACCAAATATCTTGGACTCATCAGACCAAAGGACAGATTTCCGCTGGTCAAATGTCCATCGATTGTGTTTCTGGCCTCAAGTAAGTCTCTTCTTCTCTTCTTATTGGTCTCCTTTAGTAGTGGTTTCTTTGCAGCACCTCGACCATGAAGACCTGATTCACGCAGTCTCCTCTGAACAGTTGATGTTGAGATGTGTCTGTTACTTGAACTCTGTGAAGCATTTATTTGGACTGCAATTTCTGAGGCTAGTAACTCTAATGAACGTATCCTCTGCAGCAGAGGTAACTCTGGGTCTTCCTTTCCTGTGGTGGTCCTCATGAGAGCCAGTTTCCTCAGCGCTTGATGGTTTTTGCGACTGCACCTGAAGGAACTTTCAAAGTTCTTGACATTTTCCGGATTGACTGACCTTCATGTCTTACAGTAATGATGGACTGTCATTTCTCTTTGCTTATTTGAGATGTTCTTGCCATAATATGGACTTGGTCTTTTAACAAATAGGACTATCTTCTGTGTTCCACCACTACCTTGTCACAACATAACTGAGTGGCTCAAATGCATTAAGAAGGAAAGAAATTCCACAAATGAACTTTTAACAACGCGCACCTGATAATTGAAATGGATTCCAGGTGACTACCTCATGAAGCTGGTTAAGAGAATGTGTGCAAAGCTGTCATCAAGGCAAAGGGTGGCTACTTTGAAGAATCTCAAATATAAAATATATTTCTATGTGTTTTACACTTTGTTGGTTACTACATGACTCCATATGTGTTATTTCATAGTGTTGATGTCTTCACTATTATTCTACAATGTAGAAATGTGTACAAATAAAGAAAAACCCTGGAATAAGTAGATGTGTCCAAACTTTTGACTGGTTCTGTATATATATACATAGTACCTCTGCACATTGATCTGGTACTGGTACTCCCTGTATATAGCTCCACATTGATCTGGTACTGGTACTCCCTGTATATAGCTCCACATTGATCTGGTACTGGTACTCCCTGTATATAGCTCCACATTGATCTGGTACTGGTACTCCCTGTATATAGCTCCACATTGCTCTGGTACTGGTACTCCCTGTATATAGCTCCACATTGATCTGGTACTGGTACTCCCTGTATATAGCTCCACATTGATCTGGTACTGGTACTCCCTGTATATAGCTCCACATTGACCTGGTACTGGTACTCCCTGTATATAGCTCCACATTGATCTGGTACTGGTACTCCCTGTATATAGCTCCACATTGATCTGGTACTGGTACTCCCTGTATATAGCTCCACATTGATCTGGTACTGGTACTCCCTGTATATAGCTCCACATTGACCTGGTACTGGTACTCCCTGTATATAGCTCCACATTGATCTGGTACTGGTACTCCCTGTATATAGCTCCACATTGATCTGGTACTGGTACTCCCTGTATATAGCTCCACATTGATCTGGTACTGGTACTCCCTGTATATAGCTCCACATTGATCTGGTACTGGTACTCCCTGTATATAGCTCCACATTGACCTGGTACTGGTACTCCCTGTATATAGCTCCACATTGATCTGGTACTGGTACTCCCTGTATATAGCTCCACATTGATCTGGTACTGGTACTCCCTGTATATAGCTCCACATTGATCTGGTACTGGTACTCCCTGTATATAGCTCCACATTGATCTGGTACTGGTACTCCCTGTATATAGCTCCACATTGATCTGGTACTGGTACTCCCTGTATATAGCTCCACATTGATCTGGTACTGGTACTCCCTTTATATAACTCCACATTGATCTGGTACTGGTACTCCCTGTATATAACTCCACATTGATCTGGTACTGGTACTCCCTGTATATAACTCCACATTGATCTGGTACTGGTACTCCCTGTATATAGCTCCACAGTGATCTGGTACTGGTACTCCCTGTATATAGCTCCACATTGATCTGGTACTGGTACTCCCTGTATATAGCTCCACATTGATCTGGTACTGGTACTCCCTGTATATAGCTCCACAGTGATCTGGTACTGGTACTCCCTGTATATAGCTCCACATTGATCTGGTACTGGTACTCCCTGTATATAGCTACACATTGATCTGGTACTTCCTATATATAGCTCCACAGTGATCTGGTACTGGTACTCCCTGTATATAGCTCCACATTGATCTGGTACTGGTACTCCCTGTATATAGCTACACATTGATCTGGTACTTCCTATATATAGCTCCACATTGATCTGGTACTGGTACTCCCTGTATATAGCTCCACATTGATCTGGTACTGGTACTCCCTGTATATAGCTCCACATTGATCTGGTACTGGTACTCCCTGTATATAACTCCACATTGATCTGGTACTGGTACTCCCTGTATATAGCTCCACATTGATCTGGTACTGGTACTCCCTGTATATAGCTCCACATTGATCTGGTACTGGTACTCCCTGTATATAGCTCCACATTGATCTGGTACTGGTACTCCCTGTATATAGCTCCACATTGATCTGGTACTGGTACTCCCTGTATATAGCTCCACATTGATCTGGTACTCCCTGTATATAGCTCCACATTGATCTGGTACTGGTACTCCCTGTATATAGCTCCACATTGATCTGGTACTGGTACTCCCTGTATATAGCTCCACATTGATCTGGTACTGGTACTCCCTGTATATAGCTCCACATTGATCTGGTACTGGTACTCCCTGTATATAGCTCCACATTGATCTGGTACTGGTACTCCCTGTATATAGCTCCACATTGATCTGGTACTGGTACTTCCTGTATATAGCTCCACATTGATCTGGTACTGGTACTCCCTGTATATAGCTCCACATTGATCTGGTACTGGTACTCCCTGTATATAGCTCCACATTGATCTGGTACTGGTACTCCCTGTATATAGCTCCACATTGATCTGGTACTGGTACTCCCTGTATATAGCTCCACATTGATCTGGTACTCCCTGTATATAGCTCCACATTGATCTGGTACTGGTACTCCCTGTATATAGCTCCACATTGATCTGGTACTGGTACTCCCTGTATATAGCTCCACATTGATCTGGTACTGGTACTCCCTGTATATAGCTCCACATTGATCTGGTACTGGTACTCCCTGTATATAGCTCCACATTGATCTGGTACTGGTACTCCCTGTATATAGCTCCACATTGATCTGGTACTGGTACTTCCTGTATATAGCTCCACATTGATCTGGTACTGGTACTCCCTGTATATAGCTCCACATTGATCTGGTACTGGTACTCCCTGTATATAGCTCCACATTGATCTGGTACTGGTACTCCCTGTATATAGCTCCACATTGATCTGGTACTGGTACTCCCTGTATATAGCTCCACATTGATCTGGTACTGGTACTCCCTGTATATAGCTCCACATTGATCTGGTACTGGTACTCCCTGTATATAGCTCCACATTGATCTGGTACTGGTACTCCCTGTATATAGCTCCACATTGATCTGGTACTGGTACTCCCTGTATATAGTCTCCACATTGATCTGGTACTCCCTGTATATAGCTCCACATTGATCTGGTACTTCCTGTATATAGCTCCACATTGATCTGGTACTCCCTGTATATAGCTCCACATTGATCTGGTACTGGTACTCCCTGTATATAGCTCCACATTGACCTGGTACTGGTACTCCCTGTATATAGCTCCACATTGATCTGGTACTTCCTGTATATAGCTCCACATTGATCTGGTACTCCCTGTATATAGCTCCACATTGATCTGGTACTGGTACTCCCTGTATATAGCTCCACATTGATCTGGTACTGGTACTCCCTGTATATAGCTCCACATTGATCTGGTACTTCCTGTATATAGCTCCACATTGATCTGGTACTCCCTGTATATAGCTCCACATTGATCTGGTACTGGTACTCCCTGTATATAGCTCCACATTGATCTGGTACTGGTACTCCCTGTATATAGCTCCACATTGATCTGGTACTGGTACTTCCTGTATATATCTCCACATTGATCTGGTACTGGTACTCCCTGTATATAGCTCCACATTGATCTGGTACTGGTACTCCCTGTATATAGCTCCACATTGATCTGGTACTGGTACTCCCTGTATATAGCTCCACATTGATCTGGTACTGGTACTCCCTGTATATAGCTACACATTGATCTGGTACTTCCTGTATATAGCTCCACATTGATCTGGTACTCCCTGTATATAGCTCCACATTGATCTGGTACTCCCTGTATATAGCTACACATTGATCTGGTACTTCCTGTATATAGCTCCACATTGATCTGGTACTCCCTGTATATAGCTACACATTGATCTGGTACTTCCTGTATACAGCTCCACATGGATGTCAACATCAATACTTTATGTCATCGTCACCAATCAACTGCATTAGTTTAAAAAACGACTTTGACTACCACCACTGATTTCTGTATGCTAGCTGAGCTACCAGCTTATACGAACAGGAGTTAGCATTTAGCAGTCACTTCTTCTAAACTTGGAAAGGGACAATTTGTAAATGTTATGCAGCGAAAACGGCTAAATAAATCCAAATCGGACTTCATTGTGGGCCTGTTCGGTGGTGTAGTGCGGGAGCGCCGAAAATGTTTAAAAGAGTCATAATTTCCTCAAAGTTTGTGCCTACGGATGTAGCATATTAAATAGCCTATCATTATAGAATATCCATAAAAATCCATCCTCCAATTGCAACGTCTGCCTATATGCCCACACATCTTGTCTCAAGAAAATGTTCTATTTTTTAATACCCTTCAAACACCAAGTTAGGCCGATACATACTTTTAAAATAGGCCATCATCACTGTCAATCGTGAGTGGTAATTATTCCCATTTTACCGCTGACGTCAATCATCCGATTGATCGCGATCAGTTTCACGGGAATATGCATTTAGATCTTATTGAATGACTGTTTTGAGAGCAGATGGTGTTAACTAACTATTTGCCTTTCGTGTATTTTAAGCATATATCCTGCCTAGTGGCTCTGTTGAGTTTCAACTCATGATCATTTTTTTTTTACGGGACTTTATTCAGCATCAGCTAACCATCCTAAAAGCTCATTGGAAAGGAGGTGTTATTCAGCATCAGCTAACCATTCTAAAAGCTCATTGGAAAGGAGGTGTTATTCAGCATCAGCTAACCATCCTAAAAGCTCATTGGAAAGGAGGTGTTATTCAGCATCAGCTAACCATCCTAAAAGCTCATTAGAAAGGAGGTGTTATTCAGCATCAGCTAACCATCCTAAAAGCTCATTAGAAAGGAGGTGTTATTCAGCGTCAGCTAACCATCCTAAAAGCTCATTAGAAAGGAGGTGTTATTCAGCATCAGCTAACCATCCTAAAAGCTCATTAGAAAGGAGGTGTTATTCAGCATCAGCTAACCATCCTAAAAGCTCATTAGAAAGGAGGTGTTATTCAGCATCAGCTAACCATCCTAAAAGCTCATTGGAAAGGAGGTGTTATTCAGCATCAGCTAACCATCCTAAAAGCTCATTGGAAAGGAGGTGTTATTCAGCATCAGCTAACCATCCTAAAAGCTCATTAGAAAGGAGGTGTTATTCAGCATCAGCTAACCATCCTAAAAGCTCATTAGAAAGGAGGTGTTATTCAGCATCAGCTAACCATCCTAAAAGCTCATTGGAAAGGAGGTGTTATTCAGCATCAGCTAACCATCCTAAAAGCTCATTGGAAAGGAGGTGTTATTCAGCATCAGCTAACCATTCTAAAAGCTCATTGGAAAGGAGGTGTTATTCAGCATCAGCTAACCATCCTAAAAGCTCATTGGAAAGGAGGTGTTATTCAGCATCAGCTAACCATCCTAAAAGCTCATTGGAAAGGAGGTGTTATTCAGCATTAGCTAACCATCCTAAAAGTTCATTAGAAAGGTGTTTTTCAGCATCAGCTAACCATCCTAAAAGCTCATTGGAAAGGAGGTGTTATTCAGCATCAGTTAACCATTCTAAAAGCTCATTGGAAAGGAGGTGTTATTCAGCATCAGCTAACCATCCTAAAAGCTCATTAGAAAGGAGGTGTTATTCAGCATTAGCTAACCATCCTAAAAGCTCATTAGAAAGGAGGTGTTATTCAGCATCAGTTAACCATCCTAAAAGCTCATTGGAAAGGAGGTGTTATTGGTGTAACAGCTAACCATCCTAAAAGCTCATTAGAAAGGAGGTGTTATTCAGCATCAGTTAACCATCCTAAAAGCTCATTGGAAAGGAGGTGTTATTGGTGTAACAGCTAACCATCCTAAAAGCTCATTGGAAAGGAGGTGTTATTGGTGTAACAGCTAACCATCCTAAAAGCTCATTGGAAAGGAGGTGTTATTCAGCATCAGTTAACCATCCTAAAAGCTCATTGGAAAGGAGGTGTTATTGGTGTAACAGCTAACCATCCTAAAAGCTCATTGGAAAGGAGGTGTTATTGGTGTAACAGCTAACCATCCTAAAAGCTCATTGGAAAGGAGGTGTTATTGGTGTAACAGCTAACCATCCTAAAAGCTCATTGGAAAGGAGGTGTTATTGGTGTAACAGTTAACCATCCTAAAAGCTCATTGGAAAGGAGGTGTTATTCAGCATCAGCTAACCATCCTAAAAGCTCATTGGAAAGGAGGTGTTATTCAGCATCAGCTAACCATCCTAAAAGCTCATTGGAAAGGAGGTGTTATTGGTGTAACAGTTAACCATCCTAAAAGCTCATTGGAAATGAGGTGTTATTCAGCATCAGCTAACCATCCTAAAAGCTCATTGGAAAGGAGGTGTTATTGGTGTAACAGTTAACCATCCTAAAAGCTCATTGGAAATGAGGTGTTATTCAGCATCAGCTAACCATCCTAAAAGCTCATTGGAAAGGAGGTGTTATTCAGCATCAGCTAACCATCCTAAAAGCTCATTGGAAAGGAGGTGTTATTGGTGTAACAGCTAACCATCCTAAAAGCTCATTGGAAAGGAGGTGTTATTCAGCATCAGTTAACCATCCTAAAAGCTCATTGGAAAGGAGGTGTTATTGGTGTAACAGCTAACCATCCTAAAAGCTCATTGGAAAGGAGGTGTTATTGGTGTAACAGCTAACCATCCTAAAAGCTCATTGGAAAGGAGGTGTTATTGGTGTAACAGCTAACCATCCTAAAAGCTCATTGGAAAGGAGGTGTTATTGGTGTAACAGCTAACCATCCTAAAAGCTCATTAGAAAGGAGGTGTTATTGGTGTAACAGCTAACCATCCTAAAAGCTCATTAGAAAGGAGGTGTTATTGGTGTAACAGCTAACCATCCTAAAAGCTCATTAGAAAGGAGGTGTTATTGGTGTAACAGTAGGGTTAAAGGAAAGGAGGTGTTATTGGTGTAACAGTAGGGTTAAAGCCCCTTCTATGGTATTCTGTAATTTGAAATGCAAATGAATCATTATGAGCTCTTGCCAGACATTGATTCTTTAATGTAACATTACTTAAACGAGCCCCGATTGTGAGAAGTGATTATCTTCCATTTATTATAATAATAATAATAATAATAATAATATTAAGTGATGAGTCTGACTGTTTTTAGGCCTAAATGATTGGAGAGACCCTTTTGTGGTGTTGATAGGGCAGTTCCAGGATCAGGCAGTGATGTTAATTAAAGAAGTTGAACCAACTTTGTGGTGTTGATAGGGCAGTTCCAGGATCAGGCAGTGATGTTAATTAAAGAAGTTGAACCAACTTGTGGTGTTGATAGGGCAGTTCCAGGATCAGGCAGTGATGTTAATTAAAGAAGTTGAACCAACTTGTGGTGTTGATAGGGCAGTTCCAGGATCAGGCAGTGATGTTAATTAAAGAAGTTGAACCAACTTTGTGGTGTTGATAGGGCAGTTCCAGGATCAGGCAGTGATGTTAATTAAAGAAGTTGAACCAACTTTGTGGTGTTGATAGGGCAGTTCCAGGATCAGGCAGTGATGTTAATTAAAGAAGCTGAACCAACTTGTGTTGTTGATAGGGCAGTTCCAGGATCAGGCGGTTCTCTGAAGGAGAAGATAAATTATAGTTCTAAGGATCTGCTTGTAAAACCTCTAAAAGCCTAATAAACCTCTGACTACGTGGTATACAGTAGCTATTGTTGTAGGCCTATAGCCTAATGTAAATACAATTTCCATAAAAACGTAATATCATTGCACTGTTTGCGAGGAGAGCTTTAGTTGTGATTAGTACATTGTGTAACTTACACTACCTTGTGTCATAAATAAACTTAGATTTGATTAGCTTGAACACGTGGTTGGTTACAATATACCCTATTACAGAATAACAGTGACGGAGGTGAACTATCCTGAAGACAACAGGTGTAGTAGACTTTACCGGGAAATGCTTACTTACAAGCCCTTAACCAACAATGCAGTTTTAATTTGGTGTAAAGTACGTAAGTAAAAATACTAAATTATAATTGAAGTGAGCTGAAATACGCACAAAAAAAAGCTTATTTCTCTCATATTTTGTGCACAAATTTGTTTACATCCCTGTTAGTGAACATTTCTTCTTTGCCAAGATAATCCATCCACCTGACAGGTGTGGCATATCTAGAACCTGATTAAACAGCACGATCATTACACAGGTGCACCTTGTGCTGCGGGGCAATAAAAAGTCACTCTAAATGCCACCGATGTCTCAAGTTTTGAGGGATCGTGCAATTGGCATGCTAACTGCAGGAATGTCCACCAGAGCTTTTGCCAGATAATGTAATGTTCATTCTACCATAAGCTGCCTCCAACATCGTTTTAAAGAATTTGGTGGTATGTCCAACCGGCCTCAAAACAGCAGCCCAGGACCTCCACATCTGGCTTCTAGGCTGCTATATACACACTATATTTACCTACCTCTAGGCTGCTATATATACACACTACATTTACCTACATCTAGGCTGCTATATATACACACTATATTTACCTACCTCTAGGCTGCTATATATACACACTACATTTACCTACATCTAGGCTGCTATATATACACACTACATTTACCTACATCTAGGCTGCTATATACACACTATATTTACCTACCTCTAGGCTGCTATATATACACTACATGACCAAAAGTATGTGAACTCCTGCTCGGTGAACATCTCATTTCAAAATCATGGGCATTAATATAGAGTTGGTCCCCTCCATTGCTGCAATAACAGCGTCCACTCTTCTGGGAAGGCTTTCCACTAGATGTTGGAACATTGCTGCTATAACAGCCTCCACTCTTCTGGGAAGGCTTTCCACTAGATGTTGGAACATTGCTGCTATAACAGCCTCCACTCTTCTGGGAAGGCTTTCCACTAGATGTTGGAACATTGTTGCTGGGACTTGCTTCCATTCAGCCACAAGAGCATTAGCGGCTCGCAGTCGGAGGCCTGGCTCGCAGTCGGATTTCCAAATCATCCAAAAGGTGTTTGATGGGGTTGAGGTCAGGACTTTGTGCAGGCCAGTCAAGTTCCTCCACATCGATCTCGTCAAATCATTTCTGTATGAACTTCACTTTGGGCACGGGGGCTTTGTCATGCTGAAACAGGAAAGAGCCTTCCCCAAACTGTTGCCACAAAGTTGGAAGCACATAATCATCTAGAATGTCATTGTATGCTGTACCGTTAAGATTCCTCTTCACTGGAACTAATGGGCCTAGCCTGAAACATGAAAAACAGACCCAGACCATTATTCCTTCTCCACCAAACTTTACAGTTGGCCCTATGCATTTGGGCGGGTAGTCTACTATTGGCATCCGCCAAACCCAGATTAATCCGTCGGACTGCCAGATAGTGAAGTGTGATTCATCACTCCAGAAAACAGATTTCCACTGCTCCAGCCAATGCTTTGCACATGGTGATCTTAGTCTTGTGTTCGGCTGCTCGGCCATGGAAACCCATGACGAGCAATTATTGTGCTGATGTTGCTTCCAGAGGCAGTTTGGAACTCGGTAGTGAGGGTTGCAACTGAGGACAGATGATTTTTACGCTCTTCAGCACTCCACAGTCCCGTTCTGTGAACTTGTGTGGCCTACCACTAAGCGGCTGAGCCGTTGTTGCTCCTAGACGTTTCCACTTCACAGTAAAAGCACTTACAGTTGACCGGGGGCATCTAGCAGGGCAGACATTTGACAAACTGACTTGTTGGAAAGGTGGCATCCTATGACGGTGCCACGTTAAAAGTCACTGAGCTCATCAGTAGGGGCCATTCTACTGCCAATGTGTGTCTATGGAGATTGCATGGCTGTGTGTTCGATTTTATACACCTGTCAGCAACGGGTGTGGCTGAAAGAGCGGGTGTGCATATACTTTTGTAAATGTTGTGTAATTATTTGGTTTGTCAATCTATCATTTTTTTATGGAATTTATTGTAATTAAATATAATTTATTTAGATATGTTTTCTAGAAACAGTTTTACCAGCTCTGTGTATTGTCAAATTGAAAAAGGAGAGGGAGGGCAGCTATCTGCACACCAGCAGCACCACTATGCCCCTGGGCCTGTTACAATACATTAATCATGACAGATATGATGAATATCCCCTTTGTTAGATCAGATTTGTTGAATCCAATCCTTCTATCCCCCACAATCTGCATTCCATTGACTAATCCTAACCCTAACTAACCCTCCCTAACTAACCCTAACTTAACCCCCACAATCTGCATTCCATTGACTAATCCTAACCCTAACTAACCCTCCCTAACTAACCCTAACTTAACCCCCACAATCTGCATTCCATTGACTAATCCTAACCCTAACTAACCCTCCCTAACTAACCCTAATTTAACCCCCACAATCTGCATTCCATTGACTAATCCTAACCCTAACTAACCCTCCCTAACTAACCCTAACTTAACCCCCACAATCTGCATTCCATTGACTAATCCTAACCCTAACTAACCCTCCCTAACTAACCCTAACTTAACCCCCACAATCTGCATTCCATTGACTAATCCTAACCCTAACTAACCCTCCCTAACTAACCCTAACTTAACCCCCACAATCTGCATTCCATTGACTAATCCTAACCCTAACTAACCCTCCCTAACTAACCCTAACTTAACCCCCACAATCTGCATTCCATTGACTAATCCTAACCCTAACTAACCCTCCCTAACTAACCCTAATTTAACCCCCACAATCTGCATTCCATTGACTAATCCTAACCCTAACTAACCCTCCCTAACTAACCCTAACTTAACCCCCACAATCTGCATTCCATTGACCTCTTTACTACATCTATAGGATATATTCCACTATCCACTAACTCATACAGTCCAATAGGATATAGGATATATTCCACTAACCCTAACTCATACAGTCCAATAGGATATAGGATATATTCCACTAACCCTAACTCATACAGTCCAATATAATATAGGATATATTCCACTAACCCTAACTCATACAGTCCAATATAATATAGGATATATTCCACTATCCACTAACTCATACAGTCCAATAGGATATAGGATATATTCCACTAACCCTAACTCATACAGTCCCATAGAATATAGGATATATTCCACTATCCACTAACCCTAACTCATACAGTCCAATAGAATATAGGATATATTCCACTAACCCTAACTCATACAGTCCAATAGAATATAGGATATATTCCACTAACCCTAACTCATACAGTCCCATAGAATATAGGATATATTCCACTATCCACTAACCCTAACTCATACAGTCCAATAGAATATAGGATATATTCCACTAACCCTAACTCATACAGTCCAATAGAATATAGGATATATTCCACTATCCACTAACTCATACAGTCCAATAGAATATAGGTTATATTCCAATATCCACTATCCCTAACTCATACAGTCCAATAGAATATAGGATATATTCCACTAACCCTAACTCATACAGTCCCATAGAATATAGGATATATTCCACTAACCCTAACTCATACAGTCCAATATAATATAGGATATATTCCACTAACCCTAACTCATACAGTCCAATAGAATATAGGATATATTCCACTATCCACCTAACTCATACAGTCCAATAGAATATAGGATATATTCCACTAACCCTAACTCATACAGTCCAATAGAATATAGGTTATATTCCACTAACCCTAACTCATACAGTCCAATAGAATATAGGATATATTCCACTAACCCTAACTCATACAGTCCAATAGAATATAGGATATATTCCACTAACCCTAACTCATACAGTCCAATAGAATATAGGATATATTCCACTATCCACTAACCCTAACTCATACAGTCCCATAGAATATAGGATATATTCCACTAACCCTAACTCATACAGTCCAATAGAATATAGGTTATATTCCACTAACCCTAACTCATACAGTCCCATAGAATATAGGTTATATTCCACTAACCCTAACTCATACAGTCCAATAGAATATAGGATATATTCCACTAACCCTAACTCATACAGTCCAATAGAATATAGGATATATTCCACTAACCCTAACTCATACAGTCCAATAGAATATAGGATATATTCCACTAACCCTAACTCATACAGTCCAATAGAATATAGGATATATTCCACTATCCACTAACCTTAACTTTTCTGTAAACACTGTAGTGCACTACTTTTGACCAGGAAAGGGGCTTTGGGCCCATACATGTAGGACTCTTGTCAAAAGGTGTGGCCTATGTAAGGAATAGGGTGCCAGTTTTGATGCACAATCATAGTCACAGCTCTCTTTCTAAGGTACGCCTGCCAGAGGGGGTTTAAAAAAGAAACTGGAATGATCCTTTTCCCTGATTTACAGTCCTAAGGAACCATGTTCAGGAACCATGAACAGGGAGTACAGGAGAGGGCTCAGAACGCACCCTTGTGGGGCCCCAGTGTTGAGGGGTGGAGATGTTGTTACCTACCCTCACCACCTGTGGGGCGACCCGACAGGGAGTCCAGTACCCAGTTGCATAGAGCGGGGTCGAGACCCAGGGTCTCAAGCTTGATGACGAGTTTGGAGGGTACTATGGTGTTAAATGCTGAGCTGTAGTCGATGAACAGCATTCTCACATAGGTATTCCTCTTGTCCAGATGAGTTAGGGCAGTGTGGTTGCGATTGCGTCATCTGTGGACCTATTGGGGTGGTAAGCAAATTGGAGTGGGTCTAGGGTGTCAGGTGTCAGGTAGGGTGGAGGTGATATGGTCCTTGACTAGTCTCTCAAAGCACTTCATGATGACGGAAGTGAGTGCTACGGGGCGGTAGTCGTTTAGCTCAGTTACCTTAGCTTTCTTGGGAACAGGAACAATGGTGGCCCTCTTGAAGCATGTGGGAACAGCAGACAAGGATTGATTGAATATGTCCGTAAACACACCAGCCAGATGGTCTGCGCATGCTCTGAGGACGCGGCTGGGGATGCCGTCTGGGCCTGCAGCCTTGCGAGGGTTAACACGTTTAAATGTTTTGCTCACGTCGGCTGCAGTGAAAGAGAGCCCGCAGGTTATGGCAGCGGGCCGTGTCAGTGGCACTGTATTGTCCTCAAAAAAAAAAGTTATTTAGTCTGTCTGGGAGCAAGACATCTTGGTCCGCGACGGGGCTGGTTTTCTTTTTGTAATATGTGATTGACTGTAGACCCTGCCACATACCTCTTGTGTCTGAGCCGTTGAATTGCGACTCTACTTTGTCTCTATACTGACGCTTAGCTTGTTTGATTGCCTGGCGGAGGGAATAGCTGCACTGTTTGTATTCGGTCATGTTTCCGGTCACCTTGCCCTGGTTAAAAGCAGTGGTTCACGCTTTCAGTTTCACCCGAATGCTGCCATCAATCCACGGTTTCTGGTTTGGGAATGTTTTAATCGTTGCTGTGGGTATAGCATCGCCGATACACTTTCTAATGAACTCGCTCACCGAATCAGCGTATTCGTCAAGGTTGTTGTTGGACGCAATGCGGAACATGGTCCCGGACGACACTACAGTGGTAGGCTTGATTACCAACAACGGCGAGACGGCCTACAGGGAGGAGGTGAGGGCCCTCGGAGTGTGGTGTCAGGAAAACAACCTCACACTCAACGTCAACAAAACTAAGGAGATGATTGCGGACTTCAGGAAACAGCAGAGGGAGAACCCCCCTATCTACACCGACGGGACAGTAGTGGAGAGGGTAGTAAGTTTTAAGTTCCTCTGCGTATACATCACGGACAAACTGAATTGGTCCACCCACACAGACAGCATCGTGAAGAAGGAGCAGCAGCGCCTCTTCAACCTCAGGAGGCTGAAGAAATTCAGCTTGTCACCAAAAACACTCACAAACTTCTACAGATGCACAATCGAGAGCATCCTGTCGGGCTGTATCACCGCCTGGTACGGCAACTGCTCCGCCCACAACCGCAAGGCTCTCCAGAGGGTAGTGAGGTCTGCACAACGCATCACCGGGGGCAAACTACCTGCCCTCCAGGACACCTACACCACCCGATGTCACAGGAAGGCCATAAAGATCATCAAGGACAACAACCACCCGAGCCACTGCCTGTTTACCCCGCTATCATCCAGAAGGCGAGGTCAGTACAAGTGCATCAAAACTGGGACCGAGAGACTGAAAAACATCTTCTAAGGCCATCAGAATATTAAACAGCCATCACAAACATTAGAGTGGCTGCTGCCAACGTACTGACTCAACCCCAGCCACTTTAATAATGGATATTGATGGAAATGTATGTAAAAATGTATCACTAGGCACTTTAAACTATGCCACTCTATGTTTATATACCCTACATTACTCATCTCATATGTATATACTGTACTCTATACCATCTACTGCATCTTGCCTATGCCGTTCTGTACCATCACTCATTCATATATCTTTATGTACATATTCTTTATCCCTTTACACTTGTGTGTATAAGATAGTAGTTTTGGAATTGTTAGGTTAGATTACTCGTTGGTTATTACTGCATTGTCGGAACAAGCATTTCGCTACACTCACATTAACATCTGCTAACCATGTGTATGTGACAATTCAAATTTGATTTGGGTGTGGGATTATCTAACCCTGATTACAGACCTAACGGACAAATCAAATTTGATTTGGGTGTGGGATTATCTAACCCTGATTACAGACCTAACGGTGTGGGATTATCTAACCCTGATTACAGACCTAACGGTGTGGGATTATATAACCCTGGTTACAGACCTAACGGTGTGGGATTGTCTAACCCTGAGGGATTATCTAACCCTGTTTACAGACCTAACGGTGTGGGATTATATAACCCTAACCCTGATTACAGACCTAACGGTGTGGGATTATCTAACCCTGATTACAGACCTAACGGTGTGGGATTATCTAACCCTGATTACAGACCTAACGGTGTGGGATTATATAACCCTAACCCTGATTACAGACCTAACGGTGTGGGATTATCTAACCCTGATTACAGACCTAACGGTGTGGGATTATCTAACCCTGATTACAGACCTAACGGTGTGGGATTATATAACCCTGATTACAGACCTAACGGTGTGGGATTATATAACCCTAACCCTGATTACAGACCTAACGGTTTGGGATTATCTAACCCTGATTACAGACCTAACGGTGTGGGATTATCTAACCCTGATTACAGACCTAACGGTGTGGGATTGTCTAACCCTGATTACAGACCTAACGGTGTGGGATTATCTAACCCTGATTACAGACCTAACGGTGTGGGATTATCTAACCCTGATTACAGACCTAACGGTGTGGGATTATATAACCCTGATTACAGACCTAACGGTGTGGGATTATATAACCCTAACCCTGATTACAGACCTAACGGTGTGGCATTATCTAACCCTGATTACAGACCTAACGGTGTGGGATTATCTAACCCTGATTACAGACCTAACGGTGTGGGATTGTCTAACCCTGATTACAGACCTAACGGTGTGGGATTATATAACCCTAACCCTGATTACAGACCTAACGGTGTGGGATTATCTAACCCTGATTACAGACCTAACGGTGTGGGATTATATAACCCTGATTACAGACCTAACGATGTGGCATTATCTAACCCTGATTACAGACCTAACGGTGTGGGATTATCTAACCCTGATTACAGACCTAACGGTGTGGGATTATCTAACCCTGATTACAGACCTAACGGTGTGGGATTATATAACCCTGATTACAGACCTAACAGTGTGGGATTCTCTAACCCTGATTACAGACCTAACGGTGTGGGATTATCTAACCCTGATTACAGACCTAACGGTGTGGGATTATATAACCCCGATTACAGACCTAACGGTGTGGGATTATCTAACCCTGATTACAGACCTAACGGTGTGGGATTATCTAACCCTGATTACAGACCTAACGGTGTGGGATTATCTAACCCTGATTACAGACCTAACACTAACGGACAATCTGTTTCTCTTTGTTCTCACATGGATTCTGAATATGTCTCCAATGTTGTTCATTTGATCTGATATCATGTGTTGACAGATCCCAGGTTAGACACAGCGGTAGTCTTTGGTGTGATATCATGTGTTGACAGATCCCAGGTTAGACACAGCGTTAGTCTTTGGTGTGATATCATGTGTTGACAGATCACAGGTTCGACACAGTGGTAGTCTTTGTCTAAACAGGTGCAGTAATTCATTATGATCCCCTCTGTATCCGCATCCCAAATAACAACCTAATCCCCCTTATATATAGTGCAGTTACCTATGGGCCCTGGTCAAAACTATTGGACTAAATATAGGGATTTAGGGTGCCATTTGGGATGTCTCTCTGTGCTAAGTGGAGCTGTGGAGACTCCCACTGTAACTATTTCATTAGACATGAGAGTAATGTGTTTGTGTTTCAGCAGCATGGGGTTGTGTGTGTTGTGCTCTGCTTCCGTGGTGCCAAGCTGTAGCCAAAGCAAAAAGTCCCCAGTCAGTAAGACTCAGCGCCACTCATGCAGAAGGATGGGCTGGGGTGTGTGCGATTTAACTTGTTTTTAATTATCTTTTTTTTAAAATTATTATTATTTATTTAACTAGGCAAGACGGTTAAGAACAAATTCTTATTTACAACGACGGCCTAAACCGGCCAAACCCGGACGACGCTGCCCTTATGGGACAACCAATCACGGCCGGATGTGATACAGCCTGGAATCGAACCAGGGTCTGTAGTGACGCCTCGAGCACTGAGATGCAGTGCCTTAGACTGCTGCACTACTCGGGGCGTGAAACATTGGGGTGTGTTTGCTGCTGGGGTATGTGTGATGATGGGGTGTGTGTGTGATGCTGGGGTGTGTGTGTGATGCTGGGGGTGTGTGTGTGTGATGCTGGGGGTGTGTGTGTGTGATGCTGGGGGTGTGTGTGTGTGATGCTGGGGTGTGTGTGTGTGATGCTGGGGTGTGTGTGATGCTGAGGATGGGCTGGGATGCTGGGGTGTGTGTGTGGTGCTGGGGTGTGTGTGTGATGCTGGGGTGTGTGTGTGTGTGATGGGTGGGCTGGGGGATGGGCTGGGGGTGTGTACAGTATGATACAGAAGGATGGGCTGGGGGTGTGTACAGTATGATGCAGAAGGATGGGCTGGGGGTGTGTACAGTGTGATGCAGAAGGATGGGCTGGGGTGTGTACAGTATGATGCAGAAGGATGGGCTGGGGGTGTGTACAGTATGATGCAGAAGGTTGGGCTGGGGGTGTGTACAGTATGATGCAGAAGGTTGGGCTGGGGGTGTGTACAGTATGATGCAGAAGGATGGGCTGGGGGTGTGTACAGTATGATGCAGACAGATGGGCTGGGGGTGTGTACAGTATGATGCTGAGGATGGGCTGGGGGTGTGCACAGTATGATGCAGAAGGATGGGCTGGGGGTGTGTACAGTATGATGCAGACAGATGGGCTGGGGGTGTGTACAGTATGATGCAGAAGGATGGGCTGGGGGTGTGTACAGTATGATGCTGAAGGATGGGCTGGGGGTGTGTACAGTATGATGCTGAAGCACGGGCTGGGGGTGTGTACAGTATGATGCAGAAGAATGGGCTGGGGGTGTGTACAGTATGATGCTGAGGATGGGCTGGGGGTGTGTACAGTATGATGCAGAAGGATGGGCTGGGGGTGTGTACAGTATGATGCAGACAGATGGGCTGGGGGTGTGTACAGTATGATGCAGAAGGATGGGCTGGGGGTGTGTACAGTCTGATGCTGAAAGATGGGCTGGGGGTGTGTACAGTATGATGCTGAAGGATGGGCTGGGGGTGTGTACAGTATGATGCTGAGGATGGGCTGGGGGTGTGTACAGTATGATGCAGACAGATGGGCTGGGGGTGTGTACAATATGATGCAGACAGATGGGCTGGGGGTGTGTACAGTATGATGCAGAAGGATGGGCTGGGGGTGTGTACAGTATGATGCAGAAGGATGGGCTGGGGGTGTGTACAGTATGATACAGAAGGTTGGGCTGGGGGTGTGTACAGTATGATGCAGAAGGATGGGCTGGGAGTGTGTACAGTATGATGCAGAAGGTTGGGCTGGGGGTGTGTACAGTATGATGCAGAAGGATGGGCTGGGGGTGTGTACAGTATGATGCAGACAGATGGGCTGGGGGTGTGTACAGTATGATGCTGAGGATGGGCTGGGGGTGTGTACAGTATGATGCAGAATGATGGGCTGGGGGTGTGTACAGTATGATGCAGAAGGATGGGCTGACACCATGGGAGCAGAGCACTGCACAGTGTGCGTGTGTGTGTGAGTGAGATGCGGAGAGACAGCTCGGGGAGTTCAGTGGGTGACTGAATTGCTTACAGCTCTGCACACAGTTTCAATCTGTCACTTCTGCTCTGGGAGGAGGATGCTATGGTTTATGTCTGGGGAACATACTTCTGAAGGGATTTTAGTGCATCCCAAAATGGCAACCTATTCCCTATATAATGCACTACTTTAGGCCAGGGCCAGAAAATGTTCTGTTGAAAAGCAGCGCACTATATAAGGAATAGGGTGCCAAGTAGTGCACTATATAGGGAGTAGGGTGCCAAGTAGTGCACTATATAGGGAATAGGGTCCCAAGTAGGGTACTATATAGGAAATAGGGTCCCAAGTAGGGCACTATATAGGGAATATAGGGTCCCAAGTAGGGAACTATAGGGTCCCAAGTAGGGCACTATATAGGGAATAGGGTCCCAAGTAGGGCACTATATCGGGAATAGGGTCCCAAGTAGGGCACTATATCGGGAATAGGGTGCCATTTGGGACAGTGACGTTGTATGAGTTATTCACTGCACTGTAGTGCTAAAGTGTGCCTGCCTGTTTTAGTTACAGCAGTTCCATGAACCCTCGGTTTTGTGAAAATGGAATTCGACTTTCGTCTCTCTGTCGATGTGTGCAAATTGAATACGATTGTCTTGTGATTTTGTGTAAATGGATGGAGGATGTCTTTTGGAGAGTGGTTTAGAAATTGCATCTGGTAAAGCTTTACCTTTATCGTTGATCCACTCACACACCCACTACACACCCACCCACACACCCACCACACACCCACCCACACACCCACCACACACCCACTCACACACCCACCACACACCCACCCACACACCCACCACACACCCACTCACACACCCACCACACACCCACTACACACCCGCTACACACCCACCACACACCCAGCACACACCCACTACACACCCACAACACAACCACCACACACCCACTACACACCCACTACACACCCACCACACACCCACTACACACCCACCTCACACCCACCACACACCCACCGCACAACCACCACACAACCACTACACACCCACCACACAACCACCACACACCCACCACACAACCACTACACAACCACCACACACTCACCACACACCCACTAACACACCCACTCACTCACACACCCACTACACACCCACCACACACCCACTACACACCCACCACACACCCACTCACACACCCACCACACACACACCCACACAAACCCACCACACACTCACACACCCACCACACACCCACTCACACACCCACTGCACACCCACCGCACACCCACCACACACCCACTCACACACCCACTACACACCGCTCACACACCCACCCACCACACACCCACTCACTCACACACCCACTCACTCACACACCCACTCACTCACACACCACACACCCACTCACTCACACACCCACTACACACTCACTACACACCCACCACACACCCACTCACACACCCACTCACACACCCACCACACACCCACTCACACACACCCACTCACACACCCACCACACACCCACCCACCATACACCCACCCACCACACACCCACCCACCACACACCCACCACACAACCACCCACCACACACCCACCCACCACACACCCACTCACACACCCACTCACACACACCCACTCACACACCCGCTCACACACACCCACTCACACACCCACCACACACCCACCCACAACACACCCACCACACACCCACTACACACCCACCACACAACCACCCACCACGCACCCACCCACCACACACCCACTCACACACCCACTAAACACCCACTACACACCCACCACACACCCACCCACCACACACCCACCACACACACCCACTCACACACCCACTAAACACCCACCACACACCCACTACACACCCACCACACACCCACCCACCACACACCCACTACACACCCACCACACACCCACTCAAACACCCACCCACTACACACCCACCACACACCCACCCACCACACACCCAACACACCCACTACACACCCACCACACACCCACCCACCACACACCCACTACACACCCACCACACACCCACCCACTACACACCCACCACACACCCACCCACCACCCACCACACACCCACTCACACACCCACCCACCATACACCCACCCACCACACACCCACCACACACCCACCCACCACACACCCACTCACACACACCCACTCACACACCCACTCACCCACCCACCACACACCCTCCCACAACACACCCACCACACACCCACCACACACCCACTACACACCCACCACACAACCACCCACCACACACCCACCCACCACACACCCACTCACACACCCACTAAACACCCACCACACACCCACTACACACCCACCACACACCCACCCACCACACACCCACTCACACACCCACCCACTACACACCCACCACACACCTACCCACCACACACCCACTACACACCCACCCACTACACACCCACCACACACCCACTACACACCCACTCACACACCCACCCACCACACACCCACCCACTACACACCCACCACACACTGCAGCTAGAGCAAGGCAATGTCTTGTGAGTTTTAAGTTGGATAAAGAGGTTATCTGGGACATATGATTCAGCCGTTCTATTTGTCTACTTTTTAGAAAGCCCTTTTTAATGTGCAGTGATGTTTACTCAGACAAGGACAGGCATATTTAACTTGAACAACTAGACAGCTTCTCTAGCTGCTGCATACCAAGCATTAGCACCTGTAATTCTCAGAGGGCAATAAAACGGAATGGGTAGATATTCTCAGAAGGCAATATAATGGGTAGATATTCTCAGAGGGCAATAGAATGGGTAGATATTCCTAGAGGGTAATAGAATGGGTAGATATTCTCAGAGGGCAATAGAAAGGGTAGATATTCTCAGAGGGCAATAGAAAGGGTAGATATTCTCAGAGGGCAATAGAAAGGGTAGATATTCTCAGAGGGCAATAGAAAGGGTAGATATTCTCAGAGGGCAATAGAAAGGGTAGATATTCTCAGAGGGCAATAGAATGGGTAGATATTCTCCGAGGGCAATAGAAAGGGTAGATATTCTCAGAGGGCAATAGAAAGGGTAGATATTCTCAGAGGGCAATAGAAAGGGTAGATATTCTCCGAGGGCAATAGAAAGGGTAGATATTCTCCGAGGGCAATAGAAAGGGTAGATATTCTCAGAGGGCAATAGAAAGGGTAGATATTCTCAGAGGGCAATAGAAAGGGTAGATATTCTCTGAGGGCAATAGAATGGGTAGATATTCTCCGAGGGCAATAGAAAGGGTAGATATTCTCAGAGGGCAATAGAAAGGGTAGATATTCTCAGAGGGCAATAGAAAAGGTAGATATTCCTAGAGGGCAATAGAATGGGTAGATACAGTGCCTTGCGAAAGTATTCGGCCCCCTTGAACTTTGCGACCTTTTGCCACATTTCAGGCTTCAAACATAAAGATATAAAACTGTATTTTTTTGTGAAGAATCAACAACAAGTGGGACACAATCATGAAGTGGAACGACATTTATAGGATATTTCAAACTTTTTTAACAAATCAAAAACTGAAAAATTGGGCGTGCAAAATTATTCAGCCCCCTTAAGTTAATACTCTGTAGCGCCACCTTTTGCTGCGATTACAGCTGTAAGTCGCTTGGGGTATGTCTCTATCAGTTTTGCACATCGAGAGACTGAAATTTTTTCCCATTCCTCCTTGCAAAACAGCTCGAGCTCAGTGAGGTTGGATGGAGAGCATTTGTGAACAGCAGTTTTCAGTTCTTTCCACAGATTCTCGATTGGATTCAGGTCTGGACTTTGACTTGGCCATTCTAACACCTGGATATGTTTATTTTTGAACCATTCCATTGTAGATTTTGCTTTATGTTTTGGATCATTGTCTTGTTGGAAGACAAATCTCCGTCCCAGTCTCAGGTCTTTTGCAGACTCCATCAGGTTTTCTTCCAGAATGGTCCTGTATTTGGCTCCATCCATCTTCCCATCAATTTTAACCATCTTCCCTGTCCCTGCTGAAGAAAAGCAGGCCCAAACCATGATGCTGCCACCACCATGTTTGACAGTGGGGATGGTGTGTTCAGCTGTGTTGCTTTTACGCCAAACATAACGTTTTGCATTGTTGCCAAAAAGTTCAATTTTGGTTTCATCTGACCAGAGCACCTTCTTCCACATGTTTGGTGTGTCTCCCAGGTGGCTTGTGGCAAACTTTAAACAACACTTTTTATGGATATCTTTAAGAAATGGCTTTCTTCTTGCCACTCTTCCATAAAGGCCAGATTTGTGCAATATACGACTGATTGTTGTCCTATGGACAGAGTCTCCCACCTCAGCTGTAGATCTCTGCAGTTCATCCAGAGTGATCATGGGCCTCTTGGCTGCATCTCTGATCAGTCTTGTCCTTGTATGAGCTGAAAGTTTAGAGGGACGGCCAGGTCTTGGTAGATTTGCAGTGGTCTGATACTCCTTCCATTTCAATATTATCGCTTGCACAGTGCTCCTTGGGATGTTTAAAGCTTGGGAAATATTTTTGTATCCAAATCCGGCTTTAAACTTCTTCACAACAGTATCTCGGACCTGCCTGGTGTGTTCCTTGTTCTTCATGATGCTCTCTGCGCTTTTAACGGACCTCTGAGACTATCACAGTGCAGGTGCATTTATACGGAGACTTGATTACACACAGGTGGATTGTATTTATCATCATTAGTCATGTAGGTCAACATTGGATCATTCAGAGATCCTCACTGAACTTCTGGAGAGAGTTTGCTGCACTGAAAGTAAAGGGGCTGAATAATTTTGCACGCCCAATTTTTCAGTTTTTGATTTGTTAAAAAGTTTGAAATATCCAGTAAATGTCGTTCCACTTCATGATTGTGTCCCACTTGTTGTTGATTCTTCACAAAAAAATACAGTTTTATATCTTTATGTTTGAAGCCTGAAATGTGGCAAAAGGTCGCAAAGTTCAAGGGGGCCGAATACTTTCGCAAGGCACTGTATATATTCAGAGGGTAATAGAATGGGTAGATATTCTCAGAGGGTAATAGAATGGGTAGATATTCTCAGAGGGTAATAGAATGGGTAGATATATATTCAGAGGGTAATAGAATGGGTAGAGATATATTCAGAGGGTAATAGATTGGGTACAGTGCCTTGCGAAAGTATTCGGCCCCCTTGAACGTTGCGACCTTTTGCCACATTTCAGGCTTCAAACATAAAGATATAAAACTGTATTTTTTTGTGAAGAATCAACAACAAGTGGGACACAATCATGAAGTGGAACGACATTTATTGGATATTTCAAACGTTTTTAACAAATCAAAAACTGAAAAATTGGGCGTGCAAAATTATTCAGCCCCTTTACTTTCAGTGCAGCAAACTCTCTCCAGAAGTTCAGTGAGGATCTCTGAATGATCCAATGTTGACCTAAATGACTAATGATGATAAATAGAATCCACCTGTGTGTAATCAAGTCTCCGTATAAATGCACCTGCACTGTGATAGTCTCAGAGGTCCGTCAAAAGCGCAGAGAGCATCATGAAGAACAAGGAACACACCAGGCAGGTTCCTAGATACTGTTGTGAAGAAGTTTAAAGCCGGATTTGGATACAAAAAGATTTCCCAAGCTTTAAACATCCCAAGGAGCACTGTGCAAGCGATAATATTGAAATGGAAGGAGTATCAGACCACTGCAAATCTACCAAGACCTGGCCGTCCCTCTAAACTTTCAGCTCATACAAGGAGAAGACTGATCAGAGATGCAGCCAAGAGGCCCATGATCACTCTGGATGAACTGCAGAGATCTACAGCTGAGGTGGGAGACTGTCCATAGGACAACAATCAGTCGTATATTGCACAAATCTGGCCTTTATGGAAGAGTGGCAAGAAGAAAGCCATTTCTTAAAGATATCCATAAAAAGTGTTGTTTAAAGTTTGCCACAAGCCACCTGGGAGACACCAAACATGTGGAAGAAGGTGCTCTGGTCAGATGAAACCAAAATTAAACTTTTTGGCAACAATGCAAAACGTTATGTTTGGCGTAAAAGCAACACACCATCCCCACTGTCAAACATGGTGGTGGCAGCATCATGGTTTGGGCCTGCTTTTCTTCAGCAGGGACAGGGAAGATGGTTAAAATTGTTTGGAAGATGGATGGAGCCAAATACAGGACCATTCTGGAAGAAAACCTGATGGATGGAGTCTGCAAAAGACCTGAGACTGGGACGGAGATTTGTCTTCCAACAAGACAATGATCCAAAACATAAAGCAAAATCTACAATGGAATGGTTCAAAAATAAACATATCCAGGTGTTAGAATGGCCAAGTCAAAGTCCAGACCTGAATCCAATCGAGAATCTGTGGAAAGAACTGAAAACTGCTGTTCACAAATGCTCTCCATCCAACCTCACTGAGCTCGAGCTGTTTTGCAAGGAGGAATGGGAAAAAATTTCAGTCTCTCGATGTGCAAAACTGATAGAGACATACCCCAAGCGACTTACAGCTGTAATCGCAGCAAAAGGTGGCGCTACAAAGTATTAACTTAAGGGGGCTGAATAATTTTGCACGCTCAATTTTTCAGTTTTTGATTTGTTAAAAAAGTTTGAAATATCCAATAAATGTCGTTCCACTTCATGATTGTGTCCCACTTGTTGTTGATTCTTCACAAAAAAATACAGTTTTATATCTTTATGTTTGAAGCCTGAAATGTGGCAAAAGGTCGCAAAGTTCAAGGGGGCCGAATACTTTCGCAAGGCACTGTAGTTAGCCTAGTTCATATCTAGTTAGCCTAGTTCATATCTACAGAGGGTAATAGAATGGGTAGATATTCTCAGAGGGTAATAGAATGGGTAGATATATATTCAGAGGGTAATAGAATGGGTAGATATTCTCAGAGGGTAATAGAATGGGTAGATATATATTCAGAGGGTAATAGAATGGGTAGATATTCTCAGAGGGTAATAGAATGGGTAGATATATATTTAGAGGGTAATAGAATGGGTAGATATATATTCAGAGGGTAATAGAATGGGTAGATATATATTCAGAGGGTAATAGAATGGGTAGATATATATTCAGAGGGTAATAGAATGGGTAGATATTCTCAGAGGGTAATAGAATGGGTAGATATATATTCAGAGGGTAATAGAATGGGTAGATATATATTCAGAGGGTAATAGAATGGGTATATATATATTCAGAGGGTAATAGAATGGGTAGATATATATTCAGAGGGTAATAGAATGGGTAGATATTCTCAGAGGGTAATAGAATGGGTAGATATATATTCAGAGGGTAATAGAATGGGTAGATATATATTCAGAGGGTAATAGAATGGGTAGATATATATTCAGTTCAGTGTGACTACTGTTGACCAGAGCCCTATGGGTAGTGTACTACTATTGACCAGAGCCCTATGAGTAGTGTACTACTATTGACCAGAGCCCTATGAGTAGTGTACTACTGTTGACCAAAGCCCTATGAGTAGTGTACTACTGTTGACCAGAGCCCTATGGGTAGTGTACTACTGTTGACCAGAGCCCTATGGGTAGTGTACTACTGTTGACCAGAGCCCTATTGGTAGTGTACTACTGTTGACCAGAGCCCTGTGCAGTATGTAGGGAATAGGGTGCCATTTGAGAAGCACCCTACAGGGCCATCTCGTGATGATTTAGGAATATTTAACCTGCAGTTGACTTTCTTATGAACATGTCTCCTCTCTCTTCTTCCCTCTCCACCCCCTCCCCTTTACCTATCTTGTGTCTCTGTCCACCAGGTGTACATCCCCTGCAGGACAGCTCTGATCCTGGGTAATGACGATACCGAGTCCTGTTATTAGAGCTCTGCTACGACTGACGCTCGCTACCAGCAGAAACAGACGTCCAGCTGGTGCCAACCTCAAGTGTTATCAACCAATCACTGTCCGTTTTTTTTTTTTCAGTGTCAACCAACCACACGCCACTAATGCCCCCTCCCCCCTTTCCCTCCCACCCTTCCCCATTTATCACAACTTTTGTGAGTTCCTATGTTTTTTCCATACACAATAGTTAGTAGATTACCATATTAACATCATCTGTAACGCAGCATGGTGTTTCCCACTATAACCGAGTCGGGGCCTTGCTGAATGAATCTGTTCAACTAATATGATGTAACTCAGGATGAGGGTTGCAGAATTCCACTAACTTTCCCCAAAGTTCCCAGGTTGGAAGATTTCAGGAATCAGAGAAGAATAATGCAGGAAAACCTGGACATTTTTTGGGGGGGGAAAGTTCCCGTAATTCTGCCATTTAAACAGTATATATCGTTCTTATTTTGAGTCCATCCACCCACCACTAGTTTGCCAAGCCTTGGTATGACACCTACAACACTTGAAAAGAAACCGTGGTACAGGGATATGGTAATGCTAATATGCTAACATAAAGCATTACTTGTGGTACGGTAATGCTAACATAAAGTATTACTTGTGGTACAGTAATGCTAACATGCTAACATAAATTATTACTTGTGGTACAGTAATGCTAAATGCTAACATAAAGTATTACTTGTGGTACGGTAATGCTAGCATAAAGCATTACTTGTGGTACAGTAATGCTAACATAAAGCATTGCTTGAGTTACAGTAATGCTAACATGCTAACATAAAGTATTACTTGTGGTACAGTAATGCTAACATGCTAACATAAAGTATTACTTGTGGTACAGTAATGCTAACATAAAGCATTTACTTGTGGTACAGTAATGCTAACATGCTAACATAAAGCATTACTTGTGGTACAGTAATGCTAACATAAAGCATTTACTTGAGTTACAGTAATGCTAACATGCTAACATAAAGCATTACTTGTGGTACAGTAATGCTAATGCAGTTAGCAATAGTACTACCTTCTCCACTGATTCCAGCGTGCACAGGCTTGTATTAATATAATTTTACATATATATTGTATTAAGATCGGTGTGCTATTTATAGAAAAATACAATGCGCATGCAATTTTTGATGTATAATTTAACGCTTATGATTTAGTATTTAAATGCCAACCATGTTTTGCAATTGGCCACCCGAAAGTGTATACTATAAGAGTGTATACTATTTAAAAGTGTATACTATAAGAGTGTGTACTATTTAAAAGTGTATACTATAAGAGTGTGTACTATTTAAAAGTGTATACTATAAGAGTGTGTACTATTTAAAAGTGTATACTATGAGAGTGTGTACTATTTAAAAGTGTATACTATAAGAGTGTATACTATTTAAAAGTGTATACTATAAGAGTGTATACTATTTAAAAGTGTATACTATAAGAGTGTGTACTATTTAAAAGTGTATACTATAAGAGTGTGTACTATTTAAAAGTGTATACTATAAGAGTGTATACTATTTAAAAGTGTATACTATAAGAGTGTGTACTATTTAAAAGTGTATACTATAAGAGTGTGTACTATTTAAAAGTGTATACTATGAGAGTGTGTACTATTTAAAAGTGTATACTATGAGAGTGTGTACTATTTAAAAGTGTATACTATAAGAGTGTGTACTATTTAAAAGTGTATACTATAAGAGTGTGTACTATTTAAAAGTGTATACTATAAGAGTGTGTACTATTTAAAACAAACAGGACAGGAAAAAGAGTTACCAGTGCTGCATCGCAAATAGCACCCTATTCCCTATATAGTGCACTACTTTTAACCAGGACTCATAGGGCTCTGGTAAAAAGTAGTGCACAATATATTTAAGCAATAAGGCCACGAGGAGGTGTGGTATATGGCCGATTATGCCACGGCTAAGGGCTGTTCTTAGGCACGACACATCGCTGAGTGCCTGGACACAGCCTTTAACCGTGGCATATTGGCCATATATCACAAACCCCCTGAGGTACCTTATTCCTATTATAAACTGGTTACCAACGTAATTAGAGCAGTAAAACAAATATTTAAAAAAAAATATTTAAAAAAAATTGTCATACCCGTGGTAAACGGGGTCTGATATACCACGGCAGTCAGCCAATCAGCATTCAGATCGCTGCATTCAGATCACGTTTGTTTCGTCGCTGTTGATTTATTGATTTCTTTGTTGGCATTGTATTTACACTGAAATAAGCCGTCTTGAATAATATATATATCATTTGGTTGACTATCCTGACTTTAGTGGGTTTGTGATACCTTTGTGGTGTGATAGGTCTTCTATCAAAGCAGCTAGGGATTATGCATTTTTACTTGTTTATATACGTTTTGTTGTGTGTGTGTCAGTCATTTGCAGCTAATGCCACATAGTAAGAGTACTGAATACAGGCAGCTGAAAGCCCGTCTGGTATACGCTGTGTTTTGAGTTATGGAAGCTTCTGGAATGGACATGACAATTAGAGTGGCAGAGGAGACCGTAGCGAGACTAAATAACAGTACTGGATCCTGCTCAAAGACAGGAACCGGCCATCCTTATTCTGAACCATCGTCCGTCCTGCCCGACTTCCCCTCTTGTCGGTCCCTTATATACTGTATTTTAGACACTTTTAACCCTGACAGAAATGGAGCTTTTGATTTAAATTATATATATTATATAATTATATATATATATATATTGTTTAACGTTATCTGCAAAGGTCCATACTGTTAGTTACTCCCAAGGCTAAAATACTATTTCTATTTAGGAAAATGCCAAGATTGTTCATGCTCACTGAATGTTACCTCCCAAATTAACCCCTATTCTTATATAGGGAATAGGGTGCCATTTTGGACAATTGTAGTGCACTATAAAGGGAATAGGGTGCCATTTGGGTTAAAAGTAGTGCACTATAAAGGGAATAGGGTGTCATTTAATTTGGGACTCAGTCTCGTCTGCCTTCACAGGCATCTCTGCTGTGGTTTTGTGGTTGTGTTTTCTTTTCAGGCGTTGTCTAACCTCGTCCCCCGACTGGGTGGGGGGGTGTTTAACATTGTCAGGTGCACAAGATGTTATGTTGTATTTACCCCCCCCCCCCCCCCCCCCCCCCAAAAAAAAGTCATTAAACTGAATCAACCAATGGTGTCTGCTCATTGTCTTGTCTGTTGGTCTTCTTTTTATACAGTATCATTAGAGACAGTCAGGTTTCTTTATTCACTCGGGTGGATTATATATGTCTGTATCCTAAATAGGCAGCGTATTCCCTAAGAAGGTCGAAGGTCACCTCTTCTGGCCAGAGCCCTATGGAACCTGGTGGAAAGTAATGCCGTTTTGGGATGTATCCTATTGTGTGCCATTAAAAAACACCATTGGATCAAGTCGAGCATTTCATTTTGGAACATTTTAGTACTAATTTTTCTTCCACTGTTCTTCCCATACGACTCTTTTTCTGCCTCCACTAAAAACCCTTTTTTTTCTGTAATATTCTGCCTTTAAAGATCACTTAAACAAAGTAATGCCACACGGTTAATCACATTCCTCTCATGTCCTGTATCAAAGCTATAAGATTGTCAAATGTGAAAATACACACAGACTCATTTTTGTGTATTCCAGACGAAAGCTAATATCTTGATTTACGGATGCTGTAATGCTGAGATTTAAACCCATTGCATATTGCTGCAGGTTCTGAGCACAGCCTGCGATGTAGACTGGTGTAGCATATGGCAGGTTTTTGATCCATCTCCCCTACAGCGAGAGAGAGAGACAGAGACCGAGAGAGAGAGAGAGAGACCGAGAGAGAGACAGAGAGAGAGAGAGAGAGACCGAGAGAGACAGAAAACACATTGATATTCCAGGAACGTCGCCCTGATATTTAACCACCACAAGTATCTTCAACACTTCGTTTCCTTTTAATATAACACCAAAGCTTTCATGGGGGAAAAAAAGGGGCTGTTTCACCTCTCCGAAAGCACAGAGGAGCACTTTGCATAAATATGGGCAGTATGAAAGAGACCCAGTTGTGGAGACTGAGGTGGGTACAGTGGGTTTTTTTTTTTTTTTTAAATCACGGACGGATCTCGTCTGAGCCAATGAGTTCGTCTGAAATTGTACCCAAAGGGCTCTGGTCAAAACTAGAACACTATGTAGGGAGCAGGTGTGCCATTTCAGACACGGTCATTGTCCTTACCTTCGCCACAGTGACTCGGGAGGGTTTTTTTTTTTTTTTTAAATCTCTCCTTCATTTAAAACTGAAAGAAGTCTGATACATTGAAATATAGCTAGGCTGCTCCATCCTGAATCAAACACACGTATTCTGTGTGACCGACCCCAGTAAAAAAAGCCTTTAAACAGATATAAAAATCCTGAACGAATCAGGCCCTCCGTGACCCCAGATTCATTCACTGCCTCATCCAGCCCCCCCCCCGTTGCTATAGAGAGACACATATATACTGTATATTTGGGCAGACAGATGGACAAATTTATAATGTCTCTGTGTCTTGTCCCAAATGGCACCATATTCCTTAGTATTTGGTATAGGGTGCCATTGGGGACGCAGAGTGTATTTGAGTACCTGGAGCCTCTGCACAAAGAGCTGTTGGATTTTACTGTGTTTGATGATCCTCTATCGTTTTCGTGATCAGAACAAACACTAGAGCCTCTTCCCTGATGGGGCTGCTTCCCTCTACTCTCTGTCTAATGGAGCTGCTTCCCTCTACACTCTGTCTGATGGAGCTGCTTCCCTCTACACTCTTTCTGATGGAGCTGCTTCCCTCTACTCTCTGTCTAATGGAGCTGCTTCCCTCTACACACTGTCTGATGGAGCTGCCTCCCTCTACACTCTGTCTAATGGAGCTGCTTCCCTCTACTCTCTGTCTAATGGAGCTGCTTCCCTCTACACTGTCTAATGGAGCTGCTTCCCTCTACTCTCTGTCTAATGGAGTTGCTTCCCTCTACTCTCTGTCTAATGGAGCTGCTTCCCTGATGGACCTGCTTCCCTCTACTCTCTGTCTAATGGAGCTGCTTCCCTCTACTCTCTGTCTGATGGAGGAGCGTCGCTGTACATTCTGATGAGGAAGATATACCTTCTGAGGTTATTTTCAGGTGAAATGGTCATTTAAGTTAGCCTGGTACAGTACCTGTTTATATAACAACAATATAACTAGGTGTAAAAGCCACTTAGCCTGGTCCCAGATCTATTTGTGTTGTCTTGACAAGTTAGATAAAAACTGTCTTTCCTATGGTCGTTGGCACACCAAGCACTGACCATAGGAGCTGGCAACACAGCACAAACAGATCTGGGACCAGGATAGAGTAAGTGGCCTTAATTCTACATAGTTGTATTGTAGTTATATACAGTAGGCAAATGTTATTTACTCAACCTCTGTTTTATAACCCCCAGCACACCTCATATCAGATTCAGCTTTTCTGCATAGAGTAGAGCGGTGAGAAGGGGGAAAGTCCCTCACTGTAACATTCTTGAGGTTAGTTGTAGCAGAGAGTTATGGGTAAATGGGAGTATATGGTATATGCCCGAGGAGACAGACACTACAACGCCTACTGAAGAGTGAGTTTTCAACAGTGAATGTTAATCTCAGAAGCCGTTCCAGATAAGAGGAGGGAGTGTTACTGGCAGAGAGAACGTAACGTCTAAACCTTCTCTCTATGACGAGGATCTCTCCTGTCTTGTGACATCTTTAAGGATCCACAGCCCCTGTAAAGCCTGTCTGAAGCTCAGCTGGAAACAGAGGATTTATCGGGTATGTCCAGTCTACAGGAAAAAATCCTCAATGCAACATCCTCCCTGCAACCTGGTATTAAAGAACCTGTGTGAGAGCTTACAGGAGAGGAGTCAGAGAGCTTCATCAGGGTCTGAGGTAACAGGAGAGGAGTCAGAGAGCTTCATCAGGGTCTGAGGTAACAGGAGAGGAGTCAGAGAGCTTCATCAGGGTCTGAGGTAACAGGAGAGGAGTCGGAGAGCTTCATCAGGGTCTGAGGTAACAGGAGAGGAGTCAGAGAGCTTCATCAGGGTCTGAGGTAACAGGAGAGGAGTCAGAGAGCTTCATCAGGGTCTGAGGTAACAGGAGAGGAGTCAGAGAGCTTCATCAGGGTCTGAGGTAACAGGAGATGAGTCAGAGAGCTTCATCAGGGTCTGAGGTACAGGAGAGGAGTCAGAGAGCTTCATCAGTGTCTGAGGTAACAGGAGAGGAGTCAGAGAGCTTAATCAGGGTCTGAGGTAACAGGAGAGGAGTCAGAGAGCTTCATAAGGGTCTGAGGTAACAGGAGAGGAGTCAGAGAGCTTCATCAGGGTCTGAGGTAACAGGAGAGGAGTCAGAGAGCTTCATCAGGGTCTGAGGTAACAGGCGAGGAGTCAGAGAGCTTCATCAGGGTCTGAGGTAACAGGAGAGGAGTCAGAGAGCTTCATCAGGGTCTGAGGTACAGGAGAGGAGTCAGAGAGCTTCATCAGGGTCTGAGGTACAAGAGAGGAGTCAGAGAGCTTCATCAGGGTCTGAGGTAAAAGGAGAGGAGTCAGAGAGCTTCATCGGGGTCTGAGGTAACAGGAGAGGAGTCAGAGAGCTTCATCTGGGTCTGAGGTAACAGGAGATGAGTCAGAGAGCTTCATCAGGGTCTGAGGTACAGGAGAGGAGTCAGAGAGCTTCATCAGTGTCTGAGGTAACAGGAGAGGAGTCAGAGAGCTTAATCAGGGTCTGAGGTAACAGGAGAGGAGTCAGAGAGCTTCATAAGGGTCTGAGGTAACAGGAGAGGAGTCAGAGAGCTTCATCAGGGTCTGAGGTAACAGGAGAGGAGTCAGAGAGCTTCATCAGGGTCTGAGGTAACAGGCGAGGAGTCAGAGAGCTTCATCAGGGTCTGAGGTAACAGGAGAGGAGTCAGAGAGCTTCATCAGGGTCTGAGGTACAGGAGAGGAGTCAGAGAGCTTCATCAGGGTCTGAGGTACAAGAGAGGAGTCAGAGAGCTTCATCAGGGTCTGAGGTAAAAGGAGAGGAGTCAGAGAGCTTCATCGGGGTCTGAGGTAACAGGAGAGGAGTCAGAGAGCTTCATCTGGGTCTGAGGTACAGGAGAGGAGTCAGAGAGCTTCATCAGGGTCTGAGGTACAGGAGAGGAGTCAGAGAGCTTCAACAGGGTCTGAGGTACAGGAGAGGAGTCAGAGAGCTTCATCAGGGTCTGAGGTACAGGAGAGGAGTCAGAGAGTTTCATCAGGGTCTGAGGTAACAGGAGAGGAGTCAGAGAGCTTCATCAGGGTCTGAGGTAACAGGAGAGGAGTCAGAGAGCTTCATCAGGGTCTGAGGTAACAGGAGAGGAGTCAGAGAGCTTCAACAGGGTCTGAGGTACCAGAGAGGAGTCAGAGAGCTTCATCAGGGTCTGAGGTAACAGGAGAGGAGTCAGAGAGCTTCATCAGGGTCTGAGGTAACAGGAGGGGAGTCAGAGAGCTTCATCAGGGTCTGAGGTAACAGGAGAGGAGAGAGAGCTTCATCAGGGTCTGAGGAGTCAGAGAGCTTCATCAGGGTCTGAGGTAACAGGAGAGGAGTCAGAGAGCTTCATCAGGGTCTGAGGAGTCAGAGCTTCATCAGGGTCTGAGGTAACAGGAGAGGAGTCAGAGAGCTTCATCAGGGTCTGAGGTAACAGGAGAGGAGTCAGAGAGCTTCATCAGGGTCTGAGGTACAGGAGAGGAGTCAGAGAGCTTCATCAGGGTCTGAGGTAACAGGAGAGGAGTCAGAGAGCTTCATCAGGGTCTGAGGTAACAGGAGAGGAGTCAGAGAGCTTCATCAGGGTCTGAGGTAACAGGAGAGGAGTCAGAGAGCTTCATCAGGGTCTGAGGTATAGGAGAGGAGTCAGAGAGCTTCATCAGAGTCTGAGGTAACAGGAGAGGAGTCAGAGAGCTTAATCAGGGTCTGAGGTAACAGGAGAGGAGTCAGAGAGCTTCATCAGGGTCTGAGGTAACAGGAGAGGAGTCAGAGATCTTCATCAGGGTCTGAGGTAACAGGAGAGGAGTCAGAGAGCTTCATCAGGGTCTGAGGTACAGGAGAGGAGTCAGAGAGCTTCATCAGGGTCTGAGGTAACAGGAGAGGATTCAGAGAGCTTCATCAGGGTCTGAGGTAACAGGAGAGGAGTCAGAGAGCTTCATCAGGGTCTGAGGTAACAGGAGAGGAGTCAGAGAGCTTCATCAGGGTCTGAGGTACAGGAGAGGAGTCAGAGAGCTTCATCAGGGTCTGAGGTAACAGGAGAGGAGTCAGAGAGCTTCATCAGGGTCTGAGGTAACAGGAGAGGAGTCAGAGAGCTTCATCAGGGTCTGAGGTAACGGGAGAGGAGTCAGAAAGCTTCATCAGGGTCTGAGGTACAGGAGAGGAGTCTGAGAGCTTCATCAGGGTCTGAGGTAACAGGAGAGGAGTCAGAGAGCTTAATCAGGGTCTGAGGTATCAGGAGAGGAGTCAGAGAGCTTCATCAGGGTCTGAGGTATCAGGAGAGGAGTCAGAGAGCTTCATCAGGGTCTGAGGTAACAGGAGAGGAGTCAGAGAGCTTCATCAGGGTCTGAGGTAACAGGAGAGGAGTCAGAGAGCTTCATCAGGGTCTGAGGTAACAGGAGAGGAGTCAGAGAGCTTCATCGGGGTCTGAGGTAACAGGAGAGGAGTCAGAGAGCTTCATCAGGGTCTGAGGTACAGGAGAGGAGTCAGAGAGCTTCATCGGGGTCTGAGGTAACAGGAGAGGAGTCAGAGAGCTTCATCAGGGTCTGAGGTACAGGAGAGGAGTCAGAGAGCTTCATCGGGGTCTGAGGTAACAGGAGAGGAGTCAGAGAGCTTCATCAGGGTCTGAGGTAACAGGAGAGGAGTCAGAGAGCTTCATCAGGGTCTGAGGTAACAGGAGAGGAGTCAGATAGCTTCATCAGGGTCTGAGGTACAGGAGAGGAGTCAGTGAGCATCATCAGGGTCTGAGGTAACAGGAGAGGAGTCAGAGAGCTTCATCAGGGTCTGAGGTAACAGGAGAGGAGTCAGAGAGCTTCATCAGGGTCTGAGGTAACAGGAGAGGAGTCAGAGAGCTTCATCAGGGTCTGAGGTAACAGGAGAGGAGTCAGAGAGCTTCATCAGGGTCTGAGGTACAGAAGAGGAGTCAGAGAGCTTCATCCGGGTCTGAGGTAACAGGAGAGGAGTCAGAGAGCTTCATCAGGGTCTGAGGTAACAGGAGAGGAGTCAGAGAGCTTCATCAGGGTCTGAGGTAACAGGAGAGGAGTCAGAGAGCTTCATCAGGGTCTGAGGTAACAGGAGAGGAGTCAGAGAGCTTCATCAGGGTCTGAGGTACAGGAGAGGAGTCAGAGAGCTTCATCAGGGTCTGAGGTAACAGGCGAGGAGTCAGAGAGCTTCATCCGGGTCTGAGGTAACAGGAGAGGAGTCAGAGAGCTTCATCAGGGTCTGGGGTAACAGGAGAGGAGTCGGAGAGCTTCATCAGGGTCTGAGGTAACAGGAGAGGAGTCAGAGAGCTTCATCAGGGTCTGAGGTAACAGGAGAGGAGTCAGAGAGCTTCATCAGGGTCTGAGGTAACAGGAGAGGAGTCAGAGAGCTTCATCAGGGTCTGAGGTAACAGGAGATGAGTCAGAGAGCTTCATCAGGGTCTGAGGTACAGGAGAGGAGTCAGAGAGCTTCATCAGTGTCTGAGGTAACAGGAGAGGAGTCAGAGAGCTTCATCAGGGTCTGAGGTAACAGGAGAGGAGTCAGAGAGCTTCATAAGGGTCTGAGGTAACAGGAGAGGAGTCAGAGAGCTTCATCAGGGTCTGAGGTAACAGGAGAGGAGTCAGAGAGCTTCATCAGGGTCTGAGGTAACAGGCGAGGAGTCAGAGAGCTTCATCAGGGTCTGAGGTAACAGGAGAGGAGTCAGAGAGCTTCATCAGGGTCTGAGGTACAGGAGAGGAGTCAGAGAGCTTCATCGGGGTCTGAGGTACAAGAGAGGAGTCAGAGAGCTTCATCAGGGTCTGAGGTAAAAGGAGAGGAGTCAGAGAGCTTCATCGGTGTCTGAGGTAACAGGAGAGGAGTCAGAGAGCTTCATCTGGGTCTGAGGTACAGGAGAGGAGTCAGAGAGCTTCATCAGGGTCTGAGGTACAGGAGAGGAGTCCGAGAGCTTCAACAGGGTCTGAGGTACAGGAGAGGAGTCAGAGAGCTTCATCAGGGTCTGAGGTACAGGAGAGGAGTCAGAGAGTTTCATCAGGGTCTGAGGTAACAGGAGAGGAGTCAGAGAGCTTCATCAGGGTCTGAGGTAACAGGAGAGGAGTCAGAGAGCTTCATCAGGGTCTGAGGTAACAGGAGAGGAGTCAGAGAGCTTCAACAGGGTCTGAGGTAACAGGAGAGGAGTCAGAGAGCTTCATCAGGGTCTGAGGAGTCAGAGCTTCATCAGGGTCTGAGGTAACAGGAGAGGAGTCAGAGAGCTTCATCAGGGTCTGAGGTAACAGGAGAGGAGTCAGAGAGCTTCATCAGGGTCTGAGGTACAGGAGAGGAGTCAGAGAGCTTCATCAGGGTCTGAGGTAACAGGAGAGGAGTCAGAGAGCTTCATCAGGGTCTGAGGTAACAGGAGAGGAGTCAGAGAGCTTCATCAGGGTCTGAGGTAACAGGAGAGGAGTCAGAGAGCTTCATCAGGGTCTGAGGTATAACAGGAGAGGAGTCAGAGAGCTTCATCAGGGTCTGAGGTAACAGGAGAGGAGTCAGAGAGCTTCATCAGGGTCTGAGGTAACAGGAGAGGAGTCAGAGAGCTTCATCAGGGTCTGAGGTAACAGGAGAGGAGTCAGAGAGCTTCATCAGGGTCTGAGGTAACAGGAGAGGAGTCAGAGAGCTTCATCAGGGTCTGAGGTACAGGAGAGGAGTCAGAGAGCTTCATCAGGGTCTGAGGTAACAGGAGAGGAGTCAGAGAGCTTCATCAGGGTCTGAGGTAACAGGAGAGGAGTCAGAGAGCTTCATCAGGGTCTGAGGTACAGGAGAGGAGTCAGAGAGCTTCATCAGGGTCTGAGGTAACAGGAGAGGAGTCAGAGAGCTTCATCAGGGTCTGAGGTAACAGGAGAGGAGTCAGAGAGCTTCATCAGGGTCTGAGGTAACGGGAGAGGAGTCAGAAAGCTTCATCAGGGTCTGAGGTACAGGAGAGGAGTCTGAGAGCTTCATCAGGGTCTGAGGTAACAGGAGAGGAGTCAGAGAGCTTAATCAGGGTCTGAGGTATCAGGAGAGGAGTCAGAGAGCTTCATCAGGGTCTGAGGTAACAGGAGAGGAGTCAGAGAGCTTCATCAGGGTCTGAGGTAACAGGAGAGGAGTCAGAGAGCTTCATCAGGGTCTGAGGTAACAGGAGAGGAGTCAGAGAGCTTCATCGGGGTCTGAGGTAACAGGAGAGGAGTCAGAGAGCTTCATCAGGGTCTGAGGTACAGGAGAGGAGTCAGAGAGCTTCATCAGGGTCTGAGGTAACAGGAGAGGAGTCAGAGAGCTTCATCAGGGTCTGAGGTAACAGGAGAGGAGTCAGAGAGCTTCATCAGGGTCTGAGGTAACAGGAGAGGAGTCAGAGAGCTTCATCAGGGTCTGAGGTAACAGGAGAGGAGTCAGAGAGCTTCATCAGGGTCTGAGGTAACAGGAGAGGAGTCAGAGAGCTTCATCAGGGTCTGAGGTAACAGGAGAGGAGTCAGAGAGCTTCATCAGGGTCTGAGGTAACAGGAGAGGAGTCAGAGAGCTTCATCAGGGTCTGAGGTAACAGGAGAGGAGTCAGAGAGCTTCATCAGGGTCTGAGGTAACAGGAGAGGAGTCAGAGAGCTTCATCAGGGTCTGAGGTAACAGGAGAGGAGTCAGAGAGCTTCATCAGGGTCTGAGGTACAGAAGAGGAGTCAGAGAGCTTCATCCGGGTCTGAGGTAACAGGAGAGGAGTCAGAGAGCTTCATCAGGGTCTGAGGTAACAGGAGAGGAGTCAGAGAGCTTCATCAGGGTCTGAGGTAACAAGAGAGGAGTCAGAGAGCTTCATCAGGGTCTGAGGTACAGGAGAGGAGTCAGAGAGCTTCATCAGGGTCTGAGGTAACAGGAGAGGAGTCAGAGAGCTTCATCAGGGTCTGAGGTAACAGGAGAGGAGTCAGAGAGCTTCATCAGGGTCTGAGGTAACGGGAGAGGAGTCAGAAAGCTTCATCAGGGTCTGAGGTACAGGAGAGGAGTCTGAGAGCTTCATCAGGGTCTGAGGTAACAGGAGAGGAGTCAGAGAGCTTCATCAGGGTCTGAGGTATCAGGAGAGGAGTCAGAGAGCTTCATCAGGGTCTGAGGTAACAGGAGAGGAGTCAGAGAGCTTCATCAGGGTCTGAGGTAACAGGAGAGGAGTCAGAGAGCTTCATCAGGGTCTGAGGTAACAGGAGAGGAGTCAGAGAGCTTCATCGGGGTCTGAGGTAACAGGAGAGGAGTCAGAGAGCTTCATCAGGGTCTGAGGTAACAGGAGAGGAGTCAGAGAGCTTCATCAGGGTCTGAGGTACAGGAGAGGAGTCAGAGAGCTTCATCAGGGTCTGAGGTAACAGGAGAGGAGTCAGAGAGCTTCATCAGGGTCTGAGGTACAGGAGAGGAGTCAGAGAGCTTCATCGGGGTCTGAGGTAACAGGAGAGGAGTCAGAGAGCTTCATCAGGGTCTGAGGTAACAGGAGAGGAGTCAGAGAGCTTCATCAGGGTCTGAGGTAACAGGAGAGGAGTCAGAGAGCTTCATCAGGGTCTGAGGTACAGGAGAGGAGTCAGAGAGCTTCATCAGGGTCTGAGGTAACAGGAGAGGAGTCAGAGAGCTTCATCAGGGTCTGAGGTAACAGGAGAGGAGTCAGAGAGCTTCATCAGGGTCTGAGGTAACAGGAGAGGAGTCAGAGAGCTTCATCAGGGTCTGAGGTAACAGGAGAGGAGTCAGAGAGCTTCATCAGGGTCTGAGGTACAGGAGAGGAGTCAGAGAGCTTCATCAGGGTCTGAGGTAACAGGAGAGGAGTCAGAGAGCTTCATCAGGGTCTGAGGTAACAGGAGAGGAGTCAGAGAGCTTCATCAGGGTCTGAGGTAACAGGAGAGGAGTCAGAGAGCTTCATCAGGGTCTGAGGTAACAGGAGAGGAGTCAGAGAGCTTCATCAGGGTCTGAGGTACAGGAGAGGAGTCAGAGAGCTTCATCAGGGTCTGAGGTAACAGGTCAGAGAGAGGAGTCAGAGAGCTTCATCAGGGTCTGAGGTAACAGGAGAGGAGTCAGAGAGCTTCATCAGGGTCTGAGGTAACAAGAGAGGAGTCAGAGAGCTTCATCAGGGTCTGAGGTATAGGAGAGGAGTCAGAGAGCTTCATCAGGGTCTGAGGTAACAGGAGAGGAGTCAGAGAGCTTCATCAGGGTCTGAGGTAACAGGAGAGGAGTCAGAGAGCTTCATCAGGGTCTGAGGTACAGGAGAGGAGTCAGAGAGCTTCATCAGGGTCTGAGGTAACAGGAGAGGAGTCAGAGAGCTTCATCAGGGTCTGAGGTAACAGGAGAGGAGTCAGAGAGCTTCATCAGGGTCTGAGGTAACAGGAGAGGAGTCAGAGAGCTTCATCAGGGTCTGAGGTAACAGGAGAGGAGTCAGAGAGCTTCATCAGGGTCTGAGGTAACAGGAGAGGAGTCAGAGAGCTTCATCAGGGTCTGAGGTAACAGGAGAGGAGTCAGAGAGCTTCATCAGGGTCTGAGGTAACAGGAGAGGAGTCAGAGAGCTTCATCAGGGTCTGAGGTACAGGAGAGGAGTCAGAGAGCTTCATCAGGGTCTGAGGTAACAGGAGAGGAGTCAGAGAGCTTCATCAGGGTCTGAGGTAACAGGAGAGGAGTCAGAGAGCTTCATCAGGGTCTGAGGTAACGGGAGAGGAGTCAGAAAGCTTCATCAGGGTCTGAGGTACAGGAGAGGAGTCTGAGAGCTTCATCAGGGTCTGAGGTAACAGGAGAGGAGTCAGAGAGCTTAATCAGGGTCTGAGGTATCAGGAGAGGAGTCAGAGAGCTTCATCAGGGTCTGAGGTAACAGGAGAGGAGTCAGAGAGCTTCATCAGGGTCTGAGGTAACAGGAGAGGAGTCAGAGAGCTTCATCAGGGTCTGAGGTAACAGGAGAGGAGTCAGAGAGCTTCATCGGGGTCTGAGGTAACAGGAGAGGAGTCAGAGAGCTTCATCAGGGTCTGAGGTACAGGAGAGGAGTCAGAGAGCTTCATCGGGGTCTGAGGTAACAGGAGAGGAGTCAGAGAGCTTCATCAGGGTCTGAGGTACAGGAGAGGAGTCAGAGAGCTTCATCGGGGTCTGAGGTAACAGGAGAGGAGTCAGAGAGCTTCATCAGGGTCTGAGGTAACAGGAGAGGAGTCAGAGAGCTTCATCAGGGTCTGAGGTAACAGGAGAGGAGTCAGATAGCTTCATCAGGGTCTGAGGTACAGGAGAGGAGTCAGTGAGCTTCATCAGGGTCTGAGGTAACAGGAGAGGAGTCAGAGAGCTTCATCAGGGTCTGAGGTAACAGGAGAGGAGTCAGAGAGCTTCATCAGGGTCTGAGGTAACAGGAGAGGAGTCAGAGAGCTTCATCAGGGTCTGAGGTAACAGGAGAGGAGTCAGAGAGCTTCATCAGGGTCTGAGGTACAGAAGAGGAGTCAGAGAGCTTCATCGGGTCTGAGGTAACAGGAGAGGAGTCAGAGAGCTTCATCAGGGTCTGAGGTAACAGGAGAGGAGTCAGAGAGCTTCATCAGGGTCTGAGGTAACACAGGAGAGGAGTCAGAGAGCTTCATCAGGGTCTGAGGTACAGGAGAGGAGTCAGAGAGCTTCATCAGGGTCTGAGGTAACAGGAGAGGAGTCAGAGAGCTTCATCAGGGTCTGAGGTAACAGGAGAGGAGTCAGAGAGCTTCATCAGGGTCTGAGGTAACAGGAGAGGAGTCAGAAAGCTTCATCAGGGTCTGAGGTACAGGAGAGGAGTCAGAGAGCTTCATCAGGGTCTGAGGTAACAGGAGAGGAGTCAGAGAGCTTCATCAGGGTCTGAGGTATCAGGAGAGGAGTCAGAGAGCTTCATCAGGGTCTGAGGTAACAGGAGAGGAGTCAGAGAGCTTCATCAGGGTCTGAGGTAACAGGAGAGGAGTCAGAGAGCTTCATCAGGGTCTGAGGTAACAGGAGAGGAGTCAGAGAGCTTCATCGGGGTCTGAGGTAACAGGAGAGGAGTCAGAGAGCTTCATCAGGGTCTGAGGTACAGGAGAGGAGTCAGAGAGCTTCATCAGGGTCTGAGGTAACAGGAGAGGAGTCAGAGAGCTTCATCAGGGTCTGAGGTACAGGAGAGGAGTCAGAGAGCTTCATCAGGGTCTGAGGTAACAGGAGAGGAGTCAGAGAGCTTCATCAGGGTCTGAGGTAACAGGAGAGGAGTCAGAGAGCTTCATCAGGGTCTGAGGTAACAGGAGAGGAGTCAGATAGCTTCATCAGGGTCTGAGGTACAGGAGAGGAGTCAGAGAGCTTCATCAGGGTCTGAGGTAACAGGAGAGGAGTCAGAGAGCTTCATCAGGGTCTGAGGTAACAGGAGAGGAGTCAGAGAGCTTCATCAGGGTCTGAGGTAACAGAGAGATCAGGGTCTGAGGTAACAGGAGAGGAGTCAGAGAGCTTCATCAGGGTCTGAGGTAACAGGAGAGGAGTCAGAGAGCTTCATCAGGGTCTGAGGTAACAGAGAGAGGAGTCAGAGAGCTTCATCATCAGGGTCTGAGGTAACAGGAGAGGAGTCAGAGAGCTTCATCAGGGTCTGAGGTAACAGGAGAGGAGTCAGAGAGCTTCATCAGGGTCTGAGGTAACAGGAGAGGAGTCAGAGAGCTTCATCAGGGTCTGAGGTAACAGGAGAGGAGTCAGAGAGCTTCATCAGGGTCTGAGGTAACAGGAGAGGAGTCAGAGAGCTTCATCAGGGTCTGAGGTAACAGGCAGGAGAGGAGTCAGAGAGCTTCATCAGGGTCTGAGGTAACAGGAGAGGAGTCAGAGAGCTTCATCAGGGTCTGAGGTAACAGGAGAGGAGTCAGAGAGCTTCATCAGGGTCTGAGGTAACAGGAGAGGAGTCAGAGAGCTTCATCAGGGTCTGAGGTAACAGGAGAGGAGTCAGAGAGCTTCATCAGGGTCTGAGGTAACAGGAGAGGAGTCAGAGAGCTTCATCAGGGTCTGAGGTAACAGGAGAGGAGTCAGAGAGCTTCATCAGGGTCTGAGGTAACAGGAGAGGAGTCAGAGAGCTTCATCAGGGTCTGAGGTAACAGGAGAGGAGTCAGAGAGCTTCATCAGGGTCTGAGGTAACAGGAGAGGAGTCAGAGAGCTTCATCAGGGTCTGAGGTAACAGGAGAGGAGTCAGAGAGCTTCATCAGGGTCTGAGGTAACGGGAGAGGAGTCAGAAAGCTTCATCAGGGTCTGAGGTACAGGAGAGGAGTCAGAGAGCTTCATCAGGGTCTGAGGTAACAGGAGAGGAGTCAGAGAGCTTCATCAGGGTCTGAGGTATCAGGCGAGGAGTCAGAGAGCTTCATCAGGGTCTGAGGTAACAGGAGAGGAGTCAGAGAGCTTCATCAGGGTCTGAGGTAACAGGAGAGGAGTCAGAGAGCTTCATCAGGGTCTGAGGTAACAGGAGAGGAGTCAGAGAGCTTCATCAGGGTCTGAGGTAACAGGAGAGGAGTCAGAGAGCTTCATCAGGGTCTGAGGTAACAGGAGAGGAGTCAGAGAGCTTCATCGGGGTCTGAGGTAACAGGAGAGGAGTCAGAGAGCTTCATCAGGGTCTGAGGTACAGGAGAGGAGTCAGAGAGCTTCATCGGGGTCTGAGGTAACAGGACAGGAGTCAGAGAGCTTCATCAGGGTCTGAGGTAACAGGAGAGGAGTCAGAGAGCTTCATCAGGGTCTGTGGTAACAGGAGAGGAGTCAGAGAGCTTCATCAGGGTCTGAGGTAACAGGAGAGGAGTCAGAGAGCTTCATCAGGGTCTGAGGTAACAGGAGAGGAGTCAGAGAGCTTCATCAGGGTCTGAGGTAACAGGAGAGGAGTCAGAGAGCTTCATCAGGGTCTGAGGTAACAGGAGAGGAGTCAGAGAGCTTCATCAGGGTCTGAGGTAACAGGAGAGGAGTCAGAGAGCTTCATCAGGGTCTGAGGTAACAGGAGAGGAGTCAGAGAGCTTCATCAGGGTCTGAGGTAACAGGAGAGGAGTCAGAGAGCTTCATCAGGGTCTGAGGAGTCAGAGAGCTTCATCAGGGTCTGAGGTAACAGAAGAGGAGTCAGAGAGCTTCATCAGGGTCTGAGGTAACAGGAGAGGAGTCAGAGAGCTTCATCAGGGTCTGAGGTAACAGGAGAGGAGTCAGAGAGCTTCATCAGGGTCTGAGGTAACAGGAGAGGAGTCAGAGAGCTTCATCAGGGTCTGAGGTAACAGGAGAGGAGTCAGAGAGCTTCATCAGGGTCTGAGGTAACAGGAGAGGAGTCAGAGAGCTTCATCAGGGTCTGAGGTAACAGGAGAGGAGTCAGAGAGCTTCATCAGGGTCTGAGGTAACAGGAGAGGAGTCAGAGAGCTTCATCAGGGTCTGAGGTAACAGGAGAGGAGTCAGAGAGCTTCATCAGGGTCTGAGGTAACAGGAGAGGAGTCAGAGAGCTTCATCAGGGTCTGAGGTAACAGGAGAGGAGTCAGAGAGCTTCATCAGGGTCTGAGGTAACAGGATAGGAGAGGAGTCAGAGAGCAGAGAGCTTCATCAGGGTCTGAGGTAACAGGAGAGGAGTCAGAGAGCTTCATCAGGGTCTGAGGTAACAGGAGAGGAGTCAGAGAGCTTCATCAGGGTCTGAGGTAACAGGAGAGGAGTCAGAGAGCTTCATCAGGGTCTGAGGTAACAGGAGAGGAGTCAGAGAGCTTCATCAGGGTCTGAGGTAACAGGAGAGGAGTCAGAGAGCTTCATCAGGGTCTGAGGTAACAGGAGAGGAGTCAGAGAGCTTCATCAGGGTCTGAGGTAACAGGAGAGGAGTCAGAGAGCTTCATCAGGGTCTGAGGTAACAGGAGAGGAGTCAGAGAGCTTCATCAGGGTCTGAGGTAACAGGAGAGGAGTCAGAGAGCTTCATCAGGGTCTGAGGTAACAGGAGAGGAGTCAGAGAGCTTCATCAGGGTCTGAGGTAACAGGAGAGGAGTCAGAGAGCTTCATCAGGGTCTGAGGTAACAGGAGAGGAGTCAGAGAGCTTCATCAGGGTCTGAGGTAACAGGAGAGGAGTCAGAGAGCTTCATCAGGGTCTCATCAGGGTCTGAGGAGTCAGAGAGCTTCATCAGGGTCTGAGGTAACAGGAGAGGAGTCAGAGAGCTTCATCAGGGTCTGAGGTAACAGGAGAGGAGTCAGAGAGCTTCATCAGGGTCTGAGGTAACAGGAGAGGAGTCAGAGAGCTTCATCAGGGTCTGAGGTCAGAGAACAGGAGAGGAGTCAGAGAGCTTCATCAGGGTCTGAGGTAACAGGAGAGGAGTCAGAGAGCTTCATCAGGGTCTGAGGTAACAGGAGAGGAGTCAGAGAGCTTCATCAGGGTCTGAGGTAACAGGAGAGGAGTCAGAGAGCTTCATCAGGGTCTGAGGTAACAGGAGAGGAGTCAGAGAGCTTCATCAGGGTCTGAGGTAACAGGAGAGGAGTCAGAGAGCTTCATCAGGGTCTGAGGTAACAGGAGAGGAGTCAGAGAGCTTCATCAGGGTCTGAGGTAACAGGAGAGGAGTCAGAGAGCTTCATCAGGGTCTGAGGTAACAGGAGAGGAGTCAGGTCATCAGGGTCTGAGGTAACAGGAGAGGAGTCAGAGAGCTTCATCAGGGTCTGAGGTAACAGGAGAGGAGTCAGAGAGCTTCATCAGGGTCTGAGGTAACAGGAGAGGAGTCAGAGAGCTTCATCAGGGTCTGAGGTAACAGGAGAGGAGTCAGAGAGCTTCATCAGGGTCTGAGGTAACAGGAGAGGAGTCAGAGAGCTTCATCAGGGTCTGAGGTAACAGGAGAGGAGTCAGAGAGCTTCATCAGTCAGAGAGTCTGAGGTAACAGGAGAGGAGTCAGAGAGCTTCATCAGGGTCTGAGGTAACAGGAGAGGAGTCAGAGAGCTTCATCAGGGTCTGAGGTAACAGGAGAGGAGTCAGAGAGCTTCATCAGGGTCTGAGGTACAGGAGAGGAGTCAGAGAGCTTCATCAGGGTCTGAGGTAACAGGAGAGGAGTCAGAGAGCTTCATCAGGGTCTGAGGTAACAAGGAGAGGAGTCAGAGAGCTTCATCAGGGTCTGAGGTATAGGAGAGGAGTCAGAGAGCTTTCAGGGTCTGAGGTAACAGGAGAGGAGTCAGAGAGCTTCATCAGGGTCTGAGGTAACAGGAGAGGAGTCAGAGAGCTTCATCAGGGTCTAACAGGAGAGGAGTCAGAGAGCTTCATCAACAGGAGAGGAGTCAGAGAGCTTCATCAGGGTCTGAGGTAACAGGAGAGGAGTCAGAGAGCTTCATCAGGGTCTGAGGTAACAGGAGAGGAGTCAGAGAGCTTCATCAGGGTCTGAGGTAACAGGAGAGGAGTCAGAGAGCTTCATCAGGGTCTGAGGTAACAGGAGAGGAGTCAGAGAGCTTCATCAGGGTCTGAGGTAACAGGAGAGGAGTCAGAGAGCTTCATCAGGGTCTGAGGTAACAGGAGAGGAGTCAGAGAGCTTCATCAGGGTCTGAGGTAACAGGAGAGGAGTCAGAGAGCTTCATCAGGGTCTGAGGTAACAGGAGAGGAGTCAGAGAGCTTCATCAGGGTCTGAGGTAACAGGAGAGTCTGAGTCAGAGAGAGCTTCATCAGGGTCTGAGGTAACAGGAGAGGAGTCAGAGAGCTTCATCAGGGTCTGAGGTAACAGGAGAGGAGTCAGAGAGCTTCATCAGGGTCTGAGGTAACAGGAGAGGAGTCAGAGAGCTTCATCAGGGTCTGAGGTAACAGGAGAGGAGTCAGAGAGCTTCATCAGGGTCTGAGGTAACAGGAGAGGAGTCAGAGAGCTTCATCAGGGTCTGAGGTAACAGAGAGAGGAGTCAGAGAGCTTCATCAGGGTCTGAGGTAACAGGAGAGGAGTCAGAGAGCTTCATCAGGGTCTGAGGTAACAGGAGAGGAGTCAGAGAGCTTCATCAGGGTCTGAGGTAACAGGAGAGGAGTCTGAGGTAACAGGAGAGGAGTCAGAGAGCTTCATCAGGGTCTGAGGTAACAGGAGAGGAGTCAGAGAGCTTCATCAGGGTCTGAGGTACAGAAGAGGAGTCAGAGAGCTTCATCAGGGTCTGAGGTAACAGGAGAGGAGTCAGAGAGCTTCATCAGGGTCTGAGGTAACAAGAGAGGAGTCAGAGAGCTTCATCAGGGTCTGAGGTATAGGAGAGGAGTCAGAGAGCTTCATCAGGGTCTGAGGTAACAGGAGAGGAGTCAGAGAGCTTCATCAGGGTCTGAGGAGTCAGAGAGCTTCATCAGGGTCTGAGGAGTCAGAGAGCTTCATCAGGGAGAGGAGTCAGAGAGCTTCATCAGGGTCTGAGGTAACAGAAGAGGAGTCAGAGAGCTTCATCAGGGTCTGAGGTAACAGGAGAGGAGTCAGAGAGCTTCATCAGGGTCTGAGGTACAGAAGAGGAGTCAGAGAGCTTCATCCGGGTCTGAGGTAACAGGAGAGGAGTCAGAGAGCTTCATCAGGGTCTGAGGTAACAGGAGAGGAGTCAGAGAGCTTCATCAGGGTCTGAGGTAACAGGAGAGGAGTCAGAGAGCTTCATCAGGGTCTGAGGTAACAGGAGAGGAGTCAGAGAGCTTCATCAGGGTCTGAGGTACAGGAGAGGAGTCAGAGAGCTTCATCAGGGTCTGAGGTAACAGGAGAGGAGTCAGAGAGCTTCATCCGGGTCTGAGGTAACAGGAGAGGAGTCAGAGAGCTTCATCAGGGTCTGAGGTAACAGGAGAGGAGTCAGAGAGCTTCATCAGGGTCTGAGGTAACAGGAGAGGAGTCAGAGAGCTTCATCAGGGTCTGAGGTAACAGGAGAGGAGTCAGAGAGCTTCATCAGGGTCTGAGGTAACAGGAGAGGAGTCAGAGAGCTTCATCAGGGTCTGAGGTAACAGGAGAGGAGTCAGAGAGCTTCATCAGGGTCTGAGGTAACAGGAGAGGAGTCAGAGAGCTTCATCAGGGTGAGGTTCAGAGGTAAGGGTCTGAGGTAACAGGAGAGGAGTCAGAGAGCTTCATCAGGGTGAGGTAACAGGAGAGGAGTCAGAGAGCTTCATCAGGTCTGAACAGGAGAGGAGTCAGAGAGCTTCATCAGGGTCTGAGGTAACAGGAGAGGAGTCGGAGAGCTTCATCAGGGTCTGAGGTAACAGGAGAGGAGTCAGAGAGCTTCATCAGGGTCTGAGGTACAGAAGAGGAGTCAGAGAGCTTCATCCGGGTCTGAGGTAACAGGAGAGGAGTCAGAGAGCTTCATCAGGGTCTGAGGTAACAAGAGAGGAGTCAGAGAGCTTCATCAGGGTCTGAGGTATAGGAGAGGAGTCAGAGAGCTTCATCAGGGTCTGAGGTAACAGGAGAGGAGTCAGAGAGCTTCATCAGGGTCTGAGGAGTCAGAGAGCTTCATCAGGGTCTGAGGAGTCAGAGAGCTTCATCAGGGTCTGAGGAGTCAGAGAGCTTCATCAGGGTCTGAGGTAACAGAAGAGGAGTCAGAGAGCTTCATCAGGGTCTGAGGTAACAGGAGAGGAGTCAGAGAGCTTCATCAGGGTCTGAGGTACAGAAGAGGAGTCAGAGAGCTTCATCCGGGTCTGAGGTAACAGGAGAGGAGTCAGAGAGCTTCATCAGGGTCTGAGGTAACAGGAGAGGAGTCAGAGAGCTTCATCAGGGTCTGAGGTAACAGGAGAGGAGTCAGAGAGCTTCATCAGGGTCTGAGGTAACAGGAGAGGAGTCAGAAAGCTTCATCAGGGTCTGAGGTACAGGAGAGGAGTCAGAGAGCTTCATCAGGGTCTGAGGTAACAGGCGAGGAGTCAGAGAGCTTCATCAGGGTCTGAGGTAACAGGAGAGGAGTCAGAGAGCTTCATCAGGGTCTGAGGTAACAGGAGAGGAGTCAGAGAGCTTCATCAGGGTCTGAGGTAACAGGAGAGGAGTCAGAGAGCTTCATCAGGGTCTGAGGTAACAGGAGAGGAGTCAGAGAGCTTCATCAGGGTCTGAGGTAACAGGAGAGGAGTCAGAGAGCTTCATCAGGGTCTGAGGTAACAGGAGAGGAGTCAGAGAGCTTCATCAGGGTCTGAGGTAACAGGAGAGGAGTCAGAGAGCTTCATCAGGGTCTGAGGTAACAGGAGAGGAGTCAGAGAGCTTCATCAGGGTCTGAGGAGTCAGAGAGCTTTCAGGGTCAGGGTCTGAGAGCTTAACAGGTAACAAGAGGAGTCAGAGAGCTTCATCAGGGTCTGAGGTAACAGGAGAGGAGTCAGAGAGCTTCATCAGGGTCTGAGGTACAGAAGAGGAGTCAGAGAGCTTCATCCGGGTCTGAGGTAACAGGAGAGGAGTCAGAGAGCTTCATCAGGGTCTGAGGTAACTGAGGAGTCAGAGAGCTTCATCAGGGTCTGAGGTAACAGGAGAGGAGTCAGAGAGCTTCATCAGGGTCTGAGGTAACAGGAGAGGAGTCAGAGAGCTTCATCAGGGTCTGAGGTACAGGAGAGGAGTCAGAGAGCTTCATCAGGGTCTGAGGTAACAGGAGAGGAGTCAGAGAGCTTCATCAGGGTCTGAGGTAACAGGAGAGGAGTCAGAGAGCTTCATCAGGGGGTCTGAGGTAACAGGAGAGGAGTCAGAGAGCTTCATCAGGGTCTGAGGTAACAGGAGAGGAGTCAGAGAGCTTCATCAGGGTCTGAGGAGTCAGAGAGCTTCATCAGGAGAGGAGAGAGAGCTTCATCAGGGTCTGAGGAGTCAGAGAGCTTCATCAGGGTCTGAGGTAACAGGAGAGGAGTCAGAGAGCTTCATCAGGGTCTGAGGTAACAGGAGAGGAGTCAGAGAGCTTCATCAGGGTCTGAGGTAACAGGAGAGGAGTCAGAGAGCTTCATCAGGGTCTGAGGTAACAGGAGAGGAGTCAGAGAGCCTCATCAGGGTCTGAGGTAACAGGAGAGGAGTCAGAGAGCTTCATCAGGGTCTGAGGTAACAGGAGAGGAGTCAGAGAGCTTCATCAGGGTCTGAGGTAACAGGGAGAGGAGTCAGAGAGCTTCATCAGGGTCTGAGGTAACAGGAGAGGAGTCAGAGAGCTTCATCAGGGTCTGAGGTAACAGGAGAGGAGTCAGAGAGCTTCATCAGGGTCTGAGGTAACAGGAGAGGAGTCAGAGAGCTTCATCAGGGTCTGAGGTAACAGGAGAGGAGTCAGAGAGCTTCATCAGGGTCTGAGGTACAGGAGAGGAGTCAGAGAGCTTCATCAGGGTCTGAGGTAACAGGAGAGGAGTCAGAGAGCTTCATCAGAGGCAGAGAGCTTCATCAGGGTCTGAGGTAACAGGAGAGGAGTCAGAGAGCTTCATCAGGGTCTGAGGAGTCAGAGAGCTTCATCAGGGTCTGAGGTAACAGGAGAGGAGTCAGAGAGCTTCATCAGGGTCTGAGGTAACAGAGAGAGGAGTCAGAGAGCTTCATCAGGGTCTGAGGTAACAGGAGAGGAGTCAGAGAGCTTCATCAGGGTCTGAGGTAACAGGAGAGGAGTCAGAGAGCTTCATCAGGGTCTGAGGTAACAGGAGAGGAGTCAGAGAGCTTCATCAGGGTCTCAGAGAGAGGGTCTGAGGTAACAGGAGAGGAGTCAGAGAGCTTCATCAGGGTCTGAGGTAACAGAGAGAGGAGTCAGAGAGCTTCATCAGGGTCTGAGGTAACAGGAGAGGAGTCAGAGAGCTTCATCAGGGTCTGAGGTAACAGGAGAGGAGTCAGAGAGCTTCATCAGGGTCTGAGGTAACAGGAGAGGAGTCAGAGAGCTTCATCAGGGTCTGAGGTAACAGGAGAGGAGTCAGAGAGCTTCATCAGGGTCTGAGGTAACAGGAGAGGAGTCAGAGAGCTTCATCAGGGTCTGAGGTAACAGGAGAGGAGTCAGAGAGCTTCATCAGGGTCTGAGGTAACAGGAGAGGAGTCAGAGAGCTTCATCAGGGTCTGAGGTACAGGAGAGGAGTCAGAGAGCTTCATCAGGGTCTGAGGTAACAGGAGAGGAGAGAGAGCTTCATCAGGGTCTGAGGAGTCAGAGAGCTTCATCAGGGTCTGAGGTAACAGGAGAGGAGTCAGAGAGCTTCATCAGGGTCTGAGGTAACAGGAGAGGAGTCAGAGAGCTTCATCAGGGTCTGAGGTAACAGGAGAGGAGTCAGAGAGCTTCATCAGGGTCTGAGGTAACAGGAGAGGAGTCAGAGAGCTTCATCAGGGTCTGAGGTAACAGGAGAGGAGTCAGAGAGCTTCATCAGGGTCTGAGGTAACAGGAGAGGAGTCAGAGAGCTTCATCAGGGTCTGAGGTAACAGGAGAGGAGTCAGAGAGCTTCATCAGGGTCTGAGGTAACAGGAGAGGAGTCAGAGAGCTTCATCAGGGTCTGAGGAGTCAGAGAGCTTCATCAGGGTCTGAGGTAACAGGAGAGGAGTCAGAGAGCTTTAACAGGGTCTGAGGTAACAGGAGAGGAGTCAGAGAGCTTCATCAGGGTCTGAGGTAACAGGAGAGGAGTCAGAGAGCTTCATCAGGGTCTGAGGTAACAGGAGAGGAGTCAGAGAGCTTCATCAGGGTCTGAGGTAACAGGAGAGGAGTCAGAGAGCTTCATCAGGAGAGGAGTCAGGGTCTCAGGGTCTGAGGTAACAGGAGAGGAGTCAGAGAGCTTCATCCGGGTCTGAGGTAACAGGAGAGGAGTCAGAGAGCTTCATCAGGGTCTGAGTTACAGGAGAGGAGTCAGAGAGCTTCATCAGGGTCTGAGTTACAGGAGAGGAGTCAGAGAGCTTCATCAGGGTCTGAGGTAACAGGAGAGGAGTCAGAGAGCTTCATCAGGGTCTGAGGTAACAGGAGAGGAGTCAGAGAGCTTCATCAGGGTCTGAGGTACAGGAGAGGAGTCAGAGAGCTTCATCAGGGTCTGAGGTACAGGAGAGGAGTCAGAGAGCTTCATCAGTGTCTGAGTTAAAAGGAGAGGAGTCAGAGAGCTTCATCAGGGTCTGAGGTAACAGGAGAGGAGTCAGAGAGCTTCATCAGGTTCTGAGGTAACAGGAGAGGAGTCAGAGAGCTTCATCGGGGTCTGAGGTAACAGGAAGGAGTCAGAGAGCTTCATCAGGGTCTGAGGTAACAGGAGAGGAGTCAGAGAGCTTCATCCGGGTCTGAGGTAACAGGAGAGGAGTCAGAGAGCTGAGGCATCCAGGGTCTGAGGTAACAGGAGAGGAGTCAGAGAGCTTCATCAGGGTCTGAGGTAACAGGAGAGGAGTCAGAGAGCTTCATCAGGGTCTGAGGTACAGGAGAGGAGTCAGAGAGCTTCATCAGGGTCTGAGGTAACAGGAGAGGAGAGAGAGCTTCATCAGGGTCTGAGGAGTCAGAGAGCTTCATCAGGGTCTGAGGTAACAGGAGAGGAGTCAGAGAGCTTCATCAGGGTCTGAGGTAACAGGAGAGGAGTCAGAGAGCTTCATCAGGGTCTGAGGTACAGGAGAGGAGTCAGAGAGCTTCATCAGGGTCTGAGGTAACAGGAGAGGAGTCAGAGAGCTTCATCAGGGTCTGAGGTAACAGGAGAGGAGTCAGAGAGCTTCATCAGGGTCTGAGGTAACAGGAGAGGAGTCAGAGAGCTTCATCAGGGTCTGAGGTGTCAGAGAGCTTCATCAGGGTCTGAGGAGTCAGAGAGCTTCATCAGGGTCTGAGGAGTCAGAGAGCTTCATCAGGGTCTGAGGTAACAGAAGAGGAGTCAGAGAGCTTCATCAGGGTCTGAGGTAACAGGAGAGGAGTCAGAGAGCTTCATCAGGGTCTGAGGTAACAGGAGAGGAGTCAGAGAGCTTCATCCGGGTCTGAGGTAACAGGAGAGGAGTCAGAGAGCTTCATCAGGGTCTGAGGTAACAGGAGAGGAGTCAGAGAGCTTCATCAGGGTCTGAGGTAACAGGAGAGGAGTCAGAGAGCTTCATCAGGGTCTGAGGTAACAGGAGAGGAGTCAGAGAGCTTCATCAGGGTCTGAGGAGTCAGAGAGCTTCATCAGGGTCTGAGGAGTCAGAGAGCTTCATCAGGGTCTGAGGTAACAGGAGAGGAGTCAGAGAGCTTCATCAGGGTCTGAGGTAACAGGAGAGGAGTCAGAGAGCTTCATCAGGGTCTGAGGTACAGGAGAGGAGTCAGAGAGCTTCATCCGGGTCTGAGGTAACAGGAGAGGAGTCAGAGAGCTTCATCAGGGTCTGAGGTAACAGGAGAGGAGTCAGAGAGCTTCATCAGGGTCTGAGGTAACAGGAGAGGAGTCAGAGAGCTTCATCAGGGTCTGAGGTAACAGGAGAGGAGTCAGAGAGCTTCATCAGGGTCTGAGGTAACAGGAGAGGAGTCAGAGAGCTTCATCAGGGTCTGAGGTAACAGGAGAGGAGTCAGAGAGCTTCATCAGGGTCTGAGGTACAGGAGAGGAGTCAGAGAGCTTCATCAGGGTCTGAGGTAACAGGAGAGGAGTCAGAGAGCTTCATCAGGGTCTGAGGAGTCAGAGAGCTTCATCAGGGTCTGAGGTAACAGGAGAGGAGTCAGAGAGCTTCATCAGGGTCTGAGGTAACAGGAGAGGAGTCAGAGAGCTTCATCAGGGTCTGAGGTAACAGGAGAGGAGTCAGAGAGCTTCATCAGGGTCTGAGGAGTCAGAGAGCTTCATCAGGGTCTGAGGTAACAGGAGAGGAGTCAGAGAGCTTCATCAGGGTCTGAGGTAACAGGAGAGGAGTCAGAGAGCTTCATCAGGGTCTGAGGTAACAGGAGAGGAGTCAGAGAGCTTCATCAGGGTCTGAGGTAACAGGAGAGGAGTCAGAGAGCTTCATCAGGGTCTGAGGTAACAGGAGAGGAGTCAGAGAGCTTCATCGGGGTCTGAGGTAACAGGAGAGGAGTCAGAGAGCTTCATCCGGGTCTGAGGTAACAGGAGAGGAGTCAGAGAGCTTCATCAGGGTCTGAGTTACAGGAGAGGAGTCAGAGAGCTTCATCAGGGTCTGAGGTAACAGGAGAGGAGTCAGAGAGCTTCATCAGGGTCTGAGGTAACAGGAGAGGAGTCAGAGAGATTCATCAGGGTCTGAGGTACAGGAGAGGAGTCAGAGAGCTTCATCAGGGTCTGAGGTACAGGAGAGGAGTCAGAGAGCTTCATCAGGGTCTGAGTTAAAAGGAGAGGAGTCAGAGAGCTTCATCAGGGTCTGAGGTAACAGGAGAGGAGTCAGAGAGCTTCATCAGGGTCTGAGGTAACAGGAGAGGAGTCAGAGAGCTTCATCAGGGTCTGAGGTAACAGGAGAGGAGTCAGAGAGCTTCATCAGGGTCTGAGGTAACAGGAGAGGAGTCAGAGAGCTTCATCAGGGTCTGAGGTAACAGGAGAGGAGTCAGAGAGCTTCATCAGGGTCTGAGGTAACAGGAGAGGAGTCAGAGAGCTTCATCAGGGTCTGAGGTAACAGGAGAGGAGTCAGAGAGCTTCATCAGGGTCTGAGGTAACAGGAGAGGAGTCAGAGAGCTTCATCAGGGTCTGAGGTAACAGGAGAGGAGTCAGAGAGCTTCATCAGGGTCTGAGGTACAGGAGAGGAGTCAGAGAGCTTCATCAGGGTCTGAGGTAACAGGAGAGGAGTCAGAGAGCTTCATCAGGGTCTGAGGTAACAGGAGAGGAGTCAGAGAGCTTCATCAGGGTCTGAGGTAACAGGAGAGGAGTCAGAGAGCTTCATCAGGGTCTGAGGTCTGAGGTACAGGAGAGGAGTCAGAGAGCTCAGAGAGCTTCATCAGGGTCTGAGGTAACAGGAGAGGAGTCAGAGAGCTTCATCAGGGTCTGAGGTAACAGGAGAGGAGTCAGAGAGCTTCATCAGGGTCTGAGGTAACAGGAGAGGAGTCAGAGAGCTTCATCAGGGTCTGAGGTAACAGGAGAGGAGTCAGAGAGCTTCATCAGGGTCTGAGGTAACAGGAGAGGAGTCAGAGAGCTTCATCAGGGTCTGAGGTAACAGGAGAGGAGTCAGAGAGCTTCATCAGGGTCTGAGGTAACAGGAGAGGAGTCAGAGAGCTTCATCAGGGTCTGAGGTAACAGGAGAGGAGTCAGAGAGCTTCATCAGGGTCTGAGGTAACAGGAGAGGAGTCAGAGAGCTTCATCAGGGTCTGAGGTAACAGGAGAGGAGTCAGAGAGAGGAGAGCTCCATCAGGGTCAGGAGAGGAGTCAGAGAGCTTCATCAGAGGTCTGAGGTAACAGGAGAGGAGTCAGAGAGCTTCATCAGGGTCTGAGGTAACAGGAGAGGAGTCAGAGAGCTTCATCAGGGTCTGAGGTAACAGGAGAGGAGTCAGAGAGCTTCATCAGGGTCTGAGGTAACAGGAGAGGAGTCAGAGAGCTTCATCAGGGTCTGAGGTAACAGGAGAGGAGTCAGAGAGCTTCATCAGGGTCTGAGGTAACAGGAGAGGAGTCAGAGAGCTTCATCAGGGTCTGAGGTAACAGGAGAGGAGTCAGAGAGCTTCATCAGGGTCTGAGGTAACAGGAGAGGAGTCAGAGAGCTTCATCAGGGTCTGAGGTAACAGGAGAGGAGTCAGAGAGCTTCATCAGGGTCTGAGGTACAGGAGAGGAGTCAGAGAGCTTCATCAGGGTCTGAGGTAACAGGAGAGGAGTCAGAGAGCTTCATCAGGGTCTGAGGTAACAGGAGAGGAGTCAGAGAGCTTCATCAGGGTCTGAGGTAACAGGAGAGGAGTCAGAGAGCTTCATCAGGGTCTGAGGTAACAGGAGAGGAGTCAGAGAGCTTCATCAGGGTTTGAGGTAACAGGAGAGGAGTCAGAGAGCTTCATCAGTGTCTGAGGTAACAGGAGAGGAGTCAGAGAGCTTCATCAGGGTCTGAGGTATCAGGAGAGGAGTCAGAGAGCTTCATCAGGGTCTGAGGTAACAGGAGAGGAGTCAGAGAGCTTCATCAGGGTCTGAGGTAACAGGAGAGGAGTCAGAGAGCTTCATCAGGGTCTGAGGTAACAGGAGAGGAGTCAGAGAGCTTCATCAGGGTCTGAGGTAACAGGAGAGGAGTCAGAGAGCTTCATCAGGGTCTGAGGTAACAGGAGAGGAGTCAGAGAGCTTCATCAGGGTCTGAGGTAACAGGAGAGGAGTCAGAGAGCTTCATCAGGGTCTGAGGTAACAGGAGAGGAGTCAGAGAGCTTCATCAGGGTCTGAGGTAACAGGAGAGGAGTCAGAGAGCTTCATCAGGGTCTGAGGTAACAGGAGAGGAGTCAGAGAGCTTCATCAGGGTCTGAGGTAACAGGAGAGGAGTCAGAGAGCTTCATCAGGGTCTGAGGTAACAGGAGAGGAGTCAGAGAGCTTCATCAGGGTCTGAGGTAACAGGAGAGGAGTCAGAGAGCTTCATCAGGGTCTGGGGTAACAGGAGAGGAGTCAGAGAGCTTCATCAGGGTCTGAGGTAACAGGAGAGGAGTCAGAGAGCTTCAACAGGGTCTGAGGTACAGGAGAGGAGTCAGAGAGCTTCATCAGTGTCTGAGGTAACAGGAGAGGAGTCAGAGAGCTTCATCAGGGTCTGAGGTAACAGGAGAGGAGTCAGAGAGCTTCATCAGGGTCTGAGGTAACAGGAGAGGAGTCAGAGAGCTTCATCAGGGTCTGGGGTAACAGGAGAGGAGTCAGAGAGCTTCATCAGGGTCTGAGGTAACAGGAGAGGTGTCAGAGAGCTTCAACAGGGTCTGAGGTACAGGAGAGGAGTCAGAGAGCTTCATCAGTGTCTGAGGTAACAGGAGAGGAGTCAGAGAGCTTCATCAGGGTCTGAGGTAACAGGAGAGGAGTCAGAGAGCTGTCCAATGAAATTCAACCAGAAAAAATACAAAATGATAAACGTTTAAAGTTCCCTTTTTCCCTTCAGAAAAGATGTGACTATCAGTCATTATGCTTATTTAATTATAATATTATATTTTTATGCTGATTTAATTATAATATTATGTTATTCTGATGTATGGCTGACTTGATTCATGTACAGTCATGGCCAAAAGCTTTGAGAATTACACAAGTATTAATTTTCACAAAGTCTGCTGCCTCAGTTTGTATGATGGCAATTTGCATATACTCCAGAATGTTATGATGAGTGATCAGATGAATTGCAATTAATTGCAAAGTCCCTCTTTACCATGCAAATCTCAAAAAAAACATTTCCACTGCATTTCAGCCCTGCCACAAAAGGACCAGCTGACATCATGTAAGTGAATCTCTCGTTAACTGGAGATCACTCTGTCATGCTGATTGAGTTCAAATAACAAACTGGAAGCTTAAAAAGGAGGGTGGTACTTGGAATCATTGGTCTTCCTCTGTCAACCATGGTCACCTGCAAGGAAACATGTGCCGTCATCATTGCTTTGCACAAAAAGGGCTTCACAGGCAAGGATATTGCTGCCAATAAGATTGCACCTAAATCAACCATTTATCGGATCATCAAGAACTTCAAGGAGAGTGGTTCAATTGTTGTGAAGAAGGCTTCAGGGCACCCAAGAAAGTCCAGGAAGCACCAGGACCGTCTCCTAAAGTTGATTCAGCTGTGAGATCGGGGTACCACCAGTACAGAGATTGCTCAGGAATGGCAGCAGGCAGGTGTGAGTGCATCTGCACGTACAGTGAGGCAAAGACTTTTGGAGGATGGCCTGGTGTCAAGAAGGGCAGCAAAGAAGCCACTTCTCTCCAGGAAAAACATCAGGGACAGACTGATATTCTGCAAAAGGTACAGGGATTGGACTGCTGAGGACTGGGGTCAAGTCATTTTCTCTGATGAATCCCCTTTCCAATGGTTTGGGGCATCTGGAAAAAAGCTTGTCCGGAGAAGACAAGGTGAGCGCTACCATCAGTCCTGTGTCATGCCAACAGTAAAGCATCCTGAGACCATTCATGTGTGGGGTCGCTTCTCAGCCAAGGGAGTGGGCTCACTCACAATTTTGCCTAAGAACACAGCCATGAATAATGAATGGTACCAACACATCCTCCTATAGCAACTTCTCCCAACCATTCAGGAACAGTTTGGTGATGAACAATGCCTTTTCCAGTATGATGGAGCACCTTGCCATAAGGCAAAAGTAATAACTAAGTGGCTCGGGGAACAAAACATCGATATTTTGGGTCCATGGCCAGGAAACTCCCTCGACCTTAATGCCATTGAGAACTTGTGTTCAATCCTCAAGAGGCGGGTGGACAAACAAAAACCCACAAATTCTGACAAACTCCAAGCATTGATTATGCAAGAATGGGCTGCCATCAGTCAGGATGTGGCCCAGAAGTTAATTGACAGCATGCCAGGGCGGATTGCAGAGGTCTTGAAAAAGAAGGGTCAACACTGCAAATATTGACCTCTTTGCATCAACTTCATGTAATTGTCAATAAAAGCCTTTGACACTTATGAAATGCTTGTAATTATACTTCAGTATTCCATAGTAACATCTGACAAAAATATGTAAAGACACTGAAGCAGCAAACTTTGTGGAAATTAATATTTGTGTCATTCTCAAAACTTTTGGCCAAGACTGCACATAAGGCTGCAGCTTGACTCATGACTCATTGTCTATTCTCCTCTTTCTGATCAACCATGACATAATGACCAGTTGTAATCTCTAGTTGTCTCTGTTCATCTCCTGTGATTCTGGACCCTGTCCACCCACAATGCATCCTGTCTGAGGATCTGTGTGAGATACAGTGGAGTGAGACAGACATCAGTCCCAGAGAGGTTTGAATACTAGATATGGGTCCTGGGCTCTGAGGGTTTAAATCGGGGACACAGCTGGGACGTTGAGGTTTTGGGACAATACAGAACGGCTCATGGGTGTCATTAGCAGAGTCTGTCCACAGAAAGGAAGAGAAGACTAGTGATACATGGATTATATATTATCATGAAGACAGATCAATACCGGCAGACGCTCTCCTCACCGTGAGACGGAAACCCCAGAGGATCAGAGTGCAGCTGCACTGGGACAGAGGAAAGCTGTCATTCGCTGACCTTCAAAATAACACACATCTACACACAATCACACACACTTTTATTGAGAGAGTCTATGGAATATTGATAGAGTCTATGGAATAACTGTATGCTTCACCCTCTGAGGATCCTACTAGGTTAACTGATTGATAAAGATGTTGTAAAGAGGAGGAGGGAGAGAGAGGGAGAGGAAGGGAGGGTGAGAGAGGGAGAGGAAGGGAGAGAGGAAGAGAAAGAGAGGAAGGGAGGGAGAGAGAGAGGAAGGGAGAGAGAGAGAGGGAATGGAGGGAGGGAGGGAGACAGAGAGGAAGGGAGAGTGGGAGAGAAAGAGAGGAAGGGAAGGAGAGAGAGAGAGGAATGGAGGGAGGGAGGGAGACAGAGAGGAAACGAAGGGAGATAAAGCACAGAACATGTTTTGCAATTATAAAGACCCTGTATAAATGTAACCCACCAATTAGTATTTGGCTTTTAAATTATTTGACTCTGTTATAACTTCAAACCTTCTACAGTGGCTTGCGAAAGTATTCACCCCCCTTGGCATTTTTCCTATTTTGTTGCCTTGCAACCTGGAATTAAAATTGATTTTTGGGGGGGTTGTATCATTTGATTTACACATATAATGCCTACCACTTTGAAGATGCAAAATATTTTTTCTTGTGAAACAAATGAGAAATAACACAAAAAAACATGAAACTTGAGCGTGCATAACTATTCACCCCTCCAAAAGTCAATACTTGTAGAGCCACCTTTTGCAGCAATTACAGATGCAAGTCTCTTGGGGTATGTCTCTATAAGCTTGGTACATCTAGGCACTGGGATTTTGGACTTTTTCAAGTTGTATGGGTTCCGCTGGTGTACAGCAATCTTTAAGTCATACCACAGATTCTCGATTGGATTGAGGTCTGGGCTTTGACTAGGCCATTCCAATACATTTAAATGTTTACCCTTAAACCACTCGAGTGTTGCTTTAGCAGTATAACTAGGGTCATTGTCCTGCTGGAAGGTGAACCTCCGTCCCACAGTCTCAAATCTCTGGAAGACTCCAACAGGTTTCCCTTTATTTAGTGCCATCCATCGTTCTTTCAATTCTGACCAGTTTCCCAGTTCCCTGCTGATGAGAAACATCATGCTTCACTGTGGGGATGGTATTCTCGGGGTGATGAAAGGTGAAAGACCAATTTCCCTGTCCCTGCCGATGAAGAACATCCCCACGGTATGATGCTGCCACCACCATGCTTCAATGTTTCCTTGATGGCCAACAAGCTCAATTTTAGTCTCATATGACCATAGTACCTTCTTCCATATGTTTGGGGAGTCTCCCACATGCCTTTTTAGCGAACACCAAAAGTGTTTGCTTATTTTTTTCTTTAAGCAAAGGCTTTTTTTCTGGCCACTGTTCCGTGAAGCCCAGGTCTGTGGAGTGTACGGCTTAAAGTGGTCTTATGGGCAGATACTCCAATCTCCGCTGGGGAGCTTTGCAGCTCCTTCAGGGTTATCTTTACTCTTTGTTGCCTCTCTGATTAATGCCCTCATTGCCTGGTCTGTGAGTTTTGGTGGGCCGCCCTCTCTTGGCAGGTTTGTTGTGGTGCCATGTTCTTTCCATTTTTTAATAATGGATTTAATTGGTGCGCCGTGGGATGTTCAAAGTTTGGGATATTTTGTATAATCCAGCCTTGATCTGTAATTCTCCACAACTTTGTCCCTGACCTGTTTGGAGAGCTCCTTGGTATTCCTGGTGCTTAGTGGTGTTGCAGACACTGGGGCCTTTCAGAACAGGTGTATGTATACTGAGATCATGTGACAGATCATGTGACACTTAGATTGCACACAGGTGGACTTTATTTAACAAATTATGTGACTTCTGAAGGTAATTGGTTTCACCAGATCTTATTTAGCGGCTTCATAGTAAACGGGGTGAGTACATACGCACCACACATATGCAGCAACCACTCTTCCCTTTTGAATTTTTAGAAATAAGTTATTTTTTAAATTTCACTTCACCAATTTGGACTATGTTGTGTATATCCATTACATGAAATACAAATAAAAATCCATTTAAATTACAGGTTGCAACAAAATAGGAAAAACGCCAAGTTTGATGAATACTTCTGCAAGGCACTGTATATGGAAGTTTACATACACTTATGTTAGAGTCATTAAAACTTGTTTTTATAAACTTGTTTTCAACCACTCCACAAATGTCTTGTTAACAAACTATAGTTTTGGCAAGTCGGTTAGGACATCTACTTTGTGCATGACACAAGTCATTTCTTCAGACAGATTATTTCACTTATAATTCACTGTATCACAATTCCAGTGGGTCAGAAGTTTACATACACTAAGTTGACTGGGGCCTTTAAACAGCTTGGAAAATTCCAGAAAATGATGTCATGTCTTTAGAAGCTTCTGATAGGCTAACTGATCATTTGAGTCAATTGGAGGTGGACCTGTGGATGTATTTCAAGGCCTACCTTCAAACTCAGTGCCTCTTTGCTTGACATCATGGGAAAATCAAAAGAAATCAGCCAAGACCTCAGAAAAATAATTGTAGATCTCCACAAGTCTGGTTCATCCTTGGCAGCAATTTCCAAATGCCTGAAGGTACCACGTTCATCTGTACAAACAATAGTACGCAAGTATAAACACCATGGGACCACGCAGCCGTCATACCACTCAGGAAGGAGACGCGTTCTGTCTCCTAGAGATTAACGTACTTTGGTGCGAAAAGTGCAAATCAATCACAGAACAACAGCAAAGGACCTTGTGAAGATGCTGGAGGAAACAGGTACAAAAGTATCTATTTCCACAGTAAAACGAGTCCTGTATCGACATAACCTGAAAGGCCGCTCAGCAAGAAAGAAGCTACTGCTCCAATACCGCCATAAAAAAGCCACACTATGGTTTGCAAATGGGGACAAAGACCGTACTTTTTGGAGAAATGTCCTCTGTGATGAAACAAAAATAGAACTGTTTGCCCATAATGACCATCATTATGTTTAGAGGAGGGAGGCTTGCAAGCCGAAGAACACAATCCCAACCGTGAAGCACGGGGGTGGCAGCATCATGTTGTGGGGTTGCTTTGCTGCAGGAGGGACTGGTGAACTTCACAAAATAGATGGCATCATGAGAAAGGAAAATTATGGGGATATATTGAAGCAACATCTCAAGAAATCAGTCAGGAAGTTAAAGCTTGGTCGCCAACGGGTCTTCCAAATGGACAATGACCCCAAGCATACTTCCAAAGTTGTGGCAAAATGGCTTAAGGATAATAAAGTCAACGTATTGGAGTGGCCATCACAAATACCTGACCTTAATCCTATAGAACATTTGTGGGCAGAACTGAAAAAGTGTGTGCGAGCAAGGAGGCCTACAAACCTGACTTAGTTACACCAGCTCTGTCAGGAGGAATAGGCCAAAATTCACCCAACTCATTGTGGGAAGCTTGTGGAAGGCTACCCGAAATGTTTGACCCAAGTTAAATAATTTAAAGGCAAAATACTAATTGAGTGTATGTAAACTTCTGACCCACTGGGAATGTGATGAAAGAAATAAAAGCTGAAATATATAATTCTCTCTACTATTATTCTGACATTTCACATTCTTAAAATAAACTGGTGATCCTAACTCATTTTTAAGAGGATTAAATGTCAGGAATTGTGAAAAACGTAGATTAAATGTATTTAGCTAAGGTGTATCTAAACGTCTGACTTCAACTGTAATAGAGACAGTATATATATCTTCAGAGTATGTCCTGGTCTGTTATAATATAATAGAGACAGTATATATATCTCCAGAGTATGTCCTGGTCTGTTATAATAAAGACAGTATATATATCTCCAGAGTATGTCCTGGTCTGTTATAATATAATAGAGACAGTATATATATCTCCAGAGTATGTCCTGGTCTGTTATAATAAAGACAGTATATATATCTCCAGAGTATGTTCTGGTCTGTTATAATATAATAGAGACAGTATATATATCTTCAGAGTATGTTCTGGTCTGTTATAATATAATAGAGACAGTATATATATCTCCAGAGTATGTGCTGGTCTGTTATAATACAATAGAGACAGTATATATATATCTCCAGAGTATGTCCTGGTCTGTTATAATATAATAGAGACAGTATATATATCTCCAGAGTATGTCCTGGTCTGTTATAATAAAGACAGTATATATATCTCCAGAGTATGTCCTGGTCTGTTATAATAAAGACAGTATATATATCTCCAGAGTATGTTCTGGTCTGTTATAGTAGAGACAGTATATATATCTCCAGAGTATGTCCTGGTCTGTTATAATAAAGACAGTATATATATCTCCAGAGTATGTTCTGGTCTGTTATAGTAGAGACAGTATATATATCTCCAGAGTATGTTCTGGTCTGTTATAGTAGAGACAGTATATATATCTCCAGAGTATGTCCTGGTCTGTTATAATAAAGACAGTATATATATCTCCAGAGTATGTCCTGGTCTGTTATAATAAAGACAGTATATATATCTCCAGAGTATGTTCTGGTCTGTCATAGTAGAGACAGTATATATATCTCCAGAGTATGTCCTGGTCTGTTATAATAGAGACAGTATATATATCTCCAAGTATGTCCTAGTCTGTTATAATAGAGACAGTAGATATATCTTCAGAGTATGTCCTGGTCTGTTATAATATAATAGAGACAGTATATATATCTCCAGAGTATGTCCTGGTCTGTTATAATATAATAGAGACAGTATATATATCTCCAGAGTATGTCCTGGTCTGTTATAATAGAGACAGTATATATATCTCCAGAGTATGTTCTGGTCTGTTATAATAGAGACAGTATATATATCTCCAGAGTATGTCCTGGTCTGTTATAATATAATAGAGACAGTAGATATATCTCCAGAGTATGTCCTGGTCTGTTATAATATAATAGAGACAGTATATATATCTCCAGAGTATGTCCTGGTCTGTTATAATATAATAGAGACAGTATATATATCTCCAGAGTATGTCCTGGTCTGTTATAATATAATAGAGACAGTATATATATCTCCAGAGTATGTCCTGGTCTGTTATAATAGAGACAGTAGATATATCTCCAGAGTATGTCCTGGTCTGTTATAATAGAGACAGTAGATATATCTCCAGAGTATGTCCTGGTCTGTTATAATATAATAGAGACAGTATATATATCTCCAGAGTATGTTCTGGTCTGTTATAATATAATAGAGACAGTATATATATCTCCAGAGTATGTTCTGGTCTGTTATAATATAATAGAGACAGTATATATATATCTCCAGAGTATGTCCTGGTCTGTTATAATATAATAGAGACAGTAAATATATCTCCAGAGTATGTCCTGGTCTGTTATAATAGAGACAGTATATATATCTCCAGAGTATGTCCTGGTCTGTTATAATATAATAAAGACAGTATATATATCTCCAGAGTATGTTCTGGTCTGTTATAATAGAGACAGTATATATATCTCCAGAGTATGTTCTGGTCTGTTATAATAGAGACAGTATATATATCTCCAGAGTATGTCCTGGTCTGTTATAATATAATAGAGACAGTATATATATCTCCAGAGTATGTCCTGGTCTGTTATAATATAATAGAGACAGTATATATATCTCCAGAGTATGTCCTGGTCTGTTATAATATAATAGAGACAGTATATATATCTCCAGAGTATGTCCTGGTCTGTTATAATATAATAGAGACAGTATATATATCTCCAGAGTATGTCCTGGTCTGTTATAATAAAGACAGTATATATATCTCCAGAGTATGTTCTGGTCTGTTATAATATAATAGAGACAGTATATATATCTCCAGAGTATGTTCTGGTCTGTTATAATAGAGACAGTATATATATATCTCCAGAGTATGTCGTGGTCTGTTATAATAGAGACAGTAGATATATCTTCAGAGTATGTCCTGGTCTGTTATAATATAATAGAGACAGTATATATATCTCCAGAGTATGTTCTGGTCTGTTATAATATAATAGAGACAGTATATATATCTCCAGAGTATGTTCTGGTCTGTTATAATATAATAGAGACAGTATATATATCTCCAGAGTATGTTCTGGTCTGTTATAATATAATAGAGACAGTATATATATCTCCAGAGTATGTCCTGGTCTGTTATAATAGAGACAGTATATATATCTCCAGAGTATGTCCTGGTCTGTTATAATATAATAGAGACAGTAGATATATCTCCAGAGTATGTCCTGGTCTGTTATAATATAATAGAGACAGTATATATATCTCCAGAGTATGTCCTGGTCTGTTATAATATAATAGAGACAGTATATATATCTCCAGAGTATGTCCTGGTCTGTTATAATATAATAGAGACAGTAGATATATCTCCAGAGTATGTCCTGGTCTGTTATAATATAATAGAGACAGTATATATATCTCCAGAGTATGTCCTGGTCTGTTATAATATAATAGAGACAGTATATATATCTCCAGAGTATGTTCTGGTCTGTTATAATAAAGACAGTATATATATCTCCAGAGTATGTCCTGGTCTGTTATAATAAAAACAGTAGATATATCTCCAGAGTATGTCCTGGTCTGTTATAATATAATAGAGACAGTATATATATCTCCAGAGTATGTCCTGGTCTGTTATAATAGAGACAGTATATATATCTCCAGAGTATGTCCTGGTCTGTTATAATATAATAGAGACAGTATATATATCTCCAGAGTATGTCCTGGTCTGTTATAATATAATAGAGACAGTATATATATCTCCAGAGTATGTCCTGGTCTGTTATAATATAATAGAGACAGTATATATATCTCCAGAGTATGTCCTGGTCTGTTATAATAAAGACAGTATATATATCTCCAGAGTATGTCCTGGTCTGTTATAATAAAGACAGTATATATATCTCCAGAGTATGTCCTGGTCTGTTATAATATAATAAAGACAGTATATATATCTCCAGAGTATGTTCTGGTCTGTTATAATAGAGACAGTATATATATCTCCAGAGTATGTTCTGGTCTGTTATAATAGAGACAGTATATATATCTCCAGAGTATGTCCTGGTCTGTTATAATATAATAGAGACAGTATATATATCTCCAGAGTATGTCCTGGTCTGTTATAATATAATAGAGACAGTATATATATCTCCAGAGTATGTCCTGGTCTGTTATAATATAATAGAGACAGTATATATATCTCCAGAGTATGTCCTGGTCTGTTATAATATAATAGAGACAGTATATATATCTCCAGAGTATGTCCTGGTCTGTTATAATATAATAGAGACAGTATATATATCTCCAGAGTATGTCCTGGTCTGTTATAATATAATAGAGACAGTATATATATCTCCAGAGTATGTCCTGGTCTGTTATAATAAAGACAGTATATATATCTCCAGAGTATGTTCTGGTCTGTTATAATATAATAGAGACAGTATATATATCTCCAGAGTATGTTCTGGTCTGTTATAATAGAGACAGTATATATATCTCCAGAGTATGTCGTGGTCTGTTATAATAGAGACAGTAGATATATCTTCAGAGTATGTCCTGGTCTGTTATAATATAATAGAGACAGTATATATATCTCCAGAGTATGTTCTGGTCTGTTATAATATAATAGAGACAGTATATATATCTCCAGAGTATGTTCTGGTCTGTTATAATATAATAGAGACAGTATATATATCTCCAGAGTATGTTCTGGTCTGTTATAATATAATAGAGACAGTATATATATCTCCAGAGTATGTCCTGGTCTGTTATAATAGAGACAGTATATATATCTCCAGAGTATGTCCTGGTCTGTTATAATATAATAGAGACAGTAGATATATCTCCAGAGTATGTCCTGGTCTGTTATAATATAATAGAGACAGTATATATATCTCCAGAGTATGTCCTGGTCTGTTATAATATAATAGAGACAGTATATATATCTCCAGAGTATGTCCTGGTCTGTTATAATATAATAGAGACAGTAGATATATCTCCAGAGTATGTCCTGGTCTGTTATAATATAATAGAGACAGTATATATATCTCCAGAGTATGTCCTGGTCTGTTATAATATAATAGAGACAGTATATATATCTCCAGAGTATGTTCTGGTCTGTTATAATAAAGACAGTATATATATCTCCAGAGTATGTCCTGGTCTGTTATAATAAAGACAGTAGATATATCTCCAGAGTATGTCCTGGTCTGTTATAATATAATAGAGACAGTATATATATCTCCAGAGTATGTCCTGGTCTGTTATAATAGAGACAGTATATATATCTCCAGAGTATGTCCTGGTCTGTTATAATATAATAGAGACAGTATATATATCTCCAGAGTATGTCCTGGTCTGTTATAATATAATAGAGACAGTATATATATCTCCAGAGTATGTCCTGGTCTGTTATAATATAATAGAGACAGTATATATATCTCCAGAGTATGTCCTGGTCTGTTATAATAAAGACAGTATATATATCTCCAGAGTATGTTCTGGTCTGTTATAATATAATAGAGACAGTATATATATCTCCAGAGTATGTCCTGGTCTGTTATAATATAATAGAGACAGTAGATATATCTCCAGAGTATGTCCTGGTCTGTTATAATATAATAGAGACAGTATATATATCTCCAGAGTATGTCCTGGTCTGTTATAATATAATAGAGACAGTATATATATCTCCAGAGTATGTCCTGGTCTGTTATAATAGAGACAGTAGCCTCTAGCATGTCATACACATGAACCCTCGCAGATTGAATATCTCAGTTGTTGCTCTTCTGTTCTCTTTATAACTATGATTGCGATGGTTGATATATATTAGTAGTGTTGCTTAAACATAGTGTAAGGGGTGTGTAACTGGTGGTAGGGGAGTCAGACGCAGGAGAGTAGAACTTGAGAAGTTGAGTGTTATCAATATTAGTCTGTTTATTGTTGTTTATTTGTTGTGTGTTATCAATATCTTTCTGTTTATTGTTGTTTATTTGTTGTGTGTTATCAATATTAGTCTGTTTATTGTTGTTTATTTGTTGAGTGTTATCAATATTAGTCTGTTTATTGTTGTTTATTTGTTGTGTGTTATCAATATCTTTCTGTTTATTGTTGTTTATTTGTTGTGTGTTATCAATATTAGTCTGTTTATTGTTGTTTATTTGTTGTGTGTTATCAATATTAGTCTGTTTATTGTTGTTTATTTGTTGAGTGTTATCAATATTAGTCTGTTTATTGTTGTTTATTTGTTGTGTGTTATCAATATCTTTCTGTTTATTGTTGTTTATTTGTTGTGTGTTATCAATATTAGTCTGTTTATTGTTGTTTATTTGTTGTGTGTTATCAATATTAGCCTGTTTATTGTTGTTTATTTGTTGTGTGTTATCAATATGTGTCTGTTTATTGTTGTTTATTTGTTGTGTGTTATCAATATTAGCCTGTTTATTGTTGTTTATTTGTTGTGTGTTATCAATATTAGTCTGTTTATTGTTGTTTATTTGTTGTGTGTTATCAATATTAGTCTGTTTATTGTTGTTTATTTGTTGTGTGTTATCAATATTAGTCTGTTTATTGTTGTTTATTTGTTGTGTGTTATCAATATTAGCCTGTTTATTGTTTTTGACTTGATTTTCTGTCTGTCTTCTTGTGTTTTCCTCCTGTCCTGTTTGTGATGAATGAATAATGTTATACCACTGAACCCTGATGAATCATTGGTTGTGTTCTGTAGTTGGCCTAGTCTTCAAGCTACGGAGTGGCGCAGTGGTCTAAGACACTGCATCTCAGTGCTAGAAGCGTCCCTACAGTCCTTGGTTTGAATCCAGGCTGTATCACATCTGGCCATGATTGAGATTCCCATAGGGCGGTGAAAATTGGCCCAGCGTCGTCCGGGTTTGGCCAGGGTAGGCCGTCATTGTAAATAAGAATTTGTTATTAACTGACTTGCCTAGTTAACTAAAGGTTAAGCGATTACCATCCCTGTACCTGTCACTCCCTTTGGTTCCTGCCCCAGGCGTTATTGACTGTTCCAGGTTTCATGTCTGTAAGCTTTTCCTGTTTTGTACCATGTTCCATTTCTTTATTAAATGATTCACTCCCTGTAAATGATTCACTCCCTGTAAATGATTCACTCCCTGTAAATGATTCACTCCATGTAAATGATTCACTCCCTGTAAATGATTCACTCCATGTAAATGATTCACTCCCTGTAAATGATTCACTCCCTGTAAATGATTCACCCCCTGTAAATGATTCACTCCCTGTAAAAAATATAAAAAATAAAACAAAACCACACACACCCCAGCCCATCCTTCTGCATCAGTGGCGCTGAGTCTTACTGACTGGGGACTTTTTGCTTTGGCAACAGCTTGGCACCACGGAAGCAGAGCTCAGAAGTCTAACAGTCTCGGTGGTACACAGGAAATCCAGGTTACCTTCTAAATGGCACCATGTTCCTTATAGAGGGCATCAGTTTTAACCGGGGCCTAGGCTAACGTAGTGCACTACAGGGAAAAGGGTTCCATTTGGGACCGAATCAGTTGTATTCTGGAACTCTCCCCTCGTCATGGAACATTCCACCAGGCTTGGACTAACTCTCCCCTCGTCATGGAACATTCCACCAGGCTTGGACTAACTAACTCTCCCTTTGTCCTGGAACATTCCACCAGGCTTGGACTAACTCTCCCCTCGTCATGGAACATTCCACTGTGCTTGGACTAACTCTCCCCTCGTCATGGAACATTCCACTGTGCTTGGACTAACTCTCCCCTCGTCATGGAACATTCCACTGTGCTTGGACTAACTCTCCCCTCGTCATGGAACATTCCACTGTGCTTGGACTAACTCTCCCCTCGTCATGGAACATTCCACTGTGCTTGGACTAACTCTCCCCTCGTCAATGAACATTCCACTGTGCTTGGACTAACTCTCCCCTTGTCATGGAACATTCCACTGTGCTTGGACTAACTCTCCTTTTGTCATGGAACATTCCACTGTGCTTGGACTAACTCTCCCCTCGTCATGGAACATTCCACTGTGCTTGGACTAACGCTCCCCTCGTCATGGAACATTCCACTGTGCTTGGACTAACTCTCCCCTCGTCATGGAACATTCCACTGTGTTTGAACTAACTCTCCCCTCATCATGGAACATTCCACTGTGCTTGGACTAACTCTCCCCTTGTCATGGAACATTCCACTGTGCTTGGACTAACTCTCCATTTGTCATGGAACATTCCACTGTGCTTGGACTAAATCTCCCCTCGTCATGGAACATTCCACTGTGCTTGGACTAACTCTCCCCTCGTCATGGAACATTCCCCCAGGCTTGGACTAACTCTCCCTTTGTCATGGAACATTCCACTGTGCTTGGACTAACTCTCCCCTCGTCATGGAACATTCCACTGTGCTTGGACTAACTCTCCCCTCGTCATGGAACATTCCACTGTGCTTGGACTAACTCTCCCCTCGTCATGGAACATTCCACTGTGCTTGGACTAACTCTCCCCTCGTCATGGAACATTCCACTGTGCTTGGACTAACTCTCCCCTCGTCATGGAACATTCCACCGGGCTTGGACTCATTTACTGCTGCAGGTATGAGTTAGCTGTGTCTGCTCTCGAAAATGCATTACTTTTGCCCAGAGCCATGTACCCCATTATGTAAGGAAAAGATTACTGTTCAGGATTAAACAGTGCAGTCAGACAAGAGACTCATTCATTTGCTAGCTAACACTGCCCTCTGGTGGTAACCATGTTCCATTGCAGCCACTGTCCATCCTGGGATGAATCTCAATAGTCTTTTCCTTGATTCCTCACATCCTCTCCCCTCACGTCTTTCTCAAAACACATTGGAGGAGAAGATCTATGGTTCCTCTCCTCAGACCTTCTACTCCAATACGCTTACAGAAGGAGGTGAGGACAAAGGATGCAAGGAATCAAGGAAATACAATTGAGAATCACCCCAGGACTGTCTCCTTGACTGATCTGAAACAGGCTGGATATACAGTACCAGTCAAAAGTTTGTAAACACCTACTCATTCAAGGGTTTTTCTTTATTTTTACTATTTTCTACATAACAGTGAAGATATCAAAACTATGAAATAACACACTTTTTAAAAATGTTTACCTTTATTTAACCAGGCAAGTCAGTTAAGAACAAATTCTTATTTTCAATGTGGGCCTAGGAACAGTGGGTTCAGGGGCAGAATGACAGATTAGTACCTTGTCAGCTCGGGGGTTTGAACTTGCAACCTTCTGGTTCCTAGTCCAACTCTCTAACCACTAGGCTACCCTGCCGCCCCAGAATCATGTAGTAACCAAAAAAAGTGTTAAACAAAGCATTCCAGGTGAAGCTGGTTGAGAGAATTCCAAGAGTGTGCAAAACTGTCACCAAGGCAAAGTGTGGCTACTTTGAAGAATCTCAAATCTCAAATATATATATTCTTCAAAGTAGCCACCCTTTGCCTTGGTGACAGCTTTGCACACTCTTGGCATTCTCTCAACCAGCTTCACCTGGAATGCTTTTCCAACAATCTTGAAGTAGTTCCCACATATGCTGAGCACTTGTTGGCTACTTTTCCTTCACTCTGTGCTCCAACTCATCCCAAATTGTAACGTGTACACTGGGAGTCGGGAAGCAAGTACAGGGAGTGAATCATTTACAGGGAGTGAATCATTTATAAGGAGTGAATCATTTACAGGGAGTGAATCATTTATGAGGAGTGAATCATTTACAGGGAGTGAATCATTTACAGGGAGTGAATCATTTAATAAAGAAATGGAACATGGTACAAAACAGGAAAAGCTTCCAGACATGAAACCTGGAACAGTCAATAACACCTGGGGCAGGAACCGGGATGGTAATCGTTTAACCTTTAGTTAACTAGGCAAGTCAGTTAATAACAAATTCTTATTTACAATGACGGCCTACCCCGGCCAAACCCGGACGATGCTGGGCCAATTGTGCAACACCCTATGGTACTCCCTATCACGGACGGTTGTGATACAACCTAGATACGAACAAGGGACTGTAGTGACGCCTCTTGAGATGCAGTGCCTTAGACAGCTGCGCCACTCGGGAGCCCTGGCTTCCACAATCACCCGACCTCAACCTAATTGAGATGGTTTGTGGCACGTATACTAACCTCTCCGGTGCTCTAGGTCACCGTACAGACATGAAGTCCAGGCGAGTCTGATGAGGCGCTGGTGCGTGTAACGATGGTGATATGTGTGCGTAATAATGAGCAGCCTGGTGACCTAGAGCGCCGGAGAGGTTAGTATACGTGACACAAACCATCTCAATTGGGTTGAGGTCATGTGATTGTGGAGGCCAGGTCATCTGATGCAGCCCTGCATCACTCTCCTTCCTGGTCAGATAGCCCTTTCACAGCCTGAAGGTGTGTTGGGTCATTGTCCTGTTGAAAAAGAAATGATAGTCCCACTAAGCTCAAACCAGATGGGATGGCGTATCGCTGCAGAATGCTGTGGTAACCATGCTGGTTAAGTGTGCCTAGAATTCAAAATAAATCACTGACCGTGTCACCAGCAAAGCACCCCCTCCATCACACCACCCCCTCCATGCTTCACGGTGGGAACCACACATGTGGAGATCATCCGTTCACCTACTCTGTGTCTCACAAAGACATGGCGGTTGGAACCAACAATCTAAAATGTGGAATCATCAGAACCAAGGACAGATTTCCCCCGGTCTAATGTCCATTGCTTGTGTTTCTTGGCCGAAGTAAGTCTCTTCTTCTCTTCTTATTGGTCTCCTTTAGTAGTGGTTTCTTTGCAGCAATCCGATCATGAAGGCCTGAACAGTTGATGTTGAGATGTGTCTGTTACTTGAACTCTGTGAAGCATTTATTTGGGCTGCAATTCCTGAGGCTGGTAACTCTAACGAACGTATCCTCTGCAGCAAAGGTATCTCTAGGTCTTCCTGTGGTTGTCCTCACGAGAGCCAGTTTCATCATAGCGCTTGATGGTTTTTGTGACTGCACTTGAAGAAACTTTAAAAGTTATTAAAATCTTCCATATTGACTGACCTTCATGTCTTAAAGTAATGATGGACTGTTATTTCCCTTTGCTTATTTGAGCTGTTCTTGCCATAATATGGACTCTTTTAACAAATAGGACTATCTTCTGTGTTCCACCACTACCTTGTCACAACAACTAATTAGCTCAAATGCATTAAGAAGGAAAGAAATTCCACAAATGAACTTTTAACAAGGCACACCTGTTAATTGAAATGGATTCCAGGTGACTACCTCATGAAGCTGGTTGAGAGAATGCCAAGTGTTCAAAGCTGTCATCAAGGCAAAGGGTGGCTACTTTGAAGAATCTCAAATATAAAATAAATGTTGATTTGTTTAACACTTTCTTGGTTACAAAATGATTCCAAATGTGTTATTTCATAGTTTTGATGTCTTCACTATTATTCTACAATGTAGAAATGTGTACAAATAAAGAAAAACCCTGGAATATGTAGGTGTGTCCAAACTTTTGACTGGTACTGTATATATATACAGTGGGGCAAAAAAAGTATTTAGTTAGCCACCAATTGTGCAAGTTCTCCCACTCAAAAAGATGAGGCCTGTAATTTTCATCATAGGTACACTTCAACTATGACAGACAAAATGAGAAGAAAAAAATCCAGAAAATCACATTGTAGGATTTTTAATGAATTTATTTGCAAATTATGGTGGAAAATAAGTATTTGGTCACCTACAAACAAGCAAGATTTCTGGCTCTCACAGACCTGCAACTTCTTCTTTAAGAGGCTCCTCTGTCCTCCACTCGTTACCTGTATTAATGGCACCTGTTTGAACTTGTTATCAGTATAAAAGACACCTGTCCACAACCTCAAACAGTCACACTCCAAACTCCACTATGGCCAAGACCAAAGAGCTGTCAAAGGACACCAGAAACAAAATTGTAGACCTGCACCAGGCTGGGAAGACTGAATCTGCAATAGGTAATCAGCTTGGTTTGAAGAAATCAACTGTGGGAGCAATTATTAGGAAATGGAAGACATACAAGACCACTGATAATCTCCCTCGATCTGGGGCTCCACGCAAGATCTCACCCCGTGGGGTCAAAATGATCACAAGAACGGTGAGCAAAAATCCCAGAACCACACGGGGGGATCTAGTGAATGACCTGCAGAGAGCTGGGACCAAAGTAACAAAGCCTACCATCAGTAACACACTACGCCGCCAGGGCCTCAAATCCTGCAGTGCCAGACGTGTCCCCCTGCTTAAGCCAGTACATGTCTAAGCCCGTCTGAAGTTTGCTAGAGAGCATTTGGATGATCCAGAAGAAGATTGGGAGAATGTCATATGGTCAGATGAAACCAAAATATAACTTTTTGGTAAAAACTCAGCTCGTAGTGTTTGGAGGACAAAGAATGCTGAGTTACAGTGCCTTGCGAAAGTATTCGCCCCCCTTGAACTTTGCGACATTTCAGGCTTCAAACATAAAGATATAAAACTGTATTTTTTTGTGAAGAATCAACAACAAGTGGGACACAATCATGAAGTGGAACAACATTTATTGGATATTTCAAACTTTTTTAACAAATCAAAAACTGAAAAATTGGGCGTGCAAAATTATTCAGCCCCTTTACTTTCAGTGCAGCAAACTCTCTCCAGAAGTTCAGTGAGGATCTCTGAATGATTCAATGTTGACCTAAATGACTAATGATGATAAATACAATCCACCTGTGTGTTATCAAGTCTCCGTATAAATGCACCTGCACTGTGATAGTCTCAGAGGTCCGTTAAAAGCGCAGAGAGCATCATGAAGAACAAGGAACACACCAGGCAGGTCCGAGATACTGTTGTGAAGAAGTTTAAAGCCGGATTTGGATACAAAAAGATTTCCCAAGCTTTAAACATCCCAAGGAGCACTGTGCAAGCGATAATATTGAAATGGAAGGAGTATCAGACCACTGCAAATCTACCAAGACCTGGCCGTCCCTCTAAACTTTCAGCTCATACAAGGAGAAGACTGATCAGAGATGCAGCCAAGAAGCCCATGATCACTCTGGATGAACTGCAGAGATCTACAGCTGAGGTGGGAGACTCTGTCCATAGGACAACAATCAGTCGTATATTGCACAAATCTGGCCTTTATGGAAGAGTGGCAAGAAGAAAGCCATTTCTTAAAGATATCCATAAAAAGTGTTGTTTAAAGTTTGCCACAAGCCACCTGGGAGACACACCAAACATGTGGAAGAAGGTGCTCTGGTCAGATGAAACCAAAATTTAACTTTTTGGCAACAATGCAAAACGTTATGTTTGGCGTAAAAGCAAAACAGCTGAACACACCATCCCCACTGTCAAACATGGTGGTGGCAGCATCATGGTTTGGGCCTGCTTTTCTTCAGCAGGGACAGGGAAGATGGTTAAAATTTATGGGAAGATGGATGGAGCCAAATACAGGACCATTCTGGAAGAAAACCTGATGGAGTCTGCAAAAGACCTGAGACTGGGACGGAGATTTGTCTTCCAACAAGACAATGATCCAAAACATAAAGCAAAATCTACAATGGAATGGTTCAAAAATAAGCATATCCAGGTGTTAGAATGGCCAAGTCAAAGTCCAGACCTGAATCCAATCGAGAATCTGTGGAAAGAACTGAAAACTGCTGTTCACAAATGCTCTCCATCCAACCTCACTGAGCTCGAGCTGTTTTGCAAGGAGGTATGGGAAAAAATGTCAGTCTCTCAATGTGCAAAACTGATAGAGACATACCCCAAGCGACTTACAGCTGTAATCGCAGCAAAAGGTGGCGCTACAAAGTATTAACTTAAGGGGGCTGAATAATTTTGCACGCCCAATTTTTCAGTTTTTGATTTGTTAAAAAATTTTGAAATATCCAATAAATGTCGTTCCACTTCATGATTGTGTCCCACTTGTTGTTGATTCTTCACAAAAAAAATACAGTTTTATATCTTTATGTTTGAAGCCTGAAATGTGGCAAAAGGTCGCAAAGTTCAAGGGGCCGAATACTTTCGCAAGGCACTGTACATCCAAAGAACACCATACCTACTGTGAAGCATGGGGGTGGAAAAATCATGCTTTGAGGCTGTTGTTCTGCAACGGGACCAGGACGACTGATCCGTGTAAAGGAAAGAATGAATAGGGCCATGTATCATGAGATTTTGAGTGAAAACCTCCTTCCATCAGCAAGGGCATTGAAGATGATCCCAAACACACCGCCCGGGCAATGAAGGAGTGGCTTTGTAAGAAGCATTTCAAGGTCCTGGAGTGGCCTAGCCAGTCTCCAGATCTCAACCCCATAGAAAATCTTTGGAGGGAGTTGAAAGTCTGTGTTGCCCAGCAACAGCCCCAAAACATCACTGCTCTAGAGGAGATCTGCATGGAGGAATGGGCCAAAATACCAGCAACAGTGTGTGAAAACCTTGAGAAGACTTACAGAAAACGTTTGACCTCTGTCATTGCCAACAAAGGGTATATAACAAAGTATTGAGATAAACTTTTGTTATTGACCAAATACTTATTTTCCACCATCATTTGCAAATAAATTCATTAAAAACCCTACAATGTGATTTTCTGGAATTTTTTTTCTCATTTTGTCTGTCATAGTTGAAGTGTACCTATGATGAAATTTAGAGGCCTCTCTCATCTTTTTAAGTGGGAGAACTTGCACAATAGTGGCTGACTAAATACTTTTTTGCCCCACTGTATATTGTGGTAAACCATAGGGTGTTGGGTTGAGCGTGCAGAGATTGACACAGAGACCGGGAGGCTTTAGTCCAAAAAAACGACTTTACTAAGACAGAAAATAAATATATCAAAGAAATAACTATTGCTCGGTCTTCCTTCTCTCTCTTAACTGGTGTACTTCTCTCTTCCTTCTCTCTCTTAACTGGTGTCCGTCTCTCTCCCTTCTCTCTCTTAATTGGCGTCCGTCTCTCTTCCTTCTCTCTCTTAACTGGTGTCCGTCTCTCTCCCTTCTCTCTCTTAATTGGCGTCCGTCTCTCTCCCTTCTCTCTCTTAACTGGTGTCCATCTCTCTCCCTTCTCTCTCTCAACTGGTGTCCATCTCTCTCCCTTCTCTCTCTCCCTTCTCTCTCTTAACTGGCGTCCGTCTCTCTCCCTTCTCTCTCTTAACTGGTGTCCGTCTCTCTCTTAACTGGCGTCCGTTTCTCTCCCTTCTCTCTCTTAACTGGTGTCCGGCTCTCTCCCTTCTCTCTCTTAACTGGTGTCCGGCTCTCTCCCTTCTCTCTCTTAACTGGTGTCCGTCTCTCTCCCTTCTATCTCTTAACTGGTGTCCGTCTCTCTCCCTTCTCTCTCTTAACTGGCGTCCGACTCTCTCCCTTCTCTCTCTTAACTGGCGTCCGTCTCTCTCCCTTCTCTCTCTTAACTGGTGTCCGTCTCTCTCCCTTCTCTCTCTTAACTGGTGTCCGTCTCTCTCCCTTCTCTCTCTCCCTTCTCTCTCTTAACTGGTGTCCGTCTCTCTCCCTTCTCTCTCTCCCTTCTCTCTCTTAACTGGTGTCCGTTTCTCTCCCTTCTCTCTCTTAACTGGTGTCCGTCTCTCTCCCTTCTCTCTCTTAACTGGCGTCCGTCTCTCTCCCTTCTCTCTCTTAACTGGTGTCCGTCTCTCTCCCTTCTCTCTCTTAACTGGTGTCCGTCTCTCTCCCTTCTCTCTCTTAACTGGCGTCCATCTCTCTCCCTTCTCTCTCTCTCTTCTCTCTCTTCCTTCTCTCTCTTAACTGGTGTCCGTCTCTCTCCCTTCTCTCTCTCCCTTCTCTCTCTTAACTGGTGTCCGTCTCTCTCCCTTCTCTCTCTTAACTGGTGTCCATCTCTCTCCCTTCTCTCTCTTAACTGGTGTCCGTCTCTCTCCCTTCTCTCTCTTAACTGGCGTCCGTCTCTCTCCCTTCTCTCTCTTAACTGGTGTCCGTCTCTCTCCCTTCTCTCTCTTAACTGGTGTCCGTCTCTCTCCCTTCTCTCTTTTAACTGGTGTCCGTCTCTCTCCCTTCTCTCTCTTAACTGGCGTCCATCTCTCTCCCTTCTCTCTCTCTCTTCTCTCTCTCCCTTCTCTCTCTTAACTGGTGTCCATCTCTCTCCCTTCTCTCTCTTAACTGGTGTCCATCTCTCTTCCTTCTCTCTCTTAACTGGTGTCCGTCTCTCTCCCTTCTCTCTCTTAACTGGTGTCCATCTCTCTCCCTTCTCTCTCTTAACTGGCGTCCGTCTCTCTCCTTTCTCTCTCACAATGTGCCAACGTGCTCCTTTTATTTAGCCTCCACGGCTGGTTGGCACTTCCCTCTAGTTACCTCCACTTAGCTGTCCGTGTCTGGGTGCCCAGCTCCTGTATCCCCAGCAGAGGGAGCCAACGTCGCCTCACGTACCTCCCCTCTATTACCACCCCCCGGGGTAGACCTTCTGGGATACCACAATATAAACTTAGCAAAAAAAGAAGCGTCCCTTTTTCAGGACCCTGTCTTTCAAAGATCATTTGTAAAAAAAATCCAAATAACTTCACAGATCTTCATTGTAAAGGGTTTAAACACTGTTTCCCATGCTTGTTCAATGAACCATAAACAATTCATGAACATGCACCTGTGGAACGGTTGTTAAGACACTAACAGCTTACAGACGGTAGGCAATTAAGGTCACAGATATGAACATTTATGACACTAAAGAGGCATTTCTACTGACTCTGAAAAACACCAAAAGAATGATGCCCAGGGTCCGTGGTCATCTGCGTGAAGGTGCCTTAGTCATGCTGCGAAGAGGCATGAGGACTGCATATGTGGCCGTACTGTGAAACGCCTAAGACAGCGCTACAGGGAGACAGGACAGACAGCTGATCGTCCTCACAGTGGCAGACCACGTGTAACAACACCTGCACAGGATCGATACATCCGAACATCACACCTGTGGGACAGGTACAGGATGGCAACAACAACTTCCCGAGTTACACCAGGAACGCACAATCCATCAGTGCTCAGACTGTCCGCAATAGTCTGAGAGAGGCTGGACTGGGGGCTTGTAGTCCTGTTGTAAGGCAGGTCCTCACCAGACATCACCGGCAACAACGTCGCCTATGGGCACAAACCCACTATTGGAACAGACGGGACTGGAAAAAAGTGCTCTTCACTGACGAGTCGTGCTTTTGTCTCACCAGGGGTGATGGCCGGATTTGCATTTATTGTCGAAGGAATGAGCGTTACACCGAGGCCTGTACTCTGGAGCGGGATCGATTTGGAGGTGGAGGGTCCGTCATGGTCTGGGGCCGTGTGTCACAGCATCATTGGACTGAGCTTGTTGTCATTGCAGGCAATCTCAACGCTGTGTGTTACAGGGAAGACATCCTCCTACCTCATGTGGTACCCTTCCTGCAGGCTCATCCTGACATGACCCTCCAGCATGACGATGCCACCAGCCATACTGCTCGTTCTGTGTGTGATATCCTGCAAGACAGGAATGTCAGTGTTCTGCTATGGCCAGTGAGGAGCCCGAATCTCAAGCCCATTGAGCATGTCTGGGACCTGTTGGATCGGAGGGTGAGGGCTAGGGCCATTCCCCCCAGAAATGTCCGGGAACATGCAGGTGCCTTGGTGGAAGAGTGGGTTAACATCTCACAGCAAGAACGGGCAAATCTGGTGCAGTCCATGAGGAGGAGATGCACTGCAGTACTTAATGCAGCTGGTGGCCACACCAGATACTGACTGTTACTTTTGATTTTGACCTCCCCCCTCTGATCAGGAACATATTATTCCATTTCTGTTAGTCACATGTCTGTGGAACTTGTTTAGTTTATGTCTCAGTTGTTGAATCTTGTTACGTTCATACAAATATTTACACGTTAAGTTTGCTGAAAATAAAGTGCAGTTGACAATGATAGGACATTTATTTTTTTGCTGAGTTTATGTATGGGTATAAAGGAATAATAATGGAGACCTGTCCTGGTCTGGTAGTGATAATGTAAAGGAATAATAATGGAGACCTGTCCTGGTAGTGATAATGTAAAGGAATAATAATGGATACCTGTACTGGTGGTGATAATGTAAAGGAATGATAATGGAGACCTGTCCTGGTCTGGTAGTGATAATGTAAAGGAATAATAATGGATACCTGTACTGGTCTGGTAGTGATAATGTAAAGGAATAATAATGGAGACCTGTCCTGGTCTGCTGGTGATGATGTTAAGGAATAATAATGGAGACCTGTCCTGGTCTGGTAGTGATAATGTAAAGAAATAATAATGGAGACCTGTCCTGGTCTGGTAGTGATAATGTAAATAAATAATAATGGAGACCTGTCCTGGTCTGGTAGTGATAATGTAAAGGAATAATAATGGAGACCTGTCCTGGTCTGGTAGTGATAATGTAAAGAAATAATAATGGAGACCTGTCCTGGTCTGGTAGTCATAGTGTAAATAAATAATAATGGAGACCTGTCCTGGTCTGGTAGTGATAATGTAAAGGAATAATAATGGAGAACTGTCCTGGTAGTGATAATGTAAAGGAATCATAATGGAGACCTGTCCTGGTCTGGTGGTGATAATGTAAAGGAATAATAATGGAGACCTGTCCTAGTCTGGTAGTGATAATGTAAATGAATCATAATGGAGACATGTTCTGGTCTGGTGCTGATAATGTCAAGGAATAATAATGGAGACCTGTCCTGGTCTGGTAGTTATAATGTAAAGGAATCATAATGGAGACATGTTCTGGTCTGGTGCTGATAATGTCAAGGAATAATAATGGAGACCTGTCCTGGTGGTGATAATGTAAAGGAACAATAATGGAGACCTGTCCTGGTCTGGTAGTGATAATGTAAAAGAATCATAATGGAGACCTGTCCTGGTCTGGTAGTGATAATGTAAAGGAATCATATTGGAGACCTGTCCTGGTCTGGTAGTGATAATGTAAAGGAATAATAATGGAGCCCTGTCCTGGTCTGGCAGCGATAATGTAAATAAATAATAATGGAGACCTGTCCTGGTCTGGTAGTGATAATGCAAAGGAATAATAATGGAGACCTGTCCTGGTCTGGTAGTGATAATGTAAATAAATAATAATGGAGACCTGTCCTGTCCTGGTAGTGATAATGTAAAGGAATCATAATGGAGACCTGTCCTGGTGGTGATAATGTAAAGGAATAATAATGGAGACCTGTCCTGGTCTGGTAGTGATAATGTAAATAAATAATAATGGAGACCTGTCCTGGTCTGGTAGTGATAATGTAAATAAATAATAATGGAGACCTGTCCTGTCCTGGTAGTGATAATGTAAAGGAATCATAATGGAGACCTGTCCTGGTGGTGATAATGTAAAGGAATAATAATGGAGACCTGTCCTGGTCTGGTAGTGATAATGTTAAGGAATAATAATGGAGACCTGTCCTGGTCTGGTAAGTGGTCATGAAGGAGAGCACACATCCAGCCCTAGACAGTGTCCCAAATGGCACCATATTCCCTTTACACTTCATACTGTGTGCCCTGGTCAAAAGTAGTGTACTATATAGGGAATAGGGTGCCAGCCCTAGTCAAAAGTAGTGTACTATATAGGGAATAGGGTGCCATAGGGCCCTGATCAAAAGTAGTGCACTATATTGGGAATAGGGTGCCATAGGGCCCTGATCAAAAGTTGTGCACTATATCGGGAATAGGGTGCCATTTGTGAGTAAGGACACACCCTAGACCTGGTAGTGAGCACTCTTCTTGACACAACATGCGAGTCATTTTGATGAGGAAGACTTCCATGATATAGTGAACATAGACACAGGATGTCTGTTAATTACATGTTTTGTTCATTCATCATGATAGACTGTGAAATAAACGTCACTTAGACTATTTCACCTTCACTGATCATTGCAGTGAACTGATATCCTTGCAGTGACCCTATCTCCTAAGTAGTCGACTAGTGATGGGTCGTTCGCGAACAAGTCGCCTCTGAGAGCCGGCTCTTGTAGGTGAACGTTGGGAGCCGGCTCTTGTAGGTGAACGTTGGGAGCCGGCTCTTGTAGGTGAACGTTGGGAGCCGGCACTTGTAGGTGAACGTTGGGAGCCGGCTCTTGTAGGTGAACGTTGGGAGCCGGCACTTGTAGGTGAACGTTGGGAGCCGGCTCGCATATCAGAGGAGCCGAATCTATTTATAAATATATATAAAAAAAAATAAGATATGAATAATCTAAATATTTAAATAATTAGAATTAGCTAATTCAAAGAACGATTTTTATTTTAATTTTAAATAATATAGGCCTAAATGCTCAAGCGCACACACATTCGTTCTGACTGTCTGCTCAGAGTAACAGCCTCACCTGTTGTTCCTGTCAATCAGACGCGGTGTCAACCAATGAACCATTGAGGGAGGGAGGGCGGAGCCAACTCACTCTCAGTCACACACCTAACAGCCGAGGACAGAGAGGAAGGACAGCTGTGGAAACAACAGCTGGAAAATGAGTCGGAAGCAAAGTAGAATTTGGATGCATTTTAATAATGTAGACAATGTTACAGCAAAGTGTAGAATTAGCCAAAACAAAATCTCACATAAAGCGGGTTATACACACAACCTACACCGGCATATGTGGACTGTGCAGCCAACTGTGAAGCTAGCTGTAGCGGAGCTTCGAGAAACTAGCAGGCCTGCTAGTGATAGTGGTGGAACCAGCACCTCCACATGTGGAGATGTATCCACTCAGTCAAGTAGGCCTGCTAGTGATAGTGTTGGAGCCAGCACCTCCACACGTGGAGATGTATCCACTCAGTCAAGTAGGCCTGCTAGTGATAGTGTTGGAGCCAGCACCTCCACATGTGGAGATGTATCCACTCAGTCAAGTAGGCCTACTAGTGATAGTGTTGGAGATGTATCCACTCAGTCAAGTAGGCCTACTAGTGATAGTGGAGCCAGCACCTCCACATGTGGAGATGTATCCACTCAGTCAAGTAGGCCTGCTAGTGGTAGTGGTGGAGATGTATCCACTCAGTCAAGTAGGCCTACTAGTGATAGTGGAGCCAGCACCTCCACATGTGGAGATGTATCCACTCAGTCAAGTAGGCCTGCTAGTGATAGTGTTGGAGCCAGCACCTCCACACGTGGAGATGTATCCACTCAGTCAAGTAGGCCTGCTAGTGATAGTGTTGGAATCAGCACCTCCACACGTGGTGATGTATCCACTCAGTCAAGTAGGCCTGCTAGTGATAGTGTTGGAACCAGCACCTCCACACGTGGTGATGTATCCACTCAGTCAAGTAGGCCTACTCCGCAACCCACAGCAACGCAGTCTTCTATGGACCAGTTTATGCCCAAGTCTATGTCTGTAGCAAAACAAGGCCAAATTGATATTGCATTGGCTTAAATGATTGCCACCGATTTCCAGCCATTTTCGATCGTGGAGGACAGAGGTTTTTAGAAATTATAGCAATAGTCTAAATCCAATGTACACAATTCCAAGCAGGAAAACCCTTTCAAAATCACTTATTCCACAACTGTACGAGAGCACATGTAACAGTATAACTTTAGACCGTCTCCTCGCCCATACCCAGGCGCGAACCAGGGACCCTCTGCACACATCAACAACAGTCACCCTTGAAGCATCGTTACCCATCGCTCCACAAAAGCCTCGGCCCTTGCAGAGCAAAGGGGAACCACTACTTCAAGGTCTCAGAGCAAGTGACGTCACCGATTGAAACGCTATTTAGCGCGCACCGCTAACTAAGCTAGCCGTTTCACATCCGCTACACCAGCACCACCGCTAACTAAGCTAGCCGTTTCACACGAGTTACACACACAGGCTTCAGTGCGGGAAAGAGTCCGAAAAGCTACTGCAGTTTGCCTTCCCACTGACTGTTGAACATCAAGGGTAACCACTTCTTCCATGTCAGTTACATGTCACTTCACTGAAGATGGTTTGATGTCTAGCTGTCTTCTGGACTGCTGTCTTCTGGACTGCTGTCTTCTGGACTGCTGTCTTCTGGACTGCTGTCTTCTGGACTGCTGTCTTCTGGACTGCTGTCTTCTGGACTGCTGTCTTCTGGACTGCTGTCTTCTGGACTGCTGTCTTCTGGACTGCTGTCTTCTGGACTGCTGTCTTCTGGACTGCTGTCTTCTGGACTGCTGTCTTCTGGACTGCTGTCTTCTGGACTGCTGTCTTCTGGACTGCTGTCTTCTGGACTGCTGTCTTCTGGACTGCTGTCTTCTGGACTGCTGTCTTCTGGACTGCTGTCTTCTGGACTGCTGTCTTCTGGACTGCTGTCTTCTGGACTGCTGTCTTCTGGACTGCTTTGAGTTCAGCGACAGACACACCTCAGAGAACTTGGCAGAGGAACTGTTGAGAGTGGCCAGAGAACGGCAAGTAAGATGGAAAAGTGGTCTGCAGCTGACATAACCAAAGCCATGAAAATGTTAAAATGGACACATCCTCCATGTCTTAGCCCACACAATCAACCTGAATGTAAGAGATGCTCTGAAGGCGATGAGTGAAATTGAAAGTAGCTGTGGAATATTTCCACAGGAGCACAGCAGGTGCTGAAAAACTAAAGTCTACACAACGCCAGATGGGGATGCCTGAGCTGAGGCCTAAACAAGACTGCACTACAAGGTGGAATTCAACATTTTAAAAGTTGGAAGCGGTTTCCTGAGTCAAAGGATGCCATCATCTCTACCCTGGCCATTGTCAACGCACCTGTTGATGCTCTGACCCAAGAGGAATGGGAGGTGGTGGAGGAGGAGGAGTCCTGGAACCCTTTGAGCAGGTCACTGTGGAGATCAGTGGAGAGAGGTACAGTAAGCACTTATATTACTGCATCATTATTTAATCAGGTGTTATACATGTATATGAGCAGTAGATGAGAATGTAGTATCAGTAGACAAAACATGAACCTGAACTAATAAGTTACTGTTCTCTCTTTTCAGCTATGTGACAGCCTCAAAAATGATATTCCTGTGTAAGGGTCTGCAGCCAATCACAGCCAGTCGCCAGAGAGAAGCAAATGTAACCACAGGACATGTGACAGAGTTGGTGAACACCCTATGTTCATCAATGGATAGAAAGTTCCACAGAAGGGAATATAATCGCGTGCTATCAGAAATCGCTGCACTTGACCCCAGGTTTAAGAAGTTAGCCTTCAGTGATGCCAGAGTGAATGATGAGGCTCTTCAAAGAATCACCTCAGCAGCAGGGAGGGACAGCCCCAGCAGTCAGCTGGCTCAGGCACTAGGGAGAAGAGGGAGGGACGGCCCTAGTAGTCAGCTGGCTCAGACACTAGGGAGAAGAGGGAGGGACAGCCCCAGTAGTCAGCTGGATCAGGCACCAGGGCAACAGGAAGAAGAGGGAGGGACAGCCCCAGCAGTCAGCTGGCTCAGGCACTAGGGAGAAGAGGGAGGGACGGCCCTAGTAGTCAGCTGGCTCAGACACTAGGGAGAAGAGGGAGGGACAGCCCCAGTAGTCAGCTGGATCAGGCACCAGGGCAACAGGAAGAAGAGGGAGGGACAGCCCCAGCAGTCAGCTGGCTCAGGCACTAGGGAGAAGAGGGAGGGACAGCCCCAGTAGTCAGCTGGATCAGGCACCAGGGCAACAGGAAGAAGAGGGAGGGACAGCCCCAGCAGTCAGCAGGCTCAGGCACTAGGGAGAAGAGGGAGGGACGGCCCTAGTAGTCAGCTGGCTCAGGCACTAGAGAGAAGAGGGAGGGACGGCCCTAGTAGTCAGCTGGCTCAGGCGCCAGGGAGAAGAGGGAGGGACAGCCCCAGTAGTCAGCTGGCTCAGGCACTAGGGAGAAGAGGGAGGGACGGCCCTAGTAGTCAGCTGGCTCAGGCGCCAGGGAGAAGAGGGAGGGACAGCCCCAGTAGTCAGCTGGATCAGGCACCAGGGCAACAGGAAGAAGAGGGAGGGACAGCCCCAGCAGTCAGCTGGCTCAGGCACTAGGGAGAAGAGGGAGGGACGGCCCTAGTAGTCAGCTGGCTCAGGCATTAGGGAGAAGAGTGAGGGACAGCCCCAGTAGTCAGCTGGATCAGGCACCAGGGCAACAGGAAGAAGAGGGAGGGACAGCCCCAGCAGTCAGCAGGCTCAGGCACTAGGGAGAAGAGGGAGGGACGGCCCTAGTAGTCAGCTGGCTCAGGCACTAGAGAGAAGAGGGAGGGACGGCCCTAGTAGTCAGCTGGCTCAGGCGCCAGGGAGAAGAGGGAGGGACAGCCCCAGTAGTCAGCTGGCTCAGGCACTAGGGAGAAGAGGGATGGACGGCCCTAGTAGTCAGCTGGCTCAGGCGCCAGGGAGAAGAGGGAGGGACAGCCCCAGTAGTCAGCTGGATCAGGCACCAGGGCAACAGGAAGAAGAGGGAGGGACAGCCCCAGCAGTCAGCTGGCTCAGGCACTAGGGAGAAGAGGGAGGGACGGCCCTAGTAGTCAGCTGGCTCAGGCACTAGGGAGAAGAGGGAGGGACAGCCCCAGTAGTCAGCTGGATCAGGCACCAGGGCAACAGGAAGAAGAGGGAGGGACAGCCCCAGCAGTCAGCTGGCTCAGGCACTAGGGAGAAGAGGGAGGGACAGCCCCAGTAGTCAGCTGGATCAGGCACCAGGGCAACAGGAAGAAGAGGGAGGGACAGCCCCAGAAGTCAGCTGGCTCAGGCACTAGGGAGAAGAGGGAGGGACAGCCCTAGTAGTCAGCTGGCTCAGGCACTAGGGAGAAGAGGGAGGGACAGCCCTAGTAGTCAGCTGGCTCAGGCACCAGGGCAACAGGAAGAAGAGGGAGGGACAGCCCCAGCAATCAGCTGGCTCAGGAACCAGGGAGAAGAGGGAGGGACGGCCCCAGTAGTCAGCTGGCTCAGGCACCAGGGAGAAGAGGCAGGGACAGCCCCAGCAGTCAGCTGGCTCAGGCACTAGGGAGAAGAGGGAGGGACAGCCCTAGTAGTCAGCTGGCTCAGGCCCTAGGGAGAAGAGGAAGGGACAGCCCCAGTAGTCAGCTGGCTCAGGCAATAGGGCAACAGGAAGAAGAGGGAGGGACAGCCCCAGCAGTCAGCTGGCTCAGGCACTAGGGAGAAGAGGGAGGGACAGCCCTAGTAGTCAGCTGGCTCAGGCACTAGGGAGAAGAGGAAGGGACGGCCCCAGCAGTCAGCTGGCTCAGGAACTAGGGAGAAGAGGGAGGGACAGCCCCAGTAGTCAGCTGGCTCAGGCACTAGGGAGAAGAGGGAGGGACGGCCCCAGTAGTCAGCTGGCTCAGGCACTAGGGAGAAGAGGGAGGGACGGCCCCAGTAGTCAGCTGGCTCAGGCACTAGGGCAACAGGAAGAAGAGGGAGGGACGGCCCCAGTAGTCTGCTGGCTCAGGCACTAGGGCAACAGGAAGAAGAGGAAGGGACGGCCCCAGTAGTCAGCTGGCTCAGGCACTAGGGAGAAGAGGGAGGGACAGCCCCAGCAGTCAGCTGGCTCAGGCACTAGGGCAACAGGAAGAAGAGGGAGGGACGACCCCAGTAGTCAGCTGGATCAGGCACTAGGACAACAGGAAGAAGAGGGAGGGACAGCCCCAGCAGTCAGCTGGCTCAGGCACTAGGGAGAAGAGGGAGGGACAGCCCCAGTAGTCAGCTGGATCAGGCAACAGGAAGAAGAGGGAGGGACGGCCCCAGTAGTCAGCTGGCTCAGGCACTAGGGAGAAGAGGGAGGGACAGCCCCAGTAGTCAGCTGGATCAGGCACCAGGGCAACAGGAAGAAGAGGGAGGGACAGCCCCAGCAGTCAGCTGGCTCAGGCACTAGGGAGAAGAGGGAAGGACAGCCCCAGTAGTCAGCTGGATCAGGCACCAGGGCAACAGGAAGAAGAGGGAGGGACGGCCCCAGTAGTCAGCTGGCTCAGGCACTAGGGCAACAGGAAGAAGAGGGAGGGACAGCCCCAGTAGCCAGCTGGCTCAGGCACTAGGGAGAAGAGGGAGGGACGGCCCCAGTAGTCAGCTGGCTCAGGCGCCAGGGCAACAGGAAGAAGAGGGAGGGACGGCCCCAGTAGTCAGCTGGCTCAGGCACTAGGGAGAAGAGGCAGGGACAGCCCCAGCAGTCAGCTGGCTCAGGCACTAGGGAGAAGAGGGAGGGACAGCCCTAGTAGTCAGCTGGCTCAGGCACTAGGGAGAAGAGGAAGGGACGGCCCCAGTAGTCAGCTGGCTCAGGCACTAGGGCAACAGGAAGAAGAGGAAGGGACGGCCCCAGCAGTCAGCTGGCTCAGGAACTAGGGAGAAGAGGGAGGGACAGCCCCAGTAGTCAGCTGGCTCAGGCACTAGGGAGAAGAGGGAGGGACGGCCCCAGTAGTCAGCTGGCTCAGGCACTAGGGAGAAGAGGGAGGGACGGCCCCAGTAGTCAGCTGGCTCAGGCACTAGGGAGAAGAGGGAGGGACAGCCCCAGCAGTCAGCTGGCTCAGGCACTAGGGCAACAGGAAGAAGAGGGAGGGACGGCCCCAGTAGTCAGCTGGCTCAGGCACTAGGGCAACAGGAAGAAGAGGAAGGGACGGCCCCAGTAGTCAGCTGGCTCAGGCACTAGGGAGAAGAGGGAGGGACATCCCCAGCAGTCAGCTGGCTCAGGCACTAGGGCAACAGGAAGAAGAGGGAGGGACGGCCCCAGTAGTCAGCTGGATCAGGCACCAGGGCAACAGGAAGAAGAGGGAGGGACGGCCCCAGTAGTCAGCTGGATCAGGCACTAGGGCAACAGGAAGAAGAGGGAGGGACAGCCCCAGCAGTCAGCTGGCTCAGGCACTAGGGAGAAGAGGGAGGGACAGCCCCAGCAGTCAGCTGGATCAGGCAACAGGAAGAAGAGGGAGGGACGGCCCCAGTAGTCAGCTGGATCAGGCACTAGGGCAACAGGAAGAAGAGGGAGGGACAGCCCCAGCAGTCAGCTGGCTCAGGCACTAGGGAGAAGAGGGAGGGACAGCCCCAGTAGTCAGCTGGATCAGGCAACAGGAAGAAGAGGGAGGGACAGCCCCAGCAGTCAGCTGGCTCAGGCACTAGGGAGAAGAGGGAGGGACAGCCCCAGTAGTCAGCTGGCTCAGGCACTAGGGAGAAGAGGGAGGGACGGCCCCAGTAGTCAGCTGGCTCAGGCGCCAGGGCAACAGGAAGAAGAGGGAGGGACGGCCCCAGTAGTCAGCTGGCTCAGGCAATAGGGAGAAGAGGGAGGGACGGCCCCAGTAGTCAGCTGGCTCAGGCGCCAGGGAGAAGAGGGAGGGACGGCCCCAGTAGTCAGCTGGATCAGGCACTAGGGCAAGAGGAAGAAGAATGAGGGACAGCCCCAGTAGTCAGCTGGATCAGGCACCAGGGCAACAGGAAGAAGAGGGAGGGATGGCCCCAGTAGTCAGCTGGATCAGGCACTAGGGCAACAGGAAGAAGAGGGAGGGACAGCCCCAGTAGTCAGCTGGATCAGGCACCAGGGCAACAGGAAGAAGAGGGAGGGACGGCCCCAGTAGTCAGCTGGATCAGGCACTAGGGCAACAGGAAGAAGAGGGAGGGACAGCCCCAGTAGTCAGCTGGATCAGGCACCAGGGCAACAGGAAGAAGAGGGAGGGACGGCCCCAGTAGTCAGCTGTCTCAGGCACTAGGGAGAAGAGGAAGGGACAGCCCCAGTAGTCAGCTGGATCAGGCACTAGGGCAACAGGAAGAAGAGGGAGGGACAGCCCCAGTAGTCAGCTGGATCAGGCACCAGGGCAACAGGAAGAAGAGAGAGGGACGGCCCCCGTAGTCAGCTGGCTCAGGCACTAGGGAGAAGAGGGAGGGACAGCCCCAGCAGTCAGCTGGCTCAGGCACTAAGGCAACACGAAGAAGAGGGAGGGACGGCCCCAGTAGTCAGCTGGCTCAGGCGCCAGGGAGAAGAGGCAGGGACAACCCCAGTAGTCAGCTGGATCAGGCACCAGGGCAACAGGAAGAAGAGGGAGGGACGGCCCCCGTAGTCAGCTGGCTCAGGCACCAGGGCAACAGGAAGAAGAGGGAGGGACGGCCCCAGTAGTCAGCTGGCTCAGGCACTAGGGAGAAGAGGGAGGGACAGCCCTAGTAGTCAGCTGGCTCAGGCACCAGGGCAACAGGAAGAAGAGGGAGGGACGGCCCCCGTAGTCAGCTGGCTCAGGCACCAGGGCAACAGGAAGAAGGGGGAGGGACGACCCCAGTAGTAAGCTGGCTCAGGCACCAGGGAGAAGAGGGAGGGACGGCCCCAGTAGTCAGCTGGCTCAGGCACCAGGGCAACAGGAAGAAGAGGGAGGGACAGCCCCAGCAGTCAGCTGGCTCAGGCACCAGGGCAACAGGAAGAAGAGGGAGGGACGGCCCCAGTAGTCAGCTGGCTCAGGCACCAGGGCAACAGGAAGAAGAGGGAGGGACGGCCCCAGTAGTCAGCTGGCTCAGGCACCAGGGCAACAGGAAGAAGAGGGAGGGACAGCCCCAGTAGTCAGCTGGCTCAGGCACTAGGGAGAAGAGGGAGGGACAGCCCCGGCAGTCAGCTGGCTCAGGCACCAGGGCAACAGGAAGAAGAGGGAGGGACAGCCCCAGTAGTCAGCTGGCTCAGGCACTAGGGAGAAGAGGGAGGGACGGCCCCAGTAGTCAGCTGGCTCAGGCACTAGGGCAACAGGAAGAAGAGGGAGGGACAGCCCCAGTAGTCAGCTGGCTCAGGCACTAGGGCAACAGGAAGAAGAGGGAGGGACAGCCCCAGTAGTCAGCTGGCTCAGGCACTAGGGAGAAGAGGGAGGGACGGCCCCAGTAGTCAGCTGGCTCAGGCACTAGGGAGAAGAGGGAGGGACGGCCCCAGTAGTCAGCTGGCTCAGGCACTAGGGAGAAGAGGGAGGGACAGCCCCAGCAGTCAGCTGGCTCAGGCACTAGGGCAACAGGAAGAAGAGGGAGGGACGGCCCCAGTAGTCAGCTGGCTCAGGCACTAGGGCAACAGGAAGAAGAGGAAGGGACGGCCCCAGTAGTCAGCTGGCTCAGGCACTAGGGAGAAGAGGGAGGGACATCCCCAGCAGTCAGCTGGCTCAGGCACTAGGGCAACAGGAAGAAGAGGGAGGGACGGCCCCAGTAGTCAGCTGGATCAGGCACCAGGGCAACAGGAAGAAGAGGGAGGGACGGCCCCAGTAGTCAGCTGGATCAGGCACTAGGGCAACAGGAAGAAGAGGGAGGGACAGCCCCAGCAGTCAGCTGGCTCAGGCACTAGGGAGAAGAGGGAGGGACAGCCCCAGCAGTCAGCTGGATCAGGCAACAGGAAGAAGAGGGAGGGACGGCCCCAGTAGTCAGCTGGATCAGGCACTAGGGCAACAGGAAGAAGAGGGAGGGACAGCCCCAGCAGTCAGCTGGCTCAGGCACTAGGGAGAAGAGGGAGGGACAGCCCCAGTAGTCAGCTGGATCAGGCAACAGGAAGAAGAGGGAGGGACAGCCCCAGCAGTCAGCTGGCTCAGGCACTAGGGAGAAGAGGGAGGGACAGCCCCAGTAGTCAGCTGGCTCAGGCACTAGGGAGAAGAGGGAGGGACGGCCCCAGTAGTCAGCTGGCTCAGGCGCCAGGGCAACAGGAAGAAGAGGGAGGGACGGCCCCAGTAGTCAGCTGGCTCAGGCAATAGGGAGAAGAGGGAGGGACGGCCCCAGTAGTCAGCTGGCTCAGGCGCCAGGGAGAAGAGGGAGGGACGGCCCCAGTAGTCAGCTGGATCAGGCACTAGGGCAAGAGGAAGAAGAATGAGGGACAGCCCCAGTAGTCAGCTGGATCAGGCACCAGGGCAACAGGAAGAAGAGGGAGGGACGGCCCCAGTAGTCAGCTGGATCAGGCACTAGGGCAACAGGAAGAAGAGGGAGGGACAGCCCCAGTAGTCAGCTGGATCAGGCACCAGGGCAACAGGAAGAAGAGGGAGGGACGGCCCCAGTAGTCAGCTGGATCAGGCACTAGGGCAACAGGAAGAAGAGGGAGGGACAGCCCCAGTAGTCAGCTGGATCAGGCACCAGGGCAACAGGAAGAAGAGGGAGGGACGGCCCCAGTAGTCAGCTGTCTCAGGCACTAGGGAGAAGAGGAAGAGACAGCCCCAGTAGTCAGCTGGATCAGGCACTAGGGCAACAGGAAGAAGAGGGAGGGACAGCCCCAGTAGTCAGCTGGATCAGGCACCAGGGCAACAGGAAGAAGAGGGAGGGACGGCCCCCGTAGTCAGCTGGCTCAGGCACTAGGGAGAAGAGGGAGGGACAGCCCCAGCAGTCAGCTGGCTCAGGCACTAAGGCAACACGAAGAAGAGGGAGGGACGGCCCCAGTAGTCAGCTGGCTCAGGCGCCAGGGAGAAGAGGCAGGGACAACCCCAGTAGTCAGCTGGATCAGGCACCAGGGCAACAGGAAGAAGAGGGAGGGACGGCCCCCGTAGTCAGCTGGCTCAGGCACCAGGGCAACAGGAAGAAGAGGGAGGGACGGCCCCAGTAGTCAGTTGGCTCAGGCACTAGGGAGAAGAGGGAGGGACAGCCCTAGTAGTCAGCTGGCTCAGGCACCAGGGCAACAGGAAGAAGAGGGAGGGACGGCCCCCGTAGTCAGCTGGCTCAGGCACCAGGGCAACAGGAAGAAGGGGGAGGGACGACCCCAGTAGTAAGCTGGCTCAGGCACCAGGGAGAAGAGGGAGGGACGGCCCCAGTAGTCAGCTGGCTCAGGCACCAGGGCAACAGGAAGAAGAGGGAGGGACAGCCCCAGCAGTCAGCTGGCTCAGGCACCAGGGCAACAGGAAGAAGAGGGAGGGACGGCCCCAGTAGTCAGCTGGCTCAGGCACCAGGGCAACAGGAAGAAGAGGGAGGGACGGCCCCAGTAGTCAGCTGGCTCAGGCACCAGGGCAACAGGAAGAAGAGGGAGGGACAGCCCCAGTAGTCAGCTGGCTCAGGCACTAGGGAGAAGAGGGAGGGACAGCCCCCGCAGTCAGCTGGCTCAGGCACCAGGGCAACAGGAAGAAGAGGGAGGGACAGCCCCAGTAGTCAGCTGGCTCAGGCACTAGGGAGAAGAGGGAGGGACGGCCCCAGTAGTCAGCTGGCTCAGGCACTAGGGCAACAGGAAGAAGAGGGAGGGACAGCCCCAGTAGTCAGCTGGCTCAGGCACTAGGGAGAAGAGGGAGGGACAGCCCCAGTAGTCAGCTGGTTCAGGCACCAGGGCAACAGGAAGAAGAGGGAGGGACGGCCCCAGTAGTCAGCTGGCTCAGGCACTAGGGCAACAGGAAGAAGAGGGAGGGACAGCCCCAGTAGTCAGCTGGCTCAGGCACTAGGGAGAAGAGGGAGGGACAGCCCCAGTAGTCAGCTGGTTCAGGCACCAGGGCAACAGGGAGAAGAGGGAGGGACAGCCCCAGCAGTCAGCTGGCTCAGGCACCAGGGCAACAGGGAGAAGAGGGAGGGACAGCCCCAGTAGTCAGCTGGCTCAGGCACCAGGGCAACAGGAAGAAGAGGGATCAGATGGAGCAGAAGCACCAGCAGTAGTGCCACAAACGTCTGCTGTTCGGATGCTGTTTGACGAGAGAGCAACTGGGGATGCAGCACGAAGGAATCCCTCAGCAGATGTCATAATGGAGGTCCGATCCTATTTGGAGGAGCCCCTCCAAAGATCTGCAGATCCTCTGAGCTGGTGGAAGAACAAGGCCTCTGTCTACCCACGGCTTACTAAAGTCATGACAGGGAGTCTGCATAGTGACCACATCCGTTCCCTCTGAGAGGGTCTTCTCGAAAACGGGACAAATAACTGCTGAGAGAAGAAACCGCATCAGCCCCTCGAAAGTGAGGCAGCTTGAATTTCTGAATGCAAATCTCTCATAAAAGCAACATATGGTCAGCGTTGCTGTGTGCTGCTGGTTATAACATGGCAACAAAGAAGAGAGAGAAAAGAGAGACCAGTTTAATGTTTTAACTGGGATGTTGCAGTTTTGCACATTGTTATTTATTTTCCGTTGATATGGTGCAATATTCTATTACGCTGTTTAGATTGTATTAGTTTTGAATTGTTATATCTATATGCACTTTGTTTACATACATTAAACAGTTATACTTTAAATGCAAATGTTTAATAGCATTATTTTTCATAACAATCTAATGCATTTTTAAATACATTGTGGTTAAGGTAGAGTATGATTTCATTTAATAATTTAATTAGAATTGTTTTAACACCAATCATAGTCAAACTATCTCAAACTGTTTGACTTGAAAAAAAATACAAAACGTTTTTTTAAAGAGCCTTTTGGGAGCCAAAAGAGTCGGCTCTTTTTGGTGAGCTGAACCGAACGAGCCCCGGTTCACTGAAAAGAGACGGATTGTCCATCACTATCAGTCGACTACTTTTGACCAGGGCCCATAGGGCTATGGTCAAATGCAGGGCTTCATATTGGGAATATGGTGCCATTTGACACGGAAAAGGTGTCTGACACATCTATTTCGTCACTAGGCCTAATTTGCTCCTCTGAATTGTATATAGGCGGGCCAACAGGCGCCTCCTACCCCGTGAATAATACAGTACTGGGGTGTTGGCAGAACAGGAGGCCAGTTTCAGAACGGAACAGTCCAATGGCAACTACAGGGCGGAGTTAGAAAAGTTGCCATTCAAGGTTGAAGTGCTCCTTCCTAACGAAGATGAAGTTGTCCTCGCCATTTATCACAAAGCTGCAGCGAAAGTGGCTTGATCTCGTCCTTCAGTTCAAATCTGTGTAGCTAACATAATTAGTCTATATCGTAAAGAAGCTACCCTAGGATTGTTTTTCTTTCAGCGGCAACTGCAAGGTAACAACTTTTACATTATAAATTAAAGCCCATATTATTACTTTTTTTTTAATTGTGAGAAATTGCTTTTTTTTTTGTGTGTAAGTTTTAATTTTGTAGCCAGTGCATTTTTTTCCGTACATGAAGTTACTACTAAAGTCACCGGAAGGTTAGGGCGATGCACATGATCTTGTAGGATCCGTGTTTGAGCTGATGCAACATTCTAATCAGTTGTATGACTGGGTTGTAAAACCGCAAAATGTATTACTAGTAAATAATACGCTGCATTTGCGCACATAACATGGAAATGACCATTGTTAATTTAGAGCAGGAAATACATGAGGAAGTTTAGTAGTAGTGTAGTACAGTTGTAGTAGTAGCTGGTAACAACCACTGAATACATTTCCTTTTATAGCGCTGGGCGCATGCTTCTTTCTGGGTGCGCTCCGCGGTCCGCAGGCTGTACAATGTAACAATTTGTGCTCATCGAGCTTCCTATACACCCCATACTGATAAACAATGTACCTTTTACAATAGATCGAGGTTACAATGTTATTGTAGAGGGCTGAAGTAGGCAGCCTGTCATGTCAAGTTGACCGCGACCTCATGTTTTTTTTCGTCTTTTCCGTCCCAAAGCCACCACGCCATACTCATAGTTGGATTGTTCTGGCTACATACCATAGTATATATTAAAACCACCTACATTCTACTACTATTTTTGCTAGCAGCACGAACGATGAAGTGCATGTACCATGGTAACGAGGACACTTTTTAAAATAATAGCCCGCAGTTCAAAACATTGCAAGGTGGATAACTAATTCAAAATATATAACATTTGAATCAATGACCATTTGTACAGAGCCCCACAGTGGGTGTGTAATAAACCCTCGCGGTCAGACAGGGACATGCTTCCAATCGTTTTTCCACTATTTCTTTTTCCAACGGGGATTTTAGAAATACTTCAAATAAGGGCTGCGTTTGGGTGTAGGTTTACCCTGGCGTGACGTTTTGATAACCGTGTAAATCTCTCTAGGATATTAGCTCTATTTACTCTCAGATTTGAAAATGTTAATTCGCATCAAAGTAGACATCATGCTGGACTACAAATACCCTGCAAGCTCCTCTTGTATGTCATCTCTAGCGGACACCTTTGATCATAGGTATTGTGTAAATGTTAAACTTGCCCAAGAGTTCACAGAATTGTCAATTTAAGGAAATGTAGACAATTTAATTCGTGACTAACTTTTAGTTCATCCAGAGATTCGTACCTTAGCCTCGATTCGGCAGTCTGGTCCGGATCATCATGGTTCTTTATGATAGCCACATTAGCAGCTAATTAGCATTACATTTTGTGGGGGGTAAATACATATATTAATACAAGTCACCTTGTTCAAGAGATATTTACATAATTATCAAAATATCACACCAGTGTAAACCTACACGAAACACAGCCCTTATTTGAAGTGTTTTCAAAAATCACCCCTATGGGAAAAAATAAATGGTTTAAAAACGTTTGGAACCATTTCCCTGTTCGATCGCTAGGTTTTATGGGTATTATTACTCCTACAGCAGTACTCTATTGTGCTTATAAGCAAATGCAAGATATGAATGATTAACTATTAAAACAAATACAATGTTCAAACTGGTATGTTGACAGTATTGGGCTTATAGTGAAAAAATATAAAATTTATTCTGATGTGAATGTGGGGTTGGGGAATGTGGGGTTGGGGAATGTGGGGTTGGGGAATGTGGGGTTGGGGAATGTGGGGTTGGGGGAATGTGGGGTTGGGGGAATGTGGGGTTGGGGGAATGTGGGGTTGGGGGAAGTGGGGTTGGGGGAATGTGGCGTTGGGGGAAGTGGCGTTGGGGGAAGTGGGGTTGGGGAATGTGGGGTTGGGGAAGGTGGGGTTGGGGAATGTGGGGTTGGGGAATGTGGGGTTGGGGGAATGTGGGGTTGGGGGAATGTGGCGTTGGGGGAAGTGGCGTTGGGGGAAGTGGGGTTGGGGAAGGTGGGGTTGGGGAATGTGGGGTTGGGGAATGTGGGGTTGGGGGAAGTGGGGTTGGGGGAAGTGGGGTTGGGAAAGCGGGGTTGGGGAATGCGGGGTTGGGGAATGCGGGGTTGGGGAAAGTGGGGTTGGGGAAAGTGGGGTTGGGGAAAGTGGGGTTGGGAATGCGGGGTTGGGAATGCGGGGTTGGGAATGTGGGGTTGGGAATGTGGGGTTGGGAAAGTGGGGTTGGGAATGCTCTGTAGGATCTATATACAGTGCATTCGGTAAGTACTAAGACCCCTTCACCTTTTCCACATTTTGTTACGTTACAGCCTTATTCTCAAATGGATTAAAATACATTTTTTACCTCATCAATCTACACACGGTACACCATAATGGTACAAAGAAACAACTTGTTTTTAGTAATGTTTGCAAATGTATTAAATATAAAATACAGTGATACCTTATTTACATAAGTATTCAGATCCTTCGCTATGAGACTGGAAATTGAGCTCAGGTGCATCCTGTTTCCATTGATCATCCTTGAGATGTTTCTATAACTGGATTGGAATCCACCTGTGGTAAATGCAATTTCCTGGACATGATTTGGAAAGGCACACACCTGTCTATATAAAAAGGTCCCACAGTTGACAGTGCATGTCAGAGCAGAAACCAAGCCATGAGGTCGAAGGAACTGTCCTTGGAACGCCGAGACAGGATTTTGTAGAGGCACAGATCCGGGGAAGGATACCCCAAAAAATGTCTGCAGCTTTGAAGGTCCCCAAGAACACAGTGGCCTCCATCATTCTCCACCCAAATCCATTTTATAGGGAACTACTTTTGACCAGGGCCCATAGGGTAGTAGTGCACTATATAGGGCAGCTATCTGAAAGATCTGGGACAGTCAGGTGTGGGGCTAACTGACTTCTGACAGGCCAGGGGTACTGTGTACATCCCAAATGGCACCATATTCCATATATTGTAGTGCACTACTACCCTATGGGCCCTGGTCAAAAGTATTGCCCTATAAAGGGATTTGGGTGCCATTTAGGACAGGGGCAAAGGGGTTAGGTACTGACTCCCTTTAACAGACAGGTGTACCGTAACCTTCAAAACAAAAAAGAACAAGCCTAGGCTTGACTATAACACTACAGCCAGTTGGAAACAGGAAATACGACTGTGGAGTCTTAAGTATGGAGCCAGATACCTGCCAAAAGGTTGAACGTACGTATAGGTTAGGATCGTAAGAAAATCCGTACGAAATTGTTGATGATTGTAATAAAAGTCATGCGTGAAACGTGAAATTTAATCTGTGGACGTACACACACCAGGGTTAGGATTACGGACTAACATTTTAGGTTCGAACAAATCTTGTGTTGCGATTCTGACGTACACCCCTTCAGAGTTTTGGCAGTTTCATCTCACCAACAAACAAAAAACGTACAGTCCTGGCCAAAAGTTTTAAAAATGACACAAATATTAATTTTCACAAATTCTGCTGCCTCAGTTTGTATGATGGCAATTTGCATATGTAACGGATGTGAAACGGCTAGCTTAGTTAGCGGTGGTGCTGGTGTAACGGATGTGAAACGGCTAGCTTAGTTAGCGGTGGTGCTGGTGTAACGGATGTGAAACGGCTAGCTTAGTTAGCGGTGGTGCTGGTGTAACGAATGTGAAACGGCTAGCTTAGTTAGCGGTGGTGCTGGTGTAACGGATGTGAAACGGCTAGCTTAGTTAGCGGTGCGCGCTAAATAGCGTTTCAATCGGTGATGTCACTTTCTCTGAGACCTTGAAGTAGTAGTTCCCCTTGCTCTGCAAGGGCCGCGGCTCTTGTGGAGCGATGGGTAACGATGCTTCGTGGGTGACTGTTGTTGATGTGTGCAGAGGGTCCCTGGTTCGCGCCCGGGTATGGGCGAGGGGACGGTCTAAAGTTATACTGTTACAGATACACTCCAGAATGTTATGAAGAGCGATCATGTCACGCGGGACTAGGTGGGCGAAGGAATCACGCAGAGAGTTCCACTGGGGTAAAGAGCTCTTTACTTCGGCACACAAAACGATAAGCCCAACAATACAGTGCGCGGACAACAACGTGACAACCCAAAAGACACAGGGTGCCAAGTTTAAGAAAAGAAAATCCACCACTAACTAACATGCACACACGTAACATAAAGACAATCCCGCACAAAACAAAGGCGGGTCTACCTATTAAAATAGGGAAGCTCATTAAACCAAACAACAGAAACACAGGTGAAACTAATAAGACAAAACAAACAGACAAACAAAAAAGGGATCGGTGGCGGCTAATAGGACGGTGACGACGACCGCCGAGCACCGCCCGAACAGGCAGGGGAGCCAACTTCGGCGGAAGTCGTGACAGATCAGATGAATTGCAATTAATTGCAAAGTCCTTCTTTGCCATGCTGTGGGAATGTTTTTGGGGGATTCAGTTCATTTGCATTTCAGCCCTGCCACAAAAGGACCAGCTGACATCATGTCAGTGATTTTCTCGTTAACACAGGTGTGAGTGTTGACGAGAACAAGGCTGGAGATCACTCTGTCATGCTGATTGAGTTCGAATAACAGACTGGAAGCTTAAAAAGGAGGCTGGTGCTTGGAATCATTGTTCTTCCTCTGTCAACCATGGTTACCTGCAAGGAAACGTGCCGTCATCATTGCTTTGCACAAAAAGGGCTTCACAGGCTGGGATATTGCTGCCAATAAGATTGCACCTAAATCAACCATTTATCGGATCATCAAGAACTTCATGGAGAGCGGTTCAATTGTTGTGAAGAAGGCTTCAGGGCGCCCAAGAAAATCCAGAAAGCATCAGGACCGTCACCTAAAGTTGACTCAGCTGCGGGATCGGGGCACCATCAGTACAAAGCTTGCTCAGGAATGGCAGCAGGCAGGTGTGAGTGCAGCAGGCAGGTGTGAGTGCATCTGCACGCACAGTGAGGCAAAGACTTTTGGAGGCTGGCCTGGTGTCAAAGACAGACTGATATTCTGAAAAAGGTACAGGGATTGGACTGCTGAGGACTGGGGTAAAGTCATTTTCTCTGATGAATCCCCTTTCCAATTGTTTGGGGCATCTGGGAAAAAAGCTTGTCCGGAGAAGACCAGTTGAGCGCAACCATCAGTCCAGTGTCATGCCAACAGTAAAGCATACTGAGACCATTCATGTGTGGGGTTGCTTCTCAGCCAAGGGAGTGGGCTCACTCACAATTTTGCCTAAGAACACAGCCATGAATAATGAATGATACCAACACATCCTCCTATAGCAACTTCTCCCAACCACCCAGGAACAGTTTGGTGATGAACAATGCCTTTTCCAGTATGATGGAGCACCTTGCCATAAGGCAAAAGTAATAACTAAGTGGCTCGGGGAACAAAACATCGATATTTTGGGTCCATGACCAGGAAATTCCCCCCTCCTTAATGCCATTGAGAACTTGTGTTCAATCCTCAAGAGGCGGGTGGACAAACAAAAACCCACAAATTCTGACAAACTCCAAGCATTGATTATGCAAGAATGTGCTGCCATCAGTCAGGATGTGGCCCAGAAGTTAATTGACAGCATGCCAGGGCGGATTGCAGAGGTCTTGAAAAAGAAGGGTCAACACTGCAAATATTGAGTCTCTGCATCAACTTCATGTAATTGTCAATAAAAGCCTTTGACACTTATGAAATGCTTGTAATTATACTTCAGTATTCCATAGTAACATCTGACACAAATATCTAAAGACACTGAAGCAGCAAACTTTGTGGAAATTAATATTTGTGTCATTCTCAAAACTTTTGGCCATGACTGTACACCAAACGGCCTGTGAGGAGTGCTACGCGAACTAGAATAACCAAGTATTGAAAACGGAAGTCGGGGAAACCCGGGAAAGAGGTATCCTGCCCGTTTTCAAGTTAAAAGTCTTCATTCTCTATTACTCTTCAGTCTATTTTACTTCATATTTAGGTAGTTAATGTAATGGATTTCTGGAGTCTGCCACTAAAAATATAGTTATTTTTTATATCATATTTGGATAGTTATTTCATCACTCAAAATCTTGCCAACGCATATTCTGTAGGAGGGTTTAATATGAACTTTAAAATAATTTGAGGTGATTTTGTCATATGTGCTCCCTTTCTGGGCCTCTAGGTCACCGGGCAGCTCGTTATGGTGCACACCTGTCACCATTGTTACACGCATAATCGCATTATGACCCTCACCTGGATTCCATCACCTCCTTGATTACCTTCACTCTCTTTGGTTCCTTCCCCAGGTGTCATTGTTTCTGTTTCATGTCTGTGTGCTGTTCGTGTTTCTTGTTTTGTATTATGGTTCATTTATTTTTATAAAAACACTCACTCCCTGAACTTGCTTCCCGACCCCCAGCGCACATCGTTACAGATTTATATGAGTCGGGTCATGAACACATGGACTTTGATATGAACAAGGGGAGAGGTTAAACGTAGGCTGAGAGCATGGTATATTCAGAGAGCGAAATAGGCCCTAAATCAAATGCAGCTCAGGTGGTTTATCTAGACAAGGCTCTTCTCTGTCTTTATCATTATCACACACGTCATTTGCTGAAGGCCCAAGCCTTTATTACGCCATAAACTGCATCAATATCCGTATTGTAGCAGTTCTATAAAAAGATCCAGACTTTTATTTGGGAAATGAAACCGGAAGCTACAAAAGGCGTCTGTAACGTCTGAGCTAAAAGTTGCTTCCAATACCAGTATGTCCTTTGCAGATGCCACATTACAGACAAAAGTTTGTATGTATAAAAATGATCTGTAACCGAGTCAAGAGAGAGATGTAAAGTAAAAATCGGAACGTTTAAATGTTCATTCATAGTCGTAACATAAGGTTTGTACGTTTACAGATCTAATTTAACGTTTTCTGTTTAGTTTCATGTATGGATTTTCTTACGATCCTAATATATGTATGTTCAACCTTTTGACAGTTCTCATTCCCTACTTAAGGGCTATACACAGTTTCCGCAAACGTGCTGACAGAGGTTTGTTTGCGTCGCTCTCTACGTAGTCCTGTGTCCATTTGTGGGGCAGAATTTGAACGCTCGCATCGAACGGACCTCCATCGGCTCCGTTTGTGTTGACTGCGTAGAGCCCTCAAGTGGTATTCTCAATAGTAAAATGCATATGACCACAACATAAAAAATACCATCAATATTTAATCATATGAGAGGAAATAAATGAATGAAAAGAAAAGAATGACCTGCACACTTTATATTCAGCAGTCACACTTTAAATCGTATATAACATATATGTGCGCTGAGAGTCGGGAAGCAAGTTCAGGAAGTGAATACGTTTTAATGAATCAATGAAACAAACAGCGCACCGGTCAGAAACAGAAACCATGACGACTGGGGAAGGAACCAAATGGAGTGACATGTAGGGCAGGTAATCAAGGAGGTGATGGAGTCCAGATGAGTGTCACGATGCGTAATTACGCGTTACAATGGTGACAGGTGTGCGCCATGACGAGCAGACTGGTGAGGGAGCACACGTGACCGATATATTATTATGGAACGCTACTCTTACGTTTCAGCTGAAAACGCCATTCAAACTTTGAAACTTGTAGACCGGTCTGGAATAGTGTGCTTAGATACTTTTTTTTCTTCTCAGATGTTATACTTTTTAAACTATTAAGCTTCTTGTCCTCCTAATAAACCTCTTTATTGGGATTTTTTTCAACATAATAAAGCTCCCGGACATTCTAAAACGGTGGCTGTTTCTCTAAATGTGTACTATTCAAATTGGAGCACTGGAGGGTTGGAGAAAGAGTCCAAATCAAGACACGCGAAACCGAGCACGGAGGGTACTTCTCGAAAGCGTACTCCCGTTTGTACATATTTTCAAGCATGCATCGATGCAAGCTTCAGCGGAAGTATGCAAAGAAATATGATGCAACCACGTAAAAAAATATATCTACTTCTACTACTACTACTTCTAATGCTGCTGCTACTTCTACTACTACTACTACTACTACTACTACTACTACTGCTGCTGCTACTAGTACTACTACTGTTACTACTGCTACTACTACTACTACTACTGTTACTACTACTACTGCTACCTCTACTACTGATGTTACTACTAGTACTGTTACTACTACTACTGTTACTACTACTGCTGCTACCTCTACTACTGCTGCTACTACTACTAGTACTGTTACTACTACTGTTACTACTACTACTGTTACTACTACTACTGCTACTACTTCTACTGCTATTACTACTGCTACTGCTGCTACTACTAGTACTGTTACTACTACTGCTACTACTACTACTAGTACTGTTACTACTACTGCTGCTGCTACTACTACTACTACTACTACTACTACTTCTACTAGTACTGTGCTACTACTGCTACTGTTACTACTGCTACTTCTACTGCTATTGCTACTGTGCTACTACTACTACTACTGTTGCTGCTACTGCTACTACTACTGCTGTTACTGTTACTACTACTACTACTACTACTACTACTACTGTTACTGTTACTACTACTGCTACTACCACCACTACTACTGCTGCTACTGATGCTACTACTACTGTTACTGTTACTACTACTACTGCTACTACCACTGCTACTGATGCTACTACTACCAGTACTCCTACGACTACTGTTACTACCACTACCACCACTGCTACTACTTCTGGGCAACAGTCATTAAACGTTACCATCCCCACTAATATTTTTAATACAATTATTACTATAATATGTTCATTTTTTTCAACACTTCCACGCACATAAAAATATGTTTGGACAGCTGAAGCAAGACGCATTTTTCTTTCTGAAAAATGCCCCTTTCGAGTTGGTCATTAAAGGTGTTTAATTGGGAGCCTAATTCAGTGTCCTTTCTGTTGTTTACGCTTTGTTTGTCCAGCGTGATTTGACAATGAGCGTAAGACCACAGAGTAGGACATTTTTCTAAACTCCCCAGAGCTGGGTTTGTTTCTTTGTGTTTATCAGGCCACAGCAGACTGCCCACACCCTCACAGCTCTGGGAATCTGTACAGCAGCGAAACGCCAAAATATACACTAACCACCAAGGCCATGTTCAGGAGGGTACACATGCGTCGTAAAATGTTATGGAATGGGAATGGGAAAAATCTGTCACGGATCCCTCCGGAACTTTCATTACGCACACCTGTCCCCTGTTCCCACGGATAAGTACTTGTGTAAGTGTGCCCTTCGGTTTCCATTGAGCTGTCCCGTTATTTTTACAATGTCCGTTGGTGCTTGTGAGTACCTGTGCTGTGTGATTTGGGCTTTCGTGCCATGGTGGAGGTCGCAGACCCGTGTGTTAATCATGGGGCGGCAGGTAGCATAGTGGTTAGAGGAGGCAGGTAGCATAGTGGTTAGAGGAGGCAGGTAGCCTAGTGGTTAGAGGAGGCAGGTAGCCTAGTGGTTAGAGGAGGCAGGTAGCCTAGTGGTTAGAGGAGGCAGGTAGCCTAGTGGTTAGAGGAGGCAGGTAGCCTAGTGGTTAGAGGAGGCAGGTAGCCTAGTGGTTAGAGGAGGCAGGTAGCCTAGTGGTTAGAGGAGGCAGGTAGCCTAGTGGTTAGAGGCGGCAGGTAGCCTAGTGGCTAGAGGAGGCAGGTAGCCTAGTGGCTAGAGGCGGCAGGTAGCCTAGTGGCTAGAGGAGGCAGGTAGCCTAGTGGTTAGAGGAGGCAGGTAGCCTAGTGGTTAGAGGAGGCAGGTAGCCTAGTGGTTAGAGGAGGCAGGTAGCCTAGTGGTTAGAGGAGGCAGGTAGCCTAGTGGTTAGAGGAGGCAGGTAGCCTAGTGGTTAGAGGAGGCAGGTAACCTAGTGGTTAGAGGAGGCAGGTAGCCTAGTGGTTAGAGGAGGCAGGTAGCCTAGTGGCTAGAGGAGGCAGGTAGCCTAGTGGCTAGAGGAGGCAGGTAGCCTAGTGGCTAGAGGAGGCAGGTAGCCTAGTGGCTAGAGGAGGCAGGTAGCCTAGTGGCTAGAGGAGGCAGGTAGCCTAGTGGCTAGAGGAGGCAGGTAGCCTAGTGGCTAGAGGAGGCAGGTAGCCTAGTGGCTAGAGGAGGCAGGTAGCCTAGTGGCTAGAGGAGGCAGGTAGCCTAGTGGCTAGAGGAGGCAGGTAGCCTAGTGGCTAGAGGAGGCAGGTAGCCTAGTGGCTAGAGGAGGCAGGTAGCCTAGTGGCTAGAGGAGGCAGGTAGCCTAGTGGTTAGAGGCGGCAGGTAGCCTAGTGGTTAGAGGCGGCAGGTAGAGGAGGCAGGTAGCCTAGTGGCTAGAGGAGGCAGGTAGCCTAGTGGCTAGAGGAGGCAGGTAGCCTAGTGGCTAGAGGAGGCAGGTAGCCTAGTGGCTAGAGGAGGCAGGTAGCCTAGTGGCTAGAGGAGGCAGGTAGCCTAGTGGCTAGAGGAGGCAGGTAGCCTAGTGGCTAGAGGAGGCAGGTAGCCTAGTGGCTAGAGGAGGCAGGTAGCCTAGTGGTTAGAGGCGGCAGGTAGCCTAGTGGTTAGAGGCGGCAGGTAGCCTAGTTGTTAGAGGAGGCAGGTAGCCTAGTGGTTAGAGGAGGCAGGTAGCCTAGTGGTTAGAGGAGGCAGGTAGCCTAGTGGTTAGAGGAGGCAGGTAGCCTAGTGGTTAGAGGAGGCAGGTAGCCTAGTGGTTAGAGGCGGCAGGTAGCCTAGTGGTTAGAGGCGGCAGGTAGCCTAGTGGTTAGAGGCGGCAGGTAGCCTAGTGGTTAGAGGCGGCAGGTAGCCTAGTGGTTAGAGGCGGCAGGTAGCCTAGTGGTTAGAGGCGGCAGGTAGCCTAGTGGTTAGAGGCGGCAGGTAGCCTAGTGGTTAGAGGCGGCAGGTAGCCTAGTGGTTAGAGGCGGCAGGTAGCCTAGTGGTTAGAGGCGGCAGGTAGCCTAGTGGTTAGAGGAGGCAGGTAGCCTAGTGGTTAGAGGAGGCAGGTAGCCTAGTGGTTAGAGGAGGCAGGTAGCCTAGTGGTTAGAGCGTTGGACTTGTAACCGAAAGGTTTCAAGATTGAATCCCCCGAGCTGACAAGGTAAAAAATATGTCATTCTGTCCCTGAACAAGGCAGTTAACCCACTGTTTCTAGACCTTCATTGAAAATAAGAATTTGTTCTTAACTGACTTGCCTAGTTAAATAAAATAAAAATGCGTGTTTTGTTATTTATTCGAGGTACTCTTTTGTTTGGTCTTCGTCCCCGTGCCTATACACGGCACGCCGTAATTTGGGCTTAATTTCTTTCTTTTTTGAACGTTTACGCATTCCTTCGTCTGTCTCCCGAATCTCCAACGGGACAAAAACATTAGTTTTGGTTCAGCTAGGTAGTACCTTCCTACGATTGCACCAAGATATACAGCACCCACTAAGGAACATAACACTGTTATTGAGGAGCCAATAGAACAGCACTCACTAAGGAACATAACACTGTTATTGAGGACCCAATAGCACAGCACTCACTAAGGAACATAACACTGTTATTGAGGAGCCAATAGAACAGCACTCACTAAGGAACATAACACTGTTATTGAGGACCCAATAGCAACACTTGTATATGAGTCTGTGTTGTGACATGTACCACCTGGGCTGGGCAAGGAGTTCTTCCATGAGAGCTGAGCAAAAATAACTTGGCCCTAGTTTGTTATTCAACTAACTTAGCAGTCAACTAACTTAGCAGTCAACTCAACTAACTTAGCAATCAACTCAACTAACTTAGTTGACTGCTAAGTTAGTTGACTGCTAAGTTAGTTGAGTTGACTGCTAAGTTAGTTGAGTTGACTGCTAAGTTAGTTGAGTTGACTGCTAAGTTAGTTGAGTTGATTGCTAAGTTAGTTGAGTTGATTGCTAAGTTAGTTGAGTTGATTGCTAAGTTAGTTGAGTTGATTGCTAAGTTAGTTGAGTTGACTGCTAAGTTAGTTGAGTTGACTGCTAAGTTAGTTGACTGCTAAGTTAGTTGACTGCTAAGTTAGTTGACTGCTTAGCAGTCAACTAACTTAGCAGTCAACTAACTTAGCAGTCAACTCAACTAACTTAGCAATCAACTCAACTAACTTAGCAATCAACTAAATTGCAATCAACTAAATAGCAATCAACTAACTTAGCAGTCAACTAACTTAGCAGTCAACTAACTTAGCAGTCAACTAACTTAGCAATCAACTAAATAGCAGTCAACTAAATAGCAGTCAACTAAATAGCAGTCAACTAAATAGCAGTCAACTAAATAGCAGTCAACTAACTTAGCAGTCAACTAACTTAGCAGTCAACTAACTTAGCAATCAACTAACTTAGCAATCAACTAACTAGCGGTCAACTAACTAGCGGTCAACTAACTAGCGGTCAACTAACTTGCGGTCAACTAACTTAGCAATCAACTAACTAGCGGTCAACTAACTAGCGGTCAACTAACTAGCGGTCAACTAACTAGCGGTCAACTAACTTAGCAATCAACTAACTAGCGGTCAACTAACTAGCGGTCAACTAACTAGCGGTCAACTAACTAGCGGTCAACTAACTAGCGGTCAACTAACTAGCGGTCAACTAACTAGCGGTCAACTAACTAGCGGTCAACTAACTTAGCATTTTATTTTATATAATTATGTATTACAAAAAACAAGGAAGGGGTAACATTAAAGTATTAGAACATGAAGGACAAACACTACAGCATCAAGACACTATCAACCACTACAGCATCAAGACACTATCAACCACTACAGCATCAAGACACTATCAACCACTACAGCATCAAGACACTATCAACCACTACAGCATCAAGACACTATCAACCACTACAGCATCAAGACACTATCAACCACTACAGCATCAAGACACTATCAACCACTACAGCATCAAGACACTATCAAACACTACAGCATCAAGACACTATCAAACACTACAGCATCAAGACACTATCAACCACTACAGCATCAAGACACTATCAAACACTACAGCATCAAGACACTATCAAACACTACAGCATCAAGACACTATCAAACACTACAGCATCAAGACACTATCAACCACTACAGCATCAAGACACTATCAACCACTACAGCATCAAGACACTATCAACCACTACAGCATCAAGACGCTATCAAACACTACAGCATCAAGACACTATCAACCACTACAGCATCAAGACACTATCAAACACTACAGCATCAAGACACTATCAAACACTACAGCATCAAGACACTATCAACCACTACAGCATCAAGACACTATCAAACACTACAGCATCAAGACACTATCAACCACTACAGCATCAAGACACTATCAAACACTACAGCATCAAGACACTATCAAACACTACAGCATCAAGACACTATCAAACACTACAGCATCAAGACACTATCAACCACTACAGCATCAAGACACTATCAACCACTACAGCATCAAGACACTATCAACCACTACAGCATCAAGACGCTATCAAACACTACAGCATCAAGACACTATCAACCACTACAGCATCAAGACACTATCAAACACTACAGCATCAAGACACTATCAACCACTACAGCATCAAGACACTATCACACACTACAGCATCAAGACACTATCAAACACTACAGCATCAAGACACTATCAAACACTACAGCATCAAGACACTATCAAACACTACAGCATCAAGACACTATCAAACACTACAGCATCAAGACACTATCAAACACTACAGCATCAAGACACTATCAAACACTACAGCATCAAGACACTATCAAACACTACAGCATCAAGACACTACCAAACACTACAGCATCAAGACACTATCAACCACTACAGCATCAAGACACTATCAACCACTACAGCATCAAGACACTATCAAACACTACAGCATCAAGACACTATCAAACACTACAGCATCAAGACACTATCAAACACTACAGCATCAAGACACTATCAACCACTACAGCATCAAGACACTATCAACCACTACAGCATCAAGACACTATCAAACACTACAGCATCAAGACACTATCAACCACTACAGCATCAAGACACTATCAAACACTACAGCATCAAGACACTATCAAACACTACAGCATCAAGACACTATCAACCACTACAGCATCAAGACACTATCAACCACTACAGCATCAAGACACTATCAAACACTACAGCATCAAGACACTATCAACCACTACAGCATCAAGACACTATCAAACACTACAGCATCAAGACACTATCAAACACTACAGCATCAAGACACTATCAAACACTACAGCATCAAGACACTATCAAACACTACAGCATCAAGACACTATCAACCACTACAGCATCAAGACACTATCAACCACTACAGCATCAAGACACTATCAACCACTACAGCATCAAGACACTATCAACCACTACAGCATCAAGACACTATCAACCACTACAGCATCAAGACACTATCAACCACTACAGCATCAAGACACTATCAAACACTACAGCATCAAGACACGCTAAAACACTACAGCATCAAGACACTATCAAACACTACAGCATCAAGACACTATCAAACACTACAGCATCAAGACACTATCAAACACTACAGCATCAAGACACTATCAAACACTACAGCATCAAGACACTACCAAACACTACAGCATCAAGACACTACCAAACACTACAGCATCAAGACACGCTAAAACACTACAGCATCAAGACACTATCAAACACTACAGCATCAAGACACTATCAAACACTACAGCATCAAGACACTATCAAACACTACAGCATCAAGACACTATCAAACACTACAGCATCAAGACACTATCAAACACTACAGCATCAAGACACTATCAAACACTACAGCATCAAGACACTATCAAACACTACAGCATCAAGACACTATCAAACACTACAGCATCAAGACACTATCAAACACTACAGCATCAAGACACTATCAACCACTACAGCATCAAGACACTATCAACCACTACAGCATCAAGACACTATCAACCACTACAGCATCAAGACACTATCAACCACTACAGCATCAAGACACTATCAACCACTACAGCATCAAGACACTATCAACCACTACAGCATCAAGACACTATCAAACACTACAGCATCAAGACACTATCAAACACTACAGCATCAAGACACTATCAAACACTACAGCATCAAGACACTATCAAACACTACAGCATCAAGACACTATCAAACACTACAGCATCAAGACACTATCAAACACTACAGCATCAAGACACTATCAACCACTACAGCATCAAGACACTATCAACCACTACAGCATCAAGACACTATCAAACAATACAGCATCAAGACACTATCAAACACTACAGCATCAAGACACTATCAAACAATACAGCATCAAGACACTATCAAACACTACAGCATCAAGACACTATCAAACACTACAGCATCAAGACACTATCAACCACTACAGCATCAAGACACTATCAAACACTACAGCATCAAGACACTATCAAACACTACAGCATCAAGACACTATCAAACACTACAGCATCAAGACACTATCAAACACTACAGCATCAAGACACTATCAAACACTACAGCATCAAGACACTATCAAACACTACAGCATCAAGACACAATCAACCACTACAGCATCAAGACACTATCAAACACTACAGCATCAAGACACTATCAAACACTACAGCATCAAGACACTATCAACCACTACAGCATCAAGACACTATCAAACACTACAGCATCAAGACACTATCAAACACTACAGCATCAAGACACTATCAAACACTACAGCATCAAGACACTATCAACCACTACAGCATCAAGACACTATCAACCACTACAGCATCAAGACACTATCAACCACTACAGCATCAAGACACTATCAACCACTACAGCATCAAGACACTATCAAACACTACAGCATCAAGACACTATCAAACACTACAGCATCAAGACACTATCAAACACTACAGCATCAAGACACTATCAAACACTACAGCATCAAGACACTATCAAACACTACAGCATCAAGACACTATCAAACACTACAGCATCAAGACACTATTAACCACTACAGCATCAAGACACTATCAACCACTACAGCATCAAGACACTATCAAACACTACAGCATCAAGACACTATCAACCACTACAGCATCAAGACACTATCAACCACTACAGCATCAAGACACTATCAACCACTACAGCATCAAGACACTATCAACCACTACAGCATCAAGACACTATCAACCACTACAGCATCAAGACACTATTAAACACTACAGCATCAAGACACTATCAAACACTACAGCATCAAGACACTATCAAACACTACAGCATCAAGACACTATCAAACACTACAGCATCAAGACACTATCAAACACTACAGCATCAAGACACTATCAAACACTACAGCATCAAGACACTATCAAACACTACAGCATCAAGACACTATCAAACACTACAGCATCAAGACACTATCAAACACTACAGCATCAAGACACTATCAAACACTACAGCATCAAGACACTATCAAACACTACAGCATCAAGACACTATCAAACACTACAGCATCAAGACACTATCAAACACTACAGCATCAAGACACTATCAAACACTACAGCATCAAGACACTATCAAACACTACAGCATCAAGACACTATCAAACACTACAGCATCAAGACACTATCAAACACTACAGCATCAAGACACTATCAAACACTACAGCATCAAGACACTATCAAACACTACAGCATCAAGACACTATCAAACACTACAGCATCAAGACACTATCAAACACTACAGCATCAAGACACTATCAAACACTACAGCATCAAGACACTATCAAACACTACAGCATCAAGACACTATCAAACACTACAGCATCAAGACACTATCAAACACTACAGCATCAAGACACTATCAAACACTACAGCATCAAGACACTATCAAACACTACAGCATCAAGACACTATCAACCACTACAGCATCAAGACACTATCAACCACTACAGCATCAAGACACTATCAAACACTACAGCATCAAGACACTATCAAACACTACAGCATCAAGACACTATCAAACACTACAGCATCAAGACACTATCAAACACTACAGCATCAAGACACTATCAAACACTACAGCATCAAGACACTATCAAACACTACAGCATCAAGACACTATCAAACACTACAGCATCAAGACACTATCAAACACTACAGCATCAAGACACTATCAAACACTACAGCATCAAGACACTATCAAACACTACAGCATCAAGACACTATCAAACACTACAGCATCAAGACACTATCAAACACTACAGCATCAAGACACTATCAAACACTACAGCATCAAGACACTATCAACCACTACAGCATCAAGACACTATCAACCACTACAGCATCAAGACACTATCAAACACTACAGCATCAAGACACTATCAAACAATACAGCATCAAGACACTATCAAACACTACAGCATCAAGACACTATCAAACACTACAGCATCAAGACACTATCAAACAATACAGCATCAAGACACTATCAAACACTACAGCATCAAGACACTATCAAACACTACAGCATCAAGACACTATCAAACACTACAGCATCAAGACACTATCAAACACTACTGCATCAAGACACTATCAAACACTACAGCATCAAGACACTATCAACCACTACAGCATCAAGACACTATCACACACTACAGCATCAAGACACTATCAAACACTACAGCATCAAGACACTATCAAACACTACAGCATCAAGACACTATCAAACACTACAGCATCAAGACACTATCAAACACTACAGCATCAAGACACTTTAAAACGTATCAGTCTTTCTGCAGCAGAGCCATCCTTATGTGTGAGGGTGTCTACTACTACTATCAAACATGTATCAGTCTTTCTACAACAGAGCCGTCCTTATGTGTGAGGATGTCTACTACTACTATCAAACATGTATCAGTCTTTCTACAACAGAGCCGTCCTTATGTGTGAGGGTGTCAACTACTACTATCAAACATGTATCAGTCTTTCTGCAGCAGAGCCATCATTATGTGTGAGGGTGCGTGTGCATGATAGTGATATAAACTATATGTCATAGTTTCCTTTTTCATGATCACAATCTTGTGAATCCCAAACCCTCCAAGATCCCCCCCCCCCCCCCCCCCCCAAAATATATATATAAATACAATGAATTCCATTCCCCACCCCCAAGAACCCCCCAATGCACCAACAACCAAGAGAAGGAACTAAAGAGAAACAAGGAAAAGACAGAAGAAAACAAACAATGCACAAAAACAACAACATCTAAAACAAAGGACATCAAGGACAAGTGAAATCATAACAGCAATGCCAACTGTATATGTTTGTGTGCGTGTCTGGCACTATTACATGTATGTGTGTGTTCTTGTATGTGTTTATTTGAATGAAAGTGTGTGTATATGCATGTGTACAAACACCTGCACGGCTTCAGCCTCAGGCAAACCTGCATTAGTTGTAAAAACACTGCCACTTAGTGTCATTCAAATGTACTTTTATTATGTTTTATTTTGACTTTTTTTTCTCCTTGATCTTTTGACCATCATTCTATCTCTCACACAGCAACTCCACTCCCACTTGTCTCCAATTCCACATACCAACCCTCAGCTTCCCTCAGCCCATCCCATCCCAACCCTCAGCTTCCCTCAGCCCATCCCATCCCAACCCTCAGCTTCCCTCAGCCCATCCCATTCCAACCCTCAGCTTCCCCCATCCCATCCCAACCCTCAGCTTCCCCCATCCCATCCCAACCCTCAGCTTCCCTCAGCCCAACCCCCAGCTTCCCTCAGCCCATCCCATCCCAACCCTCAGCTTCCATCAGCCCAACCCTCAGCTTCCCTCAGCCCATCCCATCCCAACCCTCAGCTTCCCTCAGCCCAACCCTCAGCTTCCCTCAGCCCATCCCATCTATCTCTGCTGGCCACCCACTTTGTGTTTCTACTCAACACATATCTTTCAACTATGCTATGATGTTTAACGTACAATTTCAATCTATCTAATCGGATAGAATCCACAGATTGCGTGTTGAAGATAAATACTTTTACTAAGAGTATTAGTATATTAGTAATTGACTGACCCGGTCTCTCCAGATCTCCTAACAGTACTATTTCTAGGGTCAATTTTAGATCAATGTTCTACATTTACAGCTATTCCTGAACCTGAGACCAGAAACAGGCTACCTGAGGGCAATACCAAAATAAATGGTCTGTTGATTCTGTATCCTCACAACAAAATCTGTAGAGCTTCGATGATTTTATGCCCCAAATATTCAACATTTTGTTGGTGGCAAGAATTATATATAATAATTTTAGCTGAAAAGCACGAAGTCTTGAATCTTGCGTTGTTTTAAATATCAACTCATACACCCTGTACCATGGAATCAAAAATCTCTTCCCAACTATTTTGCAATCTGTATGGCACAGCTATAAAACATTCTGGTCCTCAAATGAAACTGGTATACTTTCCTATTTATGCTATTTTTATTCCTCCTCGAGTATCAACCCTTTATATTGGGCAGACAGACCAGTTCCCACCTCCTCCCCCTGCCACCCCCTCCTCCAGTTGTGATCCTTTATATTGGGCAGACAGACCAGTTCCCTACCTCCTCCCACTGCCACCCTCCTCCTCCAGTATTGATCCTTTATATTGGGCAGACAGACCAGTTCCCTACCTCCTCCCACTGCCACCCTCCTCCTCCAGTATTGATCATTTATATTGGGCAGACAGACCAGTTCCCTACCTCCTCCCACTGCCACCCTCCTCCTCCAGTATTGATCCTTTATATTGGGCAGACAGACCAGTTCCCTACCTCCTCCCGCTGCCACCCTCCTCCTCCAGTTTTGGGGTAATGCTGTAATCAATTGGTTGTTCTCTTGGAGTGAGCAGACCTTCCCGTACAATTCTGATAACTCCATGAAGGACATAACTCTACCATTCCAATTTAGAATATCATTTAAGAACAAAATTCCCTTTTCAAACATCTTTCCCATAAATACAGGTATTTTATCAACCAGCACATTTGAGTTCAGCCATAATATTTGTTCTATCTTTATAGTGGGATGGAATTGAAATTGTAGCCTGCTCTGCAATGCTTGTTTGAAAAAGAGAGATACTTAGAAAAAAGTATCATTTTCAATTAATCGAAACCTGAGACATGGCAATCTGCACAAAGACAAAAAAAGGCCATTTTGAAACAATGATTGAGCTTTTCTTATTAATCTACTTAAGAACCATTTAGGGTTCAAGTTAAAATTTTGAATGAGTGAAGCTTTTAGAGAGAGGTTTAGTGTTTTTATATTTAATAATCTCAACCCACCCAAGGACACCCTTGTTTTTAAGCCTTGTATTTCTAATCCTCTAACGTTGTTATTGGATCTGATTTTAATAGCATTTCGATGGCCATAATGGGTAGATATGGTGACATATTGTTTAACTCCTCTTGTCAATTCAAAACTCTCTGCGAAGTAGCCGTTATTTACTATTTTACACCTGCTATACATTATTTTTTTACCCATTTTATAAGAGAATTACCGAAATTGAAAAAAAATCCAGGCATTTATAAATAAAATCCAGTCTTACTTTATCAAATGCCTTTTCAAAATCCGCTATAAATACAATTCCTGGCTTCTTATATGTTTCATGATGTTCTATTTTTTTTCTAGTAGTGGTCGTTTATTATCTCCAATGTATCGTCCATGTAAAAAACCTGTCTGATCAGGATGAAACATACCTGGTAAAGCAGTCAACTAACTTGCAATCAACTAGCCCAGTAATATATCAAAACTGATACATTGCCTGTTCTCTAGGGCAACTTGATACCCCACAGAGCAGTTAAGTCACCACGTTCATTAACCCCGACTGTCTTAATGTCTTTAGCTATAGAATTCTAGAGATACAAGTATAACCTGTGTTCCTACTGATGTACAGACTGTAGACGGTTGTTTGTCTGTGGCAGAGTTCAGTTTTAGTGTCTCTGTGTTCATTAGTCCTGGACTTAGTGTTCTGATCTATACCATGTTACTATGTTACTATGTCTGTTGTCAGTGTACTCATTAGTCCTGTGTTCGGCCTCTTTGTCTTTAGCTATAAAGTGGGAAGGGCACAGCCGTCCGGCCCCCAGGCAGCCAGGCAGGCTGAGTGTTAATATGGACCGAATCCCAGGAAAAGGAAAGGCCTCATAGCTCATGGAGCTGTCGCTTTAGTCCCCCCCCCCTCCCCCTCACATGGCACTTTGTTTTGAGCGTGCCCAGTAGTGTCATGAGGCGAAGAAGGGCAGATTGGGGGAGAGGAGTCGGAGGGGGGGAAGGGGGAGAGGGGCGGAGGGGGGAGAGCAGTAGGAGGGGTGGAATGAGGAGAGGAGTCGGAGGGGTGGAGCAGAGGGGGATGGACAGGGTTCTGTTGTCCTTCAGAAGTTCAGAGTCCAGCTAACAGCAGTTGTTTAAGTAATATTTATTTGGGTTGTGAAGCGGGTCACACGCTAAGCTTGACTCAATGCATTACACCATTTGTTTTGTGTCACATGCCTAACAGCTGGAGGATCTATAGCCTGTTTGTAACCTTCCGTGTTTCTGGCTGCCAATCTAGTGTCAATGTCTGTGTCCCAACAAGTACCATATGTACCTAGTGCAGTGGTCACCAACAGGCACCCTATGTACCTAGTGTACTACCTAGTACCTAGTGCAGTGTTCAGCCAAGGCATCTCCAGTCGATCACCAATCCTTTCTGTAGTAAACCCAATGATACGTTCATTTTTTCCGCGCTGTTTGCGTTGGATGCACACAATTCAGCTGGTTTGGGATGAGTTGGACTACAGAGTGAAGGAAAAGCAGCCAACAAGTGCTCGGCATATGTGGGAACTCCTTCAAGGCTGTTGGAAAATCATTCCAGGTGAAGCTGGTTGAGAGAATGCCAAGAGTGTGCAAAGCTGTCATCAAGGCAAAGGGTGGCTACTTTGAAAAATCTCAAATCTCAAATAAACTTTGATGTGTTTAACACTTTTTTGGTTACAAGATAATTTCATAGGTTTGATGTCTTCACTATTATTCTGCAATGTAAAATCCTGGACTGGGTAGGTGTGTCCAAACTTTTGACTGGTACTGTACGTAAATGCTGGAAACACATGCATGTGACCAAAGTCACCCACACCGCCGATCCCAATTTACCCAAGTTCCCCATATGCCAGCCAGCGGCAGGTGCCCTGCTATGTGATTGGTGGAGAAGGGGGCCGGGCCCTTCCCGGGCCAACCTCTTTATTTAGCCTTACCACAGCATGTGAGGCACAAGGGCATGTGGTGCAGCCGTCTCTCTCTCTCTCTCTCTCTCTCTCTGTCTCTCTCTCAATTTAATTCAAGGGCTTTATTGGCATGGGAAACATGTGTTAACATTGCCAAAGCAAGTGAGGTAGATAATATAAAAGTAAAATATATATCTCTCTGTCTCTGTCTCTGTCTCTGTCTCTGTCTCTGTGTCTGTGTCTGTGTCTCTCTCGAGACACCCTGTTCCATATGTAGAGCAGTAATTTTGACAAGGGCCAATAGGAAATATCCCTTTTGGAACACTGTCCTGTTCCACTGTTCATGTCCCTTCTGCCCTTGTGAAAGAATGCCAAACGTTCAGCCCTGGAGACTTTGTCTCTCTAGGAGCTGGAATGCTGGACATTGATGTGGATAACTAGTTTAGTTTAGCTGGACTTTGTCGGCCATCGAAGTCAGGTGGATTTCAGATGGACCCATTACGTTGGACAATGCTTTGAGTGACACATTGTATACATTCCACTGCCAGCCCAATATTGCAGGTATATAATGTGTGAAAGGTCTATGTATTTGCTGATAGGAATGGGGAAATAAGACGGGACTATTTCACCACCCCAAATAGTACCCATTTTTGGTTTAGCCTATGGCCTCATGAGATGTCAGTTGATTGAATTGATCCTACTTTTCTGTTGAGGTGAGGTTAGATGTCATTATTTGGAAGCTTAGAGGAATTAGGATACAGATCTATCGCAAGCCCCGCTTATACCTGGTTCTAACATGCGTCCTTTTGAAACCCCCGTTTTATACTTGGTTCTAACATGCGTCCTTTGCCCTAATCTTGTCCACATTTGATTGTGTCCACGTTTTATAGACAGGCGAAGACGATTACAACATGCGTTGTGATCTTCCTGCCCACCTCCAGTCAGAGACCCATTTGTTATCTGGATATCTTACAAGTGTTCGCAGATCTAAGACAGTGAAACCATTTAAATCGTCGTTATATCTCCGTCTAAAACCATCGACTTAAGGCATCAATAAGTTTCTTAAAATAAATCAATATTATTTTTGAAAGGATATCTCAAATCGTTTGCATTTACAGGAAGGTATCAGGAAATTATGTCACATTGCGAACACGGTGGACGGATAAGAGACATTTTAACACCACGTGGAGATCCAAGTCCTAATTATCTCTCCTTTCTCCCAGTGTGTGTCCACGTCCCTTCACTGAGTTGAAATCAAATGACTGGTATAAGAAGTATGGTGGAAAAACCCTTCACACTGCTTTCTGATTCATGGGAAGTAGTGAATCAGTGTACACTTCAGGAGAAAGGAACCTTTTTTTTTTTGGGACTCACCCAGTGTATCTCCCTTTTCCCGTTTTAATGGTTAGCTTGTTTCAGTGAAACGTGGGAATGATGTCTGTGTGTCCTGTAGTGTGTGTGTGTGTGTGTGAAGTCAAGGTATCCCGACAGGAATGGGCTACTGTCGGTCAAGGAGAGGGAGAGAGGGATGGAGGGGGAAAGAGAGAGAGGGGGAGAGAGAAAGAGTGAGAGCGGGGGAGAGAGAGAGAGGTGTGTTCTGTCATCACAGCTGGTCGGTCATATGATGTGTCACGGTTCTATTTGTGTCCCAGCCATCTGAATGGGTTGTTACTCTCCCTCTGAATGGTGGTCTAACTCAACAGTGACACCTCTTACTCCTTCTATTTATCTGTGTCAGACAGACAGGCGGGCAGAGAGAGGTGGCACACATAGACGATGCATGGAGAAAGTCGTGTTACTTTAAAATAGGACAATTGTTCAGAAATAAAAAATAATTTGCCAGTATACGGAGAAACATTCGTTTTGGGATTGAACGTTTCCGGGAACTTATAAACGGAGCCAGACGACTTTTCTGACATCTTGTGAGTACTTACTCGGACTTTTGTGTTCGTGTTGTATAATCTAAACGATTTACTGCTGGGCCTAACCAACCTGGGACCTGTCCAGAATGTTACAGAGCTTGCTAAAGGTTTACACTGAGTATTGAGATTGTATATTGTATGTATATTCTCTTTGGTAGTCACTTGATATTAGACACAGCAGTTCTTAGATCACCCTCATGCTTTAATGGTTTCTGTATACGACATTATGACATGATCTGTTTCCCAGTGTGTCCAGCCAGAGCTCTCCACTGCAGGGAGAAGGCACGCCAGGTGTCAGGTCCTCTCCATATGAGGGGTGGGAGCAGCAGGCAGGAGGAGAGCAGACCTGGCTTCAAATACTATCTGAAGTCTTTACAAATACTTTTAGCATTCGCTTAGCCTGCCTAGACCAAATCAAATCAAATTCTGTGAGTCACATGTGCCGAATACAACAGGTGTAGTAGACCTTACAGTGAAATGCTGAATACAACAGGTGTAGTAGACCTCACAGTGAAATGCCGAATACAACAGGTGTAGTAGACCTCACAGTGAAATGCCGAATACAACAGGTGTAGTAGACCTTACAGTGAAATGCTGAATACAACAGGTGTAGTAGACCTTACAGTGAAATGCCGAATACAACAGGTGTAGTAGACCTTACAGTGAAATGCTGAATACAACAGGTGTAGGTAGACCTTACAGTGAAATGCTGAATACAACAGGTGTAGTAGACCTTACAGTGAAATGCTGAATACAACAGGTGTAGTAGACCTTACAGTGAAATACTGAATACAACAGGTGTAGTAGACCTTACAGTGAAATGCTGAATACAACAGGTGTAGTAGACCTTACAGTGAAATGCTGAATACAACAGGTGTAGGTAGACCTTACAGTGAAATGCTGAATACAACAGGTCTAGTAGACCTTACAGTGAAATGCTGAATACAACAGGTGTAGTAGACCTTACAGTGAAACGCTGAATACAACAGGTGTAGTAGACCTTACAGTGAAATGCCGAATACAACAGGTGTAGTAGACCTTACAGTGAAATGCTGAATACAACAGGTGTAGTAGACCTTACAGTGAAATGCCTACTGACATCGATGCAGTTTTAAAAGGAACCGATAAGAATAAGAGATAAAAGTAACAAGTAATTAAAGAGCAGCACTAAAATAACAATAGCGAGACTATATACAGGTTTGGTACCGGTACAGAGTCGATGTGTGGGTGCACTGGTTAGTTGAGGTAGTATGTACATGTAGGTAGAGTTATTAAAGTGATTATGCATAGATAATAACAGAGAGTAGCAGCAGTGTAAAGGGGGGGCAATGCAAATAGTCTGGGTGGCCACTTGATTAAGCGTTCAGGAGTCTTATGGCTTGGGGGTAGAAGCTATTTAGAAGCCTTTTGGATCTAGACTTGGCGCTCCGGTACCGCTTGCCGTGCGGTAGCAGAGAGAACAGTCTGACTAGGGTGGCTGGAGTCATTGACAATTTTTAGGGCCTTCCTCTGACATCGCCTGGTATAGAGGTCCTGGATGGCAGGTAGCTTGGCCCCAGTGATGTACTGGGCCGTACGCACTACCCTCTGTAGTGCCTTGCGGCCGGAGGCCAAGCAGTTGCCATACCAGGCGGTGATGCAACTAGTAAGGATGCTTCGATGGTGCAGCTGTAGAACCTTTTGAGGATCTGAGGACCCATGCCAAATGTTTTCAGTCTCCTGAGGGGGAATAGGTTTTGTCGTGCCCTCTTCACGACGGTCTTGGTGTGCTTGGATCATGTTAGTTTGTTGGTGATGTGGACACCAAGGAACTTGAAGCTCTCAACCTGCTCCACTACAGCCCCATCGATGAGAATGGGGGCGTGCTCTGTCCTCCTTTTCCTGTAGTCCACAATCATCTCCTTTGTCTTGATCCCGTTGAGGGAGAGGTTGTTGTCCTTGCACCACACAGCCAGGACTCTGACCTCCTCCCTATAGGCTGTCTCATCGTTGTCGGTGATCAGGCCTACCACTGTTGTCATCGGAAAATGTTATGATGGTGTTGGAGTCATGCCTGGCCGTGCATGAGTGAACAGGGAGTACAGGAGGGGACTGAGCACGAATCCCTGAGGGGCCCCTGTGTTGAGGATCAGTGTGGTGGATGTGTTGTTACCTACCCTTACCACCTGGGGGCGGCCTGTCAGGAAGTCCAGGATCCAGTTGCAGAGTTTAGTCCCATGGTCCTTAGCTTAGTGATGAGCTTTGAGCCCTATGGTGATGAACACTGAGCTGCAGTCAATGTATTGCATTCTCACATAAGTGTTCCTTTTGTCCAGATGGGAAAGGGCAGTGTAGAGTTCAATAGAGATTGCATCATCTGTGGATCTGTTGGGACGGTATGCAAATTGGAGTGGGTCTCTGGTTTCCGGGATGGTGGTGTTGATGTGAGCCATGACCAGCCTTTCAAAGCGCTTCATGGCTACAGACTTGAGAGCCACATGTCAGTAGTCATTTAGGAAGGTTACCTTAGTGTTCTTGGGCACAGGGACTATGGTGGTCTGCTTAAAACATGTTGGTATTACAGACACAGACAAGGACAGGTTGAAAATGTCAGTGAAGACACTTGCCAGTTTGTCAGCCCATGCTCACAGTACACGTCCTGGTAATCTGTCTGGCCCTGCGGCCTTGAGAATGTTGACCTGTTTAAAGGTCTTACTCACATCGGCTACGGAGAGCGTGATCACAGTACACGTCCTGGTAATCAGTCTGGCCCTGCGGCCTTGAGAATGTTGACCTGTTTGAAGGTCTTACTCACATCGGCTACGGAGAGCGTGATCACTCAGTCTTCTGGAACAGCTGATGCTCTCATGCAATGTTTCAGTGTTATTTGCCTGGAAGCGAGCAGAGGAGTTTAGCTCGCCTGGTAGGCTTGTGTCACTGGGCAGCTCTCGGCTGTGTTTCCCTTTGTAGTCTGTAATAGTTTGCAAGCCCATCCGACATGCGTTGGAGCCGGTGTAGTAGGATTCGTATTGAAGCTTTGCCTGTTTGATGGTTTGTCGCAGGGCATAGCGGGATTTCTTATAAGCTTCCAGGTTAGAGTCCCTCTCCTTGAAATCGGCAGCTCTAGCCTTTAGCTCAGTGCGGATGCTGCCTGTAATCCATGGCTTCTGGTTGAGGTATGTACGTACGGTCACTCTGGGGACGACGTCATCAATGTACTTATTGATGAAGCCAATGGCTGATGTGGTGTACTCCTCAATGCCATCGGAGGAATCCCGGAATATGTTCCAGTCTGTTCTAGCAAAACCGTCCTGTAGCTTAGCATCTGCTTCATCTGACCACTTTTTTATAGACAGAGTCACTGGTGCTTCCTGCTTTAATTTTTGCTTGTAAGTAGGAATCAGGAGGGTAAAATTATGGTCAGATTTGACAAATGGAGGGCGAGGGAGAGCTTTGTATGTGTCTCTCTGTGTATGGAGTATAGGTGGTCTAGAGTTTTTTTCCCTCCGGTTGCACATTTAACATGCTGATAGAAATTTTGTAAAACAGATTTATGTTTCCCTGCAATAAAGTCCCCAGCTACAAGGAGCGCCGCCTCTTGGTGGGCATTTTCTTGTTTGCTTATAGCGGAATACAGCTCATTCAATGCTGTCTTAGTGCCAGCCTATGGCTCTGGTAGTTTGTACACAGTGTGGTCGTGTGATAGATCGTGTGGTCTACAGCTTATCATGAGATACTCTACCTCAGCCGAGCAATTCAGCCACGACTCCGTGAAGCATAAGATGTTACAGTTTTTAATGTCCCATTGGTAGTTTCATCTTCCGCGTAGCTCGTCGATTTTATTCTCAAAATATTTCACGTTTGCTAGCAGAATGGAGGGAAGTGGGGTTTATTCGATCACCAATGAATTCTCAGCCCGCTCTTTGTCCCCTCTTTCTCCGCCTCCTCTTCACGAGGATCACGAGGATCGCGGCCTGATCCCGAGGAAGCAGTGTATCCTTCGCATCGAGCTCGTCAGAGTCATGAAAGGAAAAGAAGGATTCTGCTAGTCTGTGGTGACTAATCGAAGTCCTGATGTCTAGAAGTTATTTTCGGTCATAAGAGACGTTAGCGGCAACATTATGTACAAAATGAGTAAAAAAAGGAAAGGAGTGGGTGTGTGGAAAGGAGTGAGTGGGTGTGTGGAAAGGAAAGGAGTGGGTGGGTGTGTGGAAAGGAAAGGAGTGGGTGGGTGTGTGGAAAGGAAAGGAGTTGGTGTGTGGAAAGGAAAGGAGTGGGTGGGTGTGTGGAAAGGAAAGGAGTGGGTGGGTGTGTGGAAAGGAAAGGAGTGGGTGGGTGGAAAGGAAAGGAGTGGGTGTGTGGAAAGGAAAGGAGTTGGTGTGTGGAAAGGAAAGGAGTGGGTGTGTGGAAAGGAAAGGAGTGGTGGGTGTGTGGAAAGGAAAGGAGTGGGTGGGTGTGTGGAAAGGAAAGGAGTGGGTGGGTGTGTGGAAAGGAAAGGAGTTGGTGTGTGTGGAAAGGAGTGGGTGGGTGTGTGGAAAGGAAAGGAGTGGGTGTGTGGAAAGGAAAGGAGTGGGTGTGTGGAAAGGAAATTAGTTGGTGTGTGGAAAGGAAAGGAGTGGGTGTGTGTGTGGAAAGGAAAGGAGTGGGTGGGTGTGTGGAAAGGAGTGGGTGTGTGGAAAGGAAAGGAGTGGGTGGGTGTGTGGAAAGGAAAGGAGTGGGTGTGAGGAAAGGAGTGGGTGTGTGGATAGGAAAGGAGTGGGTGTGTGGATAGGAAAGGAGTGGGTGTGTGGAAAGGAAAGGAGTTGGTGGGTGGAAAGGAGTGGGTGTGGAAAGGAAAGGAGTTGGTGGGTGGAAAGGAAAGGAGTGGGTGGGTGTGTGGAAAGGAAAGGAGTGGGTGGGTGTGTGGAAAGGAAAGGAGTGGGTGGGTGTGTGGAAAGGAAAGGAGTGGGTGGGTGTGTGGAAAGGAAAGGAGTGGGTGGGTGGAAAGGAAAGGAGTTGGTGTGTGGAAAGGAAAGTAGTTGGTGTGTGGAAAGGAAAGGAGTGGGTGTGTGGAAAGGAAAGGAGTGGGTGTGTGGAAAGGAAAGGAGTGGGTGTGTGGAAAGGAAATGAGTGGGTGTGTGGAAAGGAAAGGAGTGGGTGTGTGGAAAGGAAAGGAGTGGGTGGGTGTGGAAAGGTTTAAAGAAAATAAAACCATGGATTCTAATTCCACTTCCTCCTGGCCTAGAGACTACTTTCAGTGTCAAATCAAAATCACATGTTATCGGTCACATAGACATGGTTAGCAGAAGTTAATGCGAGTGTAGCGGAATGCTTGTGTGACCTGAAGCGAGGCGACCATCTCTGTCGGCGCCATTCTGATGTGAGGAACCATCTAACATGAAGTTTTAAAATCCCGGACTTCCTTCAGCTAGCTCACTGTCCCGTAACCTAGCTCACTGTCCCGTAACCTAGCTCACTGTCCCGTAACCTAGCTCACTGTCCCGTAACCTAGCTCACTGTCCCGTAACCTAGCTCACTGTCCCGTAACCTAGCTCACTGTCCCGTAACCTAGCTCACTGTCCCGTAACCTAGCTCACTGTCCCGTAACCTGAAGCGAAGCGACCATCTCTGTCGGCGCCATTCTGATGTGAGGAACCATCTAACATGAAGTTTTAAAATCCCGGACTTCCTTCAGCTAGCTCACTGTCCCGTAACCTAGCTCACTGTCCCGTAACCTGAAGCGAAGCGACCATCTCTGTCGGCGCCATTCTGATGTGAGGAACCATCTAACATGAAGTTTTAAAATCCCGGACTTCCTTCAGCTAGCTCACTGTCCCGTAACCTAGCTCACTGTCCCGTAACCTGAAGCGAAGCGACCATCTCTGTCGGCGCCATTCTGATGTGAGGAACCATCTAACATGAAGTTTTAAAATCCCGGACTTCCTTCAGCTAGCTCACTGTCCCGTAACCTAGCTCACTGTCCCGTAACCTAGCTCACTGTCCCGTAACCTAGCTCACTGTCCCGTAACCTAGCTCACTGTCCCGTAACCTAGCTCACTGTCCCGTAACCTAGCTCACTGTCCCGTAACCTAGCTCACTGTCCCGTAACCTGAAGCGAAGCGACCATCTCTGTCGGCGCCATTCTGATGTGAGGAACCATCTAACATGAAGTTTTAAAATCCCGGACTTCCTTCAGCTAGCTCACTGTCCCGTAACCTAGCTCACTGTCCCGTAACCTGAAGCGAAGCGACCATCTCTGTCGGCGCCATTCTGATGTGAGGAACCATCTAACATGAAGTTTTAAAATCCCGGACTTCCTTCAGCGGTGCAGGATAACTTTGTTTTGTTTGTTCTCCAGCTTGTGATTCATTTAGTTTGGTTTTTACACAATTATAAAACTGGTTTGTAGATGAATCCTGACCTGCTGTTAATAGTTTAAAAATAAAATTAAAAAAACCTTTTCAGTGCTGTTTAGCGAACAAAACCAAAACAGTAAACATCATATGTTTTGTACAATTTTACTCAACCCCCTCTAACCCTTGTTTGGCCTCACGGTGTGTGTATGGTACACACACACACACACACACACACACACAGTCGTAGAAAACCTCTGACGCTCTCTCTGTTTTGACTCCAGGTGCTTTAACCCCATACAGAGAGGCTAAGAAGAGTGATCTGAGAGACTGTCAGACACACACACACAGTTGTCGGAAAGGTCCTGATGCTCTCTCTGTTCCCCTATTGTGCTACAGAGAGGTGAAGTGTTATCTGACAGGCAGAGTGTGATCTGGAGGGAGTGACAAAGAGCCAGGATGATTCTGGCCACGCTGAAGGGCTTCGGGAAGCAGCTGCTGCGTGTCAAGGTGGTGGACTACAACACCGAGGACTCACGTCTCTCCCGATGTCTCAACACCTTCGACCTGGTGGCTCTCGGGGTAGGCAGTACTCTGGGAGCTGGGGTGTACGTCCTGGCCGGGGCCGTGGCCAGAGAGAACTCTGGTCCAGCCATTGTCCTGTCCTTCCTCATCGCAGCGATGGCCTCGGTGCTGGCTGGTCTGTGTTACGCTGAGTTTGGGGCCCGAGTCCCCAAGACGGGCTCGGCCTACCTGTATAGTTATGTCACTGTTGGGGAGCTCTGGGCCTTCATCACCGGATGGAACCTCATCCTCTCTTACATTATAGGTGAGAGGGCCACAAACACACACACACACACATACCTTCCTCCTCACACATGTATGTTCAGAGAGGAACGTTAGAAAGATACTGTCATAATGCAGACAATAGATATTTATGTGATGCATTGCATTGCATTTTCATGCCTCTTCAACATATATAATATAACATAATGATTGTTGATCCTGGATCATTTACCTGTGTTGATCCTAGACCATAATTTAGCTGTGTTGATCTTAGATCATAATTTAGCTGTGTTGATCCTGGATCATTTAGCTGTGTGGATCCTAGACCATAATTTAGCTGTGTTGATCTTAGATCATAATTTAGCTGTGTTGATCCTAGACCATAATTTAGCTGTGTTGATCTTAGATCATAATTTAGCTGTGTTGATCCTAGACCATAATTTAGCTGTGTTGATCTTGGATCATAATTTAGCTGTGTTGATCTTGGATCATAATTTAGCTGTGTTGATCTTAGATCATAATTTAGCTGTGTTGATCTTAGATCATAATTTAGCTGTGTTGATCCTAGACCATAGTTTAGCTGTGTTGATCTTGGTTCATAATTTAGCTGTGTTGATCGTTGATCATAATTTAGCTGTGTTGATCTTGGATCATAATTTAGCTGTGTTGATCTTGGATCATAATTTAGCTGTGTTGATCTTGGATCATAATTTAGCTGTGTTGATCTTAGATCATAATTTAGCTGTGTTGATCCTAGATCATAATTTAGCTGTGTTGATCTTGGATCATAATTTAGCTGTGTTGATCTTGGATCATAATTTAGCTGTGTTGATCTTGGATCATAATTTAGCTGTGTTGATCTTGGATCATAATTTAGCTGTGTTGATCTTGGATCATAATTTAGCTGTGTTGATCTTGGATCATAATTTAGCTGTGTTGATCTTGGATCATAATTTAGCTGTGTTGATCTTAGATCATAATTTAGCTGTGTTGATCCTAGATCATAATTTAGCTGTGTTGATCTTGGATCATAATTTAGCTGTGTTGATCTTGGATCATAATTTAGCTGTGTTGATCTTGGATCATAATTTAGCTGTGTTGATCTTGGATCATAATTTAGCTGTGTTGATCCTAGACCATAATTTAGCTGTGTTGATCTTGGATCATAATTTAGCTGTGTTGATCTTGGATCATAATTTAGCTGTGTTGATCTTGGATCATAATTTAGCTGTGTTGATCCTGGATCCACATGATCTGGTTATCTCCTAACAGGAACCTCTAGCGTGGCTCGGGCATGGAGCGCCACGTTTGATGAGCTGATTGGTCGACACATCGAGCAGTGGTGCCGGGTCCACATGGCGATGAAGGCCCCAGGGATCCTGGCTGAATACCCAGACATGTTCGCTGTCATCATCATCATCATTCTCACAGGTGGGCATTGCTCCATAAAGAAATATATTTACATGTCTGTTTTTGGACCTTTTCTCTGGAGCATGGTGCTGTGGGAAAACAGACCTGGAATCACAATATTTGAAATAACTTGAATAATATTTCTCTCTCTCTCTCTCTCTCTCTCTATTTCTCTCTCTCTATTTCTCTCTCTATATTTCTCTCTCTCTCTCTCTCTCTCTCTCTCTCTCTCTCTCTCTCTCTCTCTCTCTCTCTCTCTCTCTCTCTCTCTCTCTCTCTCTCTCTCTCTCTCTCTCTCTATTTATCTCTATTTCTCTCTATTTCTCTCTCTCTCTCTATTTCTCTCTCTCTCTCTATTTCTCTCTCTCTCTCTATTTCTCTCTCTCTCTCTATTTCTCTCTATTTCTCTCTCTCTCTCTATTTCTCTCTCTCTCTCTCTCTCTCTCTCTCTCTCTCTCTCTCTCTCTCTATTTCTCTCTCTCTCTCTATTTCTCTCTCTCTCTCTATTTCTCTCTCTCTCTCTATCTTTCTCTCTCTCTCTCTCTCTCTCTCTCTCTATTTCTCTCTCTCTCTCTCTCTCTCTATTTCTCTCTCTCTCTCTATTTCTCTCTCTCTCTCTCTCTATTTCACTCTCTCTCTCTCTATTTCTCTCTCTCTCTCTATTTCTCTCTCTCTCTCTCTCTATTTCTCTCTCTCTCTCTATTTCTCTCTCAAATTCAAATTCAAGCTGCTTTATTGGCATGAAAAACATTGTGTCAATATTGCCAAAGCAACAATGTATACAATATACATTGTAACAAAATTATAAATGATAGCAAATAATAATATAAAATGGTAGTAAATAATAATACAAAATTAACTACAAAAATAATAACAATAAAATGGTAACAGTCAATAGTAGAAATGCAATAAATATAAAATCAAATTATGGAAAATGAAACTATAACTAACTTATAACTAAATAACGGTCATCTTCTTCTTTATATCAGTACTACAACTACAATCATCATTACTACGACTACTACTACCATCACTAAACTGTTATCACTACCATTACCACCCATATTTGGAATGATAAACATTAATAATTATAGTAATAACAATAATAGTAATAATAAGTAAGTTACTGTTTACTATGCAGATGTTATTATTCAGTGTCCCTCAGGCTATGGCAGGAAAATACATATTTGGCTGCAAGAGGAGCCATTGCTCCTTCGCCCATGAGTATTCTTAGTTTTTCCTCTGGGTTCAATTTGTAAAAATTTGGAATATATGTAGTCATTTCTGTGAATAATGAATCTCTTTGTGAGGAATATTTATCACAGTAAAGGAGAAGGTGCATCTCTGTCTCTACCTCCCCTGTCATGCAGTGACCACATACACGCTCCTCTTTGGGTAGCCATGTCTTTTTATGTCTGCCGGTTTCTATTGCCAATCGGTGGTCACTCAGCCTGTACTTGGTAAGGATCTGTCTCTGCTTCGTATCTCTGACAGAGTAGAGATAATCAGCCAATTCATATTCTCTGTTTAGGGTCAGATAGCAATTTAGTCGGCTTTGGGATTTTGTTTAGTTTTTCCAGTATTGTAAATATGATTCCTTTGATTGGTTCATGATTTTGCTTATTGGAATTCTTTCTTTTGAAGCAGTGCTGGTGTCAGCTTGGTTGGTGAGGTCCAACACCAGCTGACTGAGAGGGCTCGTTTCTGGGCTCAGCTCTTGGGTTTGAAGTGCTTTAAATTGCAGACTCGAATTTGGACTTGAATTTAGATGTAGCCAAAATTTTAATGATCTTTTCTGTATTTTCATTATTACTGGAAAACGGCCCAATTCTGCCCTACATGCATTAGTTGTTGTATTTCTCTGGACTTGTAGAATTTTCCGACAGAATTCTGCATGTAGGGCTTCAATTGGATGTTTGTCCCACATTTTAAAATCCAGTTTATTGAGTGGCCCCCAAACCTCACTTCCATAAAGTGCTATTGGTAGGATTACACTGTCAAATATTTTAGTCCAAATTCTAATTGGGATGTTGATTTTGAATAATTTCATTTTTATTGCATACATTGCTCTGCGGGCTTTTTCTTTGAGTGCCTTCACTGCCATATTAAAGTTCCCCGATGCAGATATGGTCAGACCAAGGTAGGTGTAATGTTTTGTGTGTTCAATTAAGGTGTTGTTCAAGGTGAATTTACATTTTGTGTTTCTGACATCTGGGTTTTTTTTGGAAAATCATGATTTTAGTTTTTTGGAAATTTACTGCCAGGGCCCAATTATGGCAATATTGCTCCAGAATATTAATGTTTTGTTGAAGACCTTCTTTGGTTGGTGATAGAAGTTTCAAGTCATCAGCATATAGCAGGTATTTCACCTCTGTGTCAAATAGTGTGAGTCCTGGGGCTGGAGATTGGTCCAACATGTCTGCTAATTCATTTAAATGTTGAAAAGATTTGGACTCAAATTGCAGCCTTGTCTCACACCTCGACATTGTGAAAAAAATTATGTTCTTTGGTTTTTGATTTTTATTGCACACTTGTTTTCTGTGTACATACATTTTATTAAGTCATACACCTTACCACCAAGCCCACTTTGTAGAATTTTGTAGAATAGCCCTTCGTGCCAAATCGAATCAAATGCTTTTTTAAAGTTAATAAAGCAAGCAAAGATTTTGCCCTCTTTTTTTTGGTGGACGTGTTTATTAATTAGTGTGTGTAAGGTGTATATATGGTCAGTAGTGCGATGGTTAGGAAGAAAGCCAATTTGACATTTACTTTTTCTTGAAGAAAGGTTTGAATTCTTGAATTCAAAATGCTACAGAAAATCTTTCCCAAGTTACTGTTGACGCAAATTCCCCTGTAGTTATTGGGGTCTGATTTGTCTCCACTTTTGTGGATAGGGGAGATGAGCCCCTGGTTCCAGACATCAGGGAAGTAGCCAGAAGTTAAAACCATGTTGAAAAATTTCTCTCTCTCTCTCTATTTCTCTCTCTCTCTCTCTATTTCTCTCTCTCTCTCTCTCTCTCTCTCTATTTCTCTCTCTCTCTCTTTCTATTTCTCTCTCTCTATTTCTCTCTCTCTATTTCTATCTCTCTATTTCTCTCTCTCTCTATTTCTCTCTCTCTCTATTTCTCTCTCTCTCTCTCTTTCTCTCTCTCTCTCTATTTCTCTCTCTCTCTCTCTCTCTCTCTCTCTCTCTCTCTCTCTATTTCTCTCTCTCTCTATTTCTCTCTCTCTCTCTCTATTTCTCTCTCTCTCTCTATTTCTCTCTCTCTCTCTCTATTTCTCTCTCTCTCTCTATTTCTCTCTCTCTATTTCTCTCTCTCTCTCTCTATTTCTCTCTCTCTCTCTCTATTTCTCTCTCTCTCTATTTCTCTATTTCTCTCTCTCTATTTCTCTCTCTCTCTCTCTATTTCTCTCTCTCTATTTCTCTCTCTCTCTCTCTATTTCTCTCTCTCTCTCTTTCTATTTCTCTCTCTCTATTTCTCTCTCTCTATTTCTCTCTCTCTATTTCTCTCTCTCTCTATTTCTCTCTCTCTCTCTCTCTATCTTCTCTCTCTCTCTCTCTCTCTCTCTCTATTTCTCTCTCTCTCTCTTTCTATTTCTCTCTCTCTATTTCTCTCTCTCTATTTCTATCTCTCTATTTCTCTCTCTCTCTATTTCTCTCTCTCTCTATTTCTCTCTCTCTCTCTCTTTCTCTCTCTCTCTCTATTTCTCTCTCTCTCTCTCTCTCTCTCTCTCTCTCTCTCTCTCTCTCTATTTCTCTCTCTCTCTATTTCTCTCTCTCTCTCTCTATTTCTCTCTCTCTCTCTATTTCTCTCTCTCTCTCTCTATTTTCTCTCTCTCTCTATTTCTCTCTCTCTCTCTATTTCTCTCTCTCTCTCTCTATTTCTCTCTCTCTCTCTCTATTTCTCTCTCTCTCTATTTCTCTATTTCTCTCTCTCTCTCTCTCTCTCTCTATTTCTCTCTCTCTATTTCTCTCTCTCTATTTCTCTCTCTCTCTCTCTATTTCTCTCTCTCTCTCTTTCTATTTCTCTCTCTCTATTTCTCTCTCTCTATTTCTCTCTCTCTCTATTTCTCTCTCTCTCTCTTTCTATTTCTCTCTCTCTATTTCTCTCTCTCTATTTCTCTCTCTCTATTTCTATCTCTCTATTTCTCTCTCTCTCTATTTCTCTCTCTCTCTATTTCTCTCTCTCTCTCTCTCTCTATTTCTCTCTCTCTCTCTCTCTCTCTCTCTCTATCTCTCTCTCTCTCTATTTCTCTCTCTCTCTCTCTATTTTCTCTCTCTCTCTCTATTTCTCTCTCTCTCTATTTCTCTCTCTCTCTCTCTATTTCTCTATTTCTCTCTCTCTCTCTCTCTCTCTATTTCTCTCTCTCTATTTCTCTCTCTCTCTATTTCTCTCTCTCTCTATTTCTCTCTCTCTCTATTTCTCTATCTCTCTCTCTCTCTCTCTCTATTTCTCTCTCTCTATTTCTCTATCTCTCTATTTCTCTCTCTCTCTCTCTCTATTTCTCTCTCTCTCTCTCTCTCTCTCTCTCTCTCTCTCTATTTCTCTCTCTCTCTCTCTATTTCTCTCTCTCTCTCTATTTCTCTCTCTCTCTCTATTTCTCTCTCTCTCTCTCTATTTCTCTCTCTCTCTCTCTATATCTCTATTTCTCTCTCTCTCTCTCTCTATTTCTCTCTCTCTATTTCTCTCTCTCTCTCTATTTCTCTCTCTCTCTCTTTCTATTTCTCTCTCTCTATTTCTCTATCTCTCTATTTCTCTCTCTCTCTCTCTCTCTCTCTCTCTATTTCTCTCTCTCTCTCTATTTCTCTCTCTCTCTCTCTATTTCTCTCTCTCTCTCTCTATTTCTCTCTCTCTCTATTTCTCTCTCTCTCTCTCTATTTCTCTATTTCTCTCTCTCTCTCTCTCTCTCTATTTCTCTCTCTCTATTTCTCTCTCTCTCTATTTCTCTCTCTCTCTATTTCTCTCTCTCTCTATTTCTCTATTTCTCTCTCTCTCTCTCTCTATTTCTCTCTCTCTATTTCTCTATCTCTCTATTTCTCTCTCTCTCTCTCTCTATTTTCTCTCTCTCTCTCTCTCTCTCTCTCTCTCTCTCTATTTCTCTCTCTCTCTCTCTATTTCTCTCTCTCTCTCTATTTCTCTCTCTCTCTCTATTTCTCTCTCTCTCTCTCTATTTCTCTCTCTCTCTCTCTATTTCTCTATTTCTCTCTCTCTCTCTCTCTATTTCTCTCTCTCTATTTCTCTCTCTCTCTCTATTTCTCTCTCTCTCTCTTTCTATTTCTCTCTCTCTATTTCTCTATCTCTCTATTTCTCTCTCTCTCTCTATTTCTCTCTCTCTATTTCTCTCTCTCTCTCTATTTCTCTCTCTCTCTCTCTCTCTCTCTATTTCTCTCTCTCCCTCACTTCCTCCAGGCCTACTAGCGTTTGGAGTGAAGGAGTCAGCCATGGTGAACAAGGTGTTCACTTGTATTAATGTTCTAGTGCTGGTGTTCGTGGTCATCTCAGGGCTGGTCAAAGGAACTGTAAAGAACTGGCATCTGAACCCTGATGAAATCCTCAACATCACTGTCAACGCAACACTGAAGTGAGTCAGGGATCAGGGAACAGCTGCTCAATTATGCCTGTGTGTTTGCTTTAGATAGTCTTCTGAGCACACATGTTGATGGTGTGTGTGGTTGTGTGTGTGTGTGGTTGTGTGCGTGCGCTCCTCTCCTCCAGTATGACAGAGTCCTTGCCATCGAAGGAGAGTCTGGGTCAGGGAGGCTTCATGCCGTTTGGCTTTACTGGGGTCCTGTCTGGAGCAGCAACCTGTTTCTATGCCTTTGTGGGCTTTGACTGTATCGCCACCACCGGTCAGTACACTTATCAAGGCTTTATAAAGAATTCATCATGTCTTCATTAACCTCTGAATGTCCTGCTTTTTTTCCCCGTCCAGAATCCAGGAATCTTCCAACCAGAATTTCAGGAATATCAGGGAATTTTGGGGAAAATTACCAGAAGTTTGCAGTACTCTCTGTCTCTCCCTGTAGGGGAGGAGGTGGAGAACCCTCAGAGAGCCATCGGCATCATAAACTCTCTCTTCATCTGTTTCCTTTAACCCCTGACCTTTAACCCCTATAGGTGAGGAGGTAAAGAACCCTCAGAGAGCCATCCCAATAGGCATCGTAGCCTCTCTGCTCATATGTTTCCTTTAACCCCTGACCTTTAACCCCTATAGGTGAGGAGGTAAATAACCCTCCGAGAGCCATCCCAATAGGCATCGTAGCCTCTCTCCTCATCTGTTTCCTTTAACCCCTATAGGTGAGGAGGTAAAGAACCCTCAGAGAGCCATCCCAATAGGCATCGTAGCCTCTCTCCTCATCTGTTTCCTTTAACCCCTGACCTTTAACCCCTATAGGTGAGGAGGTGAAGAACCCTCCGAGAGCCATCCCAATAGGCATCGTAGCCTCTCTCCTCATCTGTTTCCTTTAACCCCTGACCTTTAACCCCTATAGGTGAGGAGGTAAAGAACCCTCAGAGAGCCATCCCAATAGGCATCGTAGCCTCTCTCCTCATCTGTTTCCTTTAACCCCTATAGGTGAGGAGGTAAAGAACCCTCAGAGAGCCATCCCAATAGGCATCATAGCCTCTCTCCTCATCTGTTTCCTTTAACCCCTATAGGTGAGGAGGTAAAGAACCCTCAGAGAGCCATCCCAATAGGCATCGTAGCCTCTCTCCTCATCTGTTTCGTGGCCTACTTCGGAGTGTCTGGTGCCCTCACCATGATGATGCCCTACTATATGTTGGATAAGAACAGTCCTCTGCCTGTAGCCTTTAAACACGTAGGCTGGGAGGGAGCCACCTACGCTGTGGCTGTAGGGTCACTGTGTGCTCTGTCCACCAGGTAAGCTGGCCTACAGTGTTTGTGCTTCACACAATTTATGTTCCTGGACTTTAACAAGAGTTGGAGGAAGCCCTAACAATCAGGTTAGGCTAGATTAACGGGATATGTTTGTGATTATTAGATTATTTTTAATTTACCTAGGCAAGTCAGTTAAGAACAAATTCTTATTTTCAATGACAGCCTGTTTAGGGAGATTTGTACCTTGTCAGCTCGGGGATTTGAATTTGCAACCTTTCGGTTACTAGTCCAACGCTCTAACCACTAGGTTACACTGCCGCCCCATTAATGGGTTATTCTTTAGATTATTAGATTCATGGGTTATGCCTTAGATTATTAGATTAATGGACTATACCTTAGATTATTAGACTAATGGGCTACGCCTTAGATTATTAGATTAATGGGCTATACCTTAGATTATTAGATTAATGGGCTAGGCCTTAGATTATTAGATTAATGGGCTATACCTTAGATTATTAGATTAATGGGCTAGGCCTTAGATTATTAGATTAATGGGCTATACCTTAGATTATTAGATTAATGGGCTAGGCCTTAGATTATTAGATTAATGGGCTATACCTTAGATTATTAGATTAATGGGCTAGGCCTTAGATTATTAGACTAATGGGCTACGCCTTAGATTATTAGATTAATGGGCTAGGCCTTAGATGAATAGATGCTGATCGTTGTTACTGTTCCAGATGATAATGATGCTAATATAATAATATGTGTGAATAATACATTAAGTACACAAAGGAAAGTGTAGTCTTGTGTTGCATTCTCCCGTGTCCAGTAGCTTTGTGTGTGTTTAACGCTGTATCTCCCTGTGTATCTCCCCGCGTGGCACGGCTCTCCTATCTCCCTACTAGCCTGCTAGGCTCCATGTTCCCCATGCCTCGTGTCATCTGGGCCATGGCTCAGGACGGACTCCTCTTCAAGAGTCTGGCCCAGATCAGCGACCGAACCAAAACCCCTCTAGTCGCTACAGTAACCTCTGGAATGGTGGCAGGTGAGACTAGAACCCTTTCTAACCAGTTAAACCACTAACAGGGCTGCTAACCTCCCCCCCCCCCGCCCCCCCTTTACAGCTCCCTCCCTACAGGAACCAACCAATGCTAGCTCTGTTTCCCTGGTTACCTCAACATGCTACTGTTCACAGTGCACCTGTTTAGAAGACCTGACCAAACCTAGAAAAACTGTGGATAGACCAGGGGTATTCAAATCTTACCCTTGGGGTACGGAATATGACAGATTTTATTACCCTGGGGGTACGGAGTACTACTGATATTATTACCCTGGGGGTACGGAGTACTACTGATATTATTGATATTATTACCCTGGGGGTACGGAGTACTACTGATATTATTACCCTGGGAGTACGGAGTACTACTGATATTATTACCCTGGGGGTACGGAGTACTACTGATATTATTACCCTGGGGGTACGGAGTACTACTGATATTATTACCCTGGGGGTACGGAGTACTACTGATTTTCTGTTCTACCCTGATCATTTATTGCACCCATCTGGTGTCCCGTGTCTAAACCAGTCCCTAATTAAAGTGGAAGAATGCTGGTGTCCCAGGTCTAAACCAGTCCCTATTTAAAGGGGAAGAATGCTGGTGTCCCGTGTCTAAACCAGTCCCTATTTAAAGGGGAAGAATGCTGGTGTCCCGTGTCTAAACCAGTCCCTAATTAACGGGGAAGAATGCTGGTGTCCCAGGTCTAAACCAGTCCCTATTTAAAGGGGAAGAATGCTGGTGTCCCGTGTCTAAACCAGTCCCTATTTAAAGGGGAAGAATGCTGGTGTCCCGTGTCTAAACCAGTCCCTAATTAAAGGGGAAGAATGCTGGTGTCCCAGGTCTAAACCAGTCCCTAATTAACGGGGAAGAATGCTGGTGTCCCGTGTCTAAACCAGTCCCTAATTAACGGGGAAGAATGCTGGTGTCCCGTGTCTAAACCAGTCCCTAATTAAAGGGGAAGAATGCTGGTGTCCCAGGTCTAAACCAGTCCCTATTTAAAGGGGAAGAATGCTGGTGTCCCGTGTCTAAACCAGTCCCTAATTAAAGGGGAAGAATGCTGGTGTCCCGTGTCTAAACCAGTCCCTATTTAAAGGGGAAGAATGCTGGTGTCTCAGGTCTAAACCAGTCCCTAATTAAAGGGGAAGAATGCTGGTGTCCCAGGTCTAAACCAGTCCCTAATTAAAGGGGAAGAATGCTGGTGTCCCAGGTCTAAACCAGTCCCTAATTAAAGGGGAAGAATGCTGGTGTCCCATGTCTAAACCAGTCCCTAATTAAAGGGGAAGAATTTGAATTTGAGGGGATTCTATATCTATGGGAGAGACACTCATCTTATCTGCTCTACATGTTTATTACGGGCAGACAGATCATAAGGCTCTGAGGTTCTGTGTGTCTGGGAGGTGCACTGGGAACTGCAGCAGTTGAAACCATGTGTCTGGACTTCATGGAGAGACTTGGAGTGTTTTTGGGTTATAAATCTTTGCCCCCTTCCTCCTCCTCCTCCACCCCTGGCCTCTCCTCTTCCTCCTCCTCCTCCACCCCTGGCCTCTCCTCTTCTTCCTCCTCCTCCTCCTCCACCCCTGGCCTCTCCTCTTCTTCCTCCTCCTCCTCCTCCACCCCTGGCCTCTCCTCTTCCTCCACCCCTGGCCTCTCCTCTTCCTCCACCTCCTCCTCCACCCCTGGCCTCTCCTCTTCCTCCACCACCTCCTCCCTCTCCTCTTCCTCCTCCTCCTCCACCCCTGGCCTCTCTTCTTCCTCCACCCCTGGCCTCTCTTCTTCCTCCACCCCTGGCCTCTCCTCTTTCTCCACCTCCTCCTCCTCCCCCCCTGCCTCTCCTCTTCCTCCACCTCCTCCCCTGGCCTCTCCTCTTCCTCCACCTCCTCCTCCCTCTTCTCCTCCTCCTCCACCCCTGGCCTCTTCTCTTCCTCCTCCTCTTCCACCCCTGGCCTCTCCTCTTCCTCCTCATCCTCCTCCACCTCTGGCCTCTTTCTCCTCCTCCACCCCTGGCCTCTCCTCTTCCTCCTCCTCCTCCACCCCTGGCCTCTCCTCTTCCTCCACCTCCTCCCCTGGCCTCTCCTCTTCCTCCACCTCCTCTTCTCTCTCCTCCTTCTCCTCCACCACTGGCCTCTCCTCTTCCTCCTCTGGCCTCCTCTTCCTCCTCATCCTCCTCCACCTCTGGCCTCTTCCTCCTCCTCCACCCCTGGCCTCTCCTCTTCCTCCTCATCCTCCACCCCTGGCCTCTCCTCTTCCTCCTCATCCTCCACCCCTGGCCTCTCCTCTTCCTCCACCTCCTCCTCCTCCCCTGGCCTCTCCTCTTCCTCCACCTCCTCCTCCACCCCTGGCCTCTCCTCTTCCTCCACCCCTGGCCTCTCCTCTTCCTCCACCTCGTCCTTGTCCACCCCTGGCCTCTCCTCTTCCTCCTCCCTCTCCTCTACTCCTCCATCTCCTCTTCCTCTTCCACCCCTGACCTCTCCTCTTCCTCCACCTCCTCCTCCACCCCTGGCCTCTCCTCTTCCTCCATCTCCTCCTCCTCCACCCCTGGCCTCTCCTCTTCCTCCACCTCCTCCTCTTCCACCCCTGGCCTCTCCTCTTCCTCCACCTCCTCCTCCTCCACCCCTGGCCTCTCCTCTTCCTCCTCCACCCCTGACCTCTCCTCCTCCTACACCCCTGGCCTCTCCTCTTCCTCCATCTCCTCCTCCACCCCTGGCCTCTCCTCTTCCTCCTCCCTCTCCTCTACTCCTCCCTCTCCTCTACTCCTGGCCTCTTCCTCCACCTCCTCCTCCCTCTCCTCTACTCCTCCCTCTCCTCTACTCCTCCCTCTCCTCTACTCCTCCCTCTCTTCTACTCCTGGCCTCTTCCTCCACCTCCTCCTCCCTCTCCCCCTCCCCTCCTATAGCCTTCTAGGCTCCATGTTTCCTCTACCTCGTATAATCTTTGCCATGGCCCGCGATGGTCTCCTCTTCTCCTTTCTGGCCAAGGTCAGTGAGAGGAAGTCGCCAATCAACTCCACCATTGCGTCAGGTTTCATGTCCGGTAAGACTGTGTTAGAGGTCAAGGGTTAAGCTCAGAGCTGATCTGTATCTGGCGGTAACAAGCCTATGCCCACCTGAGGAGGAGAGAGGGGGGTAGCAGACAGAGACCTTAGGTTGAAGGGACCTGAGGAGGAGAGAGGGGGGTAGCAGACAGAGACCTTAGGTTGAACGGACCTGAGGAGGAGAGAGAGATGTAGCAGACAGAGACTTTAGGTTGAAGGGACCTGAGGAGCAGAGAGAGATGTAGCAGACAGAGACTTTAGGTTGAAGGGACCTGAGGAGCAGAGAGAGATGTAGCAGACAGAGACTTTAGGTTGAAGGGACCTGAGGAGCAGAGAGAGATGTAGCAGACAGAGACTTTAGGTTGAAGGGACCTGAGGAGCAGAGAGAGATGTAGCAGACAGAGACCTTAGGTTGAAGGGACTAAAGAGAACTGTGATTTAGTTAAGAACAACTAAAACATCATGTGAAATTAGTCTCGACTCTTCAAAAGTTTGAAAAATGCTGCCGTTTCTCTTCATTATTTTCTGTATGTGAATTGAAAGTGACTACTGTATGTCTAGCCTACTGGTTGCTGTGATACTGTACCGTGACGTGAATATATTGTGTGTAACATGTTTCACAGGAAATGAAATCATAACGGGCAGTTGTAGAGTCATCATCATGTTCGTTCTTACTGTACAGATGCCTAATGCCAGAATCAAATACAATCATGGCATTTGTTTTGGTGGTTTTCCAGACACAGATTTAAACCTAGTCCTGAAAAACAACTTATTTTAGATGGAGATTCTCCTTTGAGCTTGTTTATTAGTCCAGGAATATCTGTGTCCAGGAACTCCGCCCATGAATGTGTGCATTGGCTTGTATTTTAAACAGGGTTATTCTGGGATAGATCCTGTCATATTTCTTAATGGTCTTTGACTCCTTCCTACAGCGGTGATGGCCTTCCTGTTTGACCTGAAAGACCTGGTTGATCTGATGTCTATCGGCACCCTGCTAGCCTACACCTTGGTGGCAGCCTGTGTTCTCGTACTCAGGTTAGTACCCTACATACTACACCCTGCTAGCCTACACCTTGGTGGCAGCCTGTGTTCTAGTACTCAGGTTAGTACCCTACACCCTGCTAGCCTACACCTTGGTGGCAGCCTGTGTTCTCGTACTCAGGTTAGTACCCTACATACTACACCCTGCTAGCCTACACCTTGGTGGCAGCCTGTGTTCTCGTACTCAGGTTAGTACCCTACATACTACACCCTGCTAGCCTACACCTTGGTGGCAGCCTGTGTTCTAGTACTCAAGTTAGTACCCTACACCCTGCTAGCCTACACCTTGGTGGCAGCCTGTGTTCTCGTACTCAGGTTAGTACCCTACATACTACACCCTGCTAGCCTACACCTTGGTGGCAGCCTGTGTTCTCGTACTCAGGTTAGTACCCTACATACTACACCCTGCTAGCCTACACCTTGGTGGCAGCCTGTGTTCTCGTACTCAGGTTAGTACCCTACATACTACACCCTGCTAGCCTACACCTTAGTGGCAGCCTGTGTTCTCATACTCAGGTTAGTACCCTACATACTACACCCTGCTAGCCTACACCTTGGTGGCAGCCTGTGTTCTCGTACTCAGGTTAGTACCCTACATACTACACCCTGCTAGCCTACACCTTGGTGGCAGCCTGTGTTCTAGTACTCAGGTTAGTACCCTAAATACTACACCCTCCTAGCCTACACCTTAGTGGCAGCCTGTGTTCTAGTACTCAGGTTAGTATCTGCATGGATGATCAGTTCTTGGATCCATAGCTCTGTCTGAACTTCAGAGTGGTTGCATTTCTTCAATAGGTGGCAGCTTACTGTTTTGCCTCTTTAATGTGGCTATTCTTTCTGTCCTGCAGGTACCAGCCAGAGCAATCCAGTATGGCCTATCGGATGGCTTCTACGCTGGACGAGCCAGACACCTTAGAGTCCATTAACGAGGGCAGTGTGGGGATCCTGCCGGGAGCAGAGGAGGTGTTCTGTGCCAAAAACCTGTTGTTCCCTCACAACACAGAACCCAACAACCTGTCTGGCTTCGTAGTCAACATCTGTACCAGTACATTAGGTAAGACACACACAGGCAGACACACACACACACCTATTCAGTTTTGTCCCTGCAGGAGTGTTAGCTCTGGTCACCTCCGTCTCGTCCTTACTGTCTCTGTCTGTCTCTCTCCCTGCAGGAGTGTTGGTGTGTATCTTCTGTGTGGTAGCAGTGCAGGGAGGCTTTGCTTCCTGGTCTGTCTCTCTACTGAGCCTCATATTTACAGCCTGTCTGGCAGTCACTCTACTGGTCTGGAGACAGCCTGAGAGCAAGACCAATCTCTCTTTCAAGGTATGTTCACTCAGCTGTACTCAGGTCAGGGACATTTCCTCCCAGGGGCCAGTATGTTTAGAAATCTTCTCCTTCTCCCCTCTCCTCTTCTCCCTTCTCTCTTCTCTTCCTCTCCTCACGCCTCCTCTCCTCATGCCTCCTCCCCTCTCCTCCTCTCACCTCCTCTCCTCCTCTCCTCACGCCTCCTCGCCTCTCCTCACGCCTCCTCCCCTCTCCTCCTCTCCTCCCCTCTCCTCACGCCTCCTCTCCTCACGCCTCCTCTCCTCACGCCTCCTCTCCTCCCCTATCCTCCTCTCCTCATGCCTCCCCCTCTCCTCCTCTCCTCACGCCTCCTCCCCTCTCCTCATGCCTCCCCCTCTCCTCCTCTCCTCACACCTCCTCTCTTCACGTCTCCTCCCCTCCTCTCCTCATGCCTCCTCCCCTCTCCTCTTCTCCTCACGCCTCCTCTTATCCTCTCCTCACGCCTCCTCCCCTCTCCTCCTCTCCTCACGCCTCCTCTCCTAATCCCTCCTCCCCTCTCCTCACTCCTCATGCCTCCACTCCTCCCTTCTCCTCCTCTCCTCACGCCTCCTCCCCTCTCCTCACGCCTCCTCTCCTCCTCTCCTCATGCCACCTCTCCTCTCCTCCCAGGTGCCCCTGCTTCCCTTCCTCCCAGTGGCCAGTATGTTTATCAACATCTTCCTGATGTGTCAGCTGGGCCGAGGAACCTGGATACGCTTCTCTTTCTGGATGATCATAGGTACACTACATTTATCTGTACTATCTCTATATATATATATATATATATATATATATATATATATACACTACATTTATCTGTACTATATATATATACACTACATTTATCTGTACTATATATATATGTATATACACTACATTTATCTGTACTATAGATATACACTACATTTAGCTGTACTATAGATATACACCACGTTAATCTGTATTATAGATTAAATATGACCTATAGATACACTACATTTATCTGTACTATATATACACTACATTTATCTGTACTATATATATATATATATATACACTACATTTATCTGTACTATATATATACACTACATTTATCTGTACTATATATACACTACATTTATCTGTACTATATATATACACTAGATTTATCTGTACTATTTATATACACTGATATACCCTACATTTATCTGTACTATATATATACACTACATTTATCTATACTATATATACGCTACATTTATCTATACTATATATATATATATATATATATATATATATATATATATATACTACATTTATCTGTACTATAGATATATTTATACACTACATTTATCTGTACTATATATATGTACACTACATTTATCTGTACTATATATATATATATATACACACATTTATCTGTACTATATATATATATATATATATATATATACACACATTTATCTGTACTATATATATATATATACACTACATTTATCTGTACTATTTATATATATATATACACACTACATTTATCTGTACTATATATATATACTACATTTACTGTACTATATATATACACTGATATACCCTACATTTATCTGTACTATATATATATATTTATATGTACTATATATATACACTACATTTATCTGTACTATATATATATATATATATATATATATATATATATATATATATATACACTACATTTATCTGTACTATATATACACTACATTTATCTGTACTATAGATATATTTATACACTACATTTATCTGTACTATATATATATATATATATATACACACACTACATTTATCTGTACTATATATATATATATTTATACACTACATTTATCTGTACTATATATATATATATTTATACACTACATTTATCTGTACTATTGATATGTACACTACATTTATCTGTACTATATATATATATATATGTATATACACATTTATCTGTACTATATATACAGTGCCTTGCGAAAGTATTCGGCCCCCTTGAACTTTGCGACCTTTTGCCACATTTCAGGCTTCAAACATAAAGATATAAAACTGTATTTTTTTGTGAAGAATCAACAACAAGTGGGACACAATCATGAAGTGGAACGACATTTATCGGATATTTCAAACTTTTTTAACAAATCAAAAACAAAAAAATTGGGCGTGCAAAATTATTCAGCCCCCTTAAGTTAATACTTTGTAGCGCCACCTTTTGCTGCGATTACAACTGTAAGTCGCTTGGGGTATGTCTCTATCAGTTTTGCACATCGAGAGACTGACATTTTTTCCCATTCCTCCTTGCAAAACAGCTCGAGCTCAGTGAGGTTGGATGGAGAGCATTTGTGAACAGCAGTTTTCAGTTCTTTCCACAGATTCTCGATTGGATTCAGGTCTGGACTTTGACTTGGCCATTCTAACACCTGGATATGTTTATTTTTTAACCATTCCATTGTAGATTTTGCTTTATGTTTTGGATCATTGTCTTGTTGGAAGACAAATCTCCGTCCCAGTCTCAGGTCTTTTGCAGACTCCATCAGGTTTTCTTCCAGAATGGTCCTGTATTTGGCTCCATCCATCTTCCCATCAATTTTAACCATCTTCCTTGTCCCTGCTGAAGAAAAGCAGGCCCAAACCATGATGCTGCCACCACCATGTTTGACAGTGGGGATGGTGTGTTCAGGGTGATGAGCTGTGTTGCTTTTACGCCAAACATAACGTTTTGCATTGTTGCCAAAAAGTTCAATTTTGGTTTCATCTGACCAGAGCACCTTCTTCCACATGTTTGGTGTGTCTCCCAGGTGGCTTGTGGCAAACTTTAAACGACACTTTTGATGGATATCTTTAAGAAATGTCTTTCTTCTTGCCACTCTTCCATAAAGGCCAGATTTGTGCAATATACGACTGATTGTTGTCCTATGGACAGAGTCTCCCACCTCAGCTGTAGATCTCTGCAGTTCATCCAGAGTGATCATGGGCCTCTTGGCTGCATCTCTGATCAGTCTTCTCCTTGTATGAGCTGAAGGTTTAGAGGGACGGCCAGGTCTTGGTAGATTTGCAGTGGTCTGATACTCCTTCCATTTCAATATTATCGCTTGCACAGTGCTCCTTGGGATGTTTAAAGCTTGGGAAATCTTTTTGTATCCAAATCCGGCTTTAAACTTCTTCACAACAGTATCTCGGACCTGCCTGGTGTGTTCCTTGTTCTTCATGATGCTCTCTGCGCTTTTAACGGACCTCTGAGACTATCACAGTGCAGGTGCCTTTATACGGAGACTTGATTACACACAGGTGGATTGTATTTATCATCATTAGTCATTTAGGTCAACATTGGATCATTCAGAGATCCTCACTGAACTTCTGGAGAGAGTTTGCTGCACTGAAAGTAAAGGGGCTGAATAATTTTGCACGCCCAATTTTTCAGTTTTTGATTTGTTAAAAAAGTTTGAAATATCCAATAAATGTCGTTCCACTTCATGATTGTGTCCCACTTGTTGTTGATTCTTCACAAAAAAATACAGTTTTATATCTTTATGTTTGAAGCCTGAAATGTGGCAAAAGGTCGCAAAGTTCAAGGGGGCCGAATACTTTCGCAAGGCACTGTATACACTACATTTATCTGTAATATATATATATATATATATATACTACATTTTTCTGTACTATAGATATACACTACATTTATCGGTACTATATATATATATACACTACATTTATCTGTACTATCTATATATATATATACACTACATTTATCTGTACTATAGATATACACTACATTTATCTGTACTATATATATATATATACACTACATTTATCTATATATATATATACACTACATTTATCGGTACTATATATATATATACACTACATTTATCTGTACTATCTATATATATATATACACTACATTTATCTGTACTATAGATATACACTACATTTATCTGTATTATAGATTAAATCTGACCTATAGATACAATAGTTGGGACACAGCTACTCATTCCAGGGTTTTTATTTAGTTTTTTTACTATTATCTACATTGTAGAATAATAGTGAAGACATCAACACGATGAAATAACACATATGGAGTCATGTAGTAACCAGAAAAGTGTTCAACAAATAAAAATATATTTTTTGTATTTGAGATTCCTCAAAGTAGCCACCCTTCGCCTTGATCACAGCTTTGCACACTCTTGGCGTTCTCTCAACTAGCTTCACCTTTGGAACCCTTCTCCCAGGTTTCATCATCTACTTTGGCTATGGGATCCGTAACAGTGTAGAAGCTGCTTTAGCCAATACTGACGGTAACCTGCACAGATACAAGCCAGACTGCACTCTCAGCGGGCAGCCAATGGACATCGAGAAGGAAGTGTTCCTACACAACGGCCTGGACCTGGACAACACAGTGGACGAGGAGGACGGGGACCTCTAGAGGTTGGGAGGTGCAGTGCACTTCCCTAATGCTACTATCCGATTACTTTATCTATCTTTTAACTGTCAGATTAGTGCCATATACTGTCAGAAATATCTTCACGTGAAGTGGGACAATCATGTACAATCAGAACGAGCTCTATTAGGATCTCGTAATGCGTAGTACCAAACCAGACACGGGTCTCTTCACATTGGGCAGTGGTCCACCATACCAGTTCCACGTCCACTGCTCATGACTCTGTTAGTGATGTCAGTAGTAAGCACCAAACCAACCAGTCCGTCTGTCATTGTTAGCACAAAGCAGGACGACTATCACACTTCTCTTGGAAGAAGAAAAGGGGCTTGAAAGGATCTGTGGACCTTAACATTTTATTGAAATTTGTTGGAAATACTGAATAGTCTAGAATTTCACTCTGAAGAGCAGGGCTCATCCCTAGTACTAGCATTACTGGTTGATTACCATGCAGTCTATCGCCCTCTGCTGGAGTCCTGGTGTCACTGCATGATAGATGCTGATAGAGGATGTGTCACATGGGCACCCTATTCTCTATATAGTGCACTACTTTTGACCAGGAACCATAGTGGGCACAGTGCTGGTTGCTGTGTCCCCTCTACTAGTCAAGTCAACATCATCCTCCCCAATTTCATTACTTACAATGTTAATTAACATACTCTGCTTCTTATCTACAAATATATTGACTTATTGATGACAACAAGTGATGTTTTTTCATTCATATGTGCAGAGCCATCTCTGAGACAATACAGCTGCACTTCCTTGTTTGATTGAACATCATATTCAGGATGTAATGAATTATAATTGATTACAACTACAGTATGAATTGAGGTGAGTGTTTAAGGTAATAAGCTGGCATTGTTCCAACCTCCATTGTAGAGGAGTGATGATTTACGGAATGTTGCACGAGCCTTCTTCTTCACCTTCTTCTTCTCCTCCTCCTTCTCCTCCTTTTTCTTCTTCTCCTTCTCTTCCTTCTTCTTCTCCTTTTCCTTCTTCTTCTTCTCTTCCTTCTTCTTCTCTTCCTTCTTCTCTTCCTTCTTCTTCTCTTCCTTCTTCTCTTCCTTCTTCTCTTCCTCTCTTCCTTCTTCTCCTTCTCTTCCTTCTTCTTCTTCTCTTCCTTCTTCTCCTTCTCCTTCTCTTCCTTCTTCTTCTCCTTTTCCTTCTTCTTCTCTTCCTTCTTCTTCTCTTCCTTCTTCTTCTCTTCCTTCTCTTCCTTCTTCTTCTCTTCCTTCTTCTCTTCCTTCTTCTCTTCCTCTCTTCCTTCTTCTCCTTCTCTTCCTTCTTCTTCTTCTCTTCCTTCTTCTCCTTCTCCTTCTCTTCCTTCTCCTTCTCTTCCTTCTTCTTCTCCTTTTCCTTCTTCTTCTTCTCTTCCTTCTTCTTCTCTTCCTTCTTATCTTCCTTCTTCTCTTCCTCTCTTCCTTCTTCTCCTTCTCTTCCTTCTTCTCTTCCTTCTTCTCCTTCTCCTTCTCTTCCTTCTTCTTCTCCTTTTCCTTCTTCTTCTCTTCCTTCTTCTTCTCTTCCTTCTTCTTCTCTTCCTTCTCTTCCTTCTTCTTCTCTTCCTTCTTCTCTTCCTTCTTCTCTTCCTTTCTTCCTTCTTCTCCTTCTCTTCCTTCTTCTTCTTCTCTTCCTTCTTCTTCTCCTTTTCCTTCTTCTTCTTCTCTTCCTTCTTCTTCTCTTCCTCTCTTCCTTCTTCTCTTCCTCTCTTCCTTCTTCTTCTTCTCTTCCTTCTTCTCCTTCTTCTTCTCTTCCTTCTCCTTCTCTTCCTCCTTCTTCTCTTCCTTCTTCTTCTTCTCTTCCTTCTTCTCCTTCTTCTTCTCTTCCTTCTCCTTCTCTTCCTCCTTCTTCTCTTCCTTCTCCTTCTCTTCCTTCTCCTTCTCTTCCTTCTTCTCCTTTTCCTTCTTCTTCTTCTCTTCCTTCTTCTTCTCTTCCTTCTTCTCTTCCTTCTTCTCTTCCTCTCTTCCTTCTTCTTCTTCTCTTCCTTCTTCTCCTTCTTCTTCTCTTCCTTCTCCTTCTCTTCCTCCTTCTTCTCTTCCTTCTTCTTCTTCTCTTCCTTCTCTTCCTCCTTCTTCTCTTCCTTCTTCTTCTTCTCTTCCTTCTTCTCCTTCTTCTTCTCTTCCTTCTCCTTCTCTTCCTCCTTCTTCTCTTCCTTCTTCTCCTTCTTCTTCTCTTCCTTCTCCTTCTCTTCCTCCTTCTTCTCTTCCTTCTCCTCTTTCTTCTTCTTCTTCTTCTCTTCCTTCTTCTCCTTCTTCTCCTTCTCTTCCTTCTTCTTCTCTTCCTTCTTCTTCTCTTCCTTCTTCTCTTCCTTCTTCTCCTTCTCTTCCTTCTTCTTATTGCACACTATGAGAGTTCTTCATAGTCAACTATGTCAACTTCCTCGTAGTCAACTTTTTGATTGCATCAAAAAAACAATGCACATGTATGTCCAACTTAAGTAATAAGGCCCAATATACCACGGCTAAGGACTGTCCGTGTGCACGACGCATTGCGGAGTTCCTGGATACAGCCCTTAGCCGTGCTATACCTGTATTGGCCATATACCACAACCTCCCCGAGGTGCCTTATTGCTATTATAAACTGGTTACCAACGTAACTAGAGCAGTTAAAACCTATACCCACGGTATAGGGTCTGATATACCATGGCTGTCAGCCAATCAGCATTTAGGGCTCGAACCACCCAGTTTATCATCTAATATAGTACAATATTGCATGTACAGTTACTGTAAATTAAAATAAGTTAAATGTATAAATGAGCACATCCTGAACGAGTGAGGGAATTGAGTTAGGTTACGTCCCAAATGGCATCCTGTTCCCTGTATACTGTACTACTGTTGACCAGAGCCCTTTGGGCCCGGTTTAAAAGTAGTGCACTATATAAGGAACAGGGTACTATTTGGGATGCTTCCCAAGTCACTTCAGGAGTTAACTTTTAAGTGCCTACTTTGTCAGCCAGACGATCATGATCACCCTAATGAAATGTTAAATGATGACTAGTCAACATAGGTAAAAGGGGGGAGACCTAAGTCAGTTGCACAACTGAATGCATTGAACTGAAATGTGTCTTCCGCATTTAACCCAACCCCCTCTGAATCAGGGGTGGCTGGGTAGCCTAGTGGTTAGAACGTTGGGCAAGGAACCGAAATCAGTCGTTCTGCCCCTGAACAAGGCAGTTAACCCACTGTTCCCTGGTAGGCCGTCATTGTAAATAAGAATTTGTTCTTAACCGACTTGCCTCGTTAAATTTTAACAACATCTGAGAGGTGCAAGGGGCTGCCATCGTCTAGGGAACAGTTGTTGTTGGGGATTAACTATTTCTCCACCTTACCACTTTTATTATGATGGTATCTTGTGTGATTTGCTATTTATAGTATTATAATGTGTTTGGCCAAATGTGTTGTCTAGTAATTTCATTGTGTGATTTTCCTCAAAAGAAATGTGGAATCCTTTTTTTCTTCCTCAAAGACGGTGCACCAAAACATGTTTATTCATAGAACAAGACCACAATTATTCATTGTCTCCAACATATTTAATGACCTGTTGGTGAAACAACTCGGTTCACGTCCAAATCAGACCCCCCCAAATTCGCCACAACATTTATTGCCGTGAACTATAGCGTCTTTGAAATGTTATTTTTTTTGTTTAATTTCTGAATGTTTAGTGACTTATGATACAATCAATCCCCTGTCAACCCTCATTCATTCTGTAAATATTGGGTCCTTTTGTTGTAGATTTATGGTCCGTTTGTACTCCTATGAAGCCAGATCTGTGCATGTGTGTACGCTGCTCAGTCCTGCTACAAACACATTGGTATGCCTCTTTATAAGATAAAGAGACTGCTACTCTCCTAGCCTGGTTAAACCAAACTGAATGAAGTACTCACTATGGTAAATGTAGCATTCACACTGGTTTAAACCAGGCTACTCATTTCCTCTTCCGCTAAGGTTGTATCTCAAATGGCACCCTAATTCCCCTTCAGTGTGCCCTGGTCAAAATGTGTGCACTAAATAAGGAATCGGGTGCCGTTTGGGATGCACTCTTAAGACGTCTTGTTGGACAATACCTTGGTCCCACCTCTGTGCTGTCTTGACAACTCCTATGGTCATTGTGTCACAGAGGCGATACGACACAACCAGATCTGGGTCCAGGCTAGTTAAACAACACTATGTATGCATGCCCGATGCCAGACAGATGTGTAAATGACCGTAGATTTGAAGTAATGTAGGACATGGTGCTTTGTGTGCCTCTTAAATGTCCAATACAGGCAAGTTACTGTCATATACGTCCCCCGAAAAGTCAAGTTGGACACGTAGCCAATATGTATGTCTGTTTTTTCAGCTGTGCTTTGAGTTAACTTATTAGCACAATGTTGTGTTTCCTGTTGGAACTGTGATCGTTACTGTCATCACTGTGTGTGTTTTCATGGCTGAGTGCTGCCAGCGTTTTTGTCTTTTCGGTGCTAATATGAAATACAGCTACTGTACATTGCATTTGAGTAATGACAACAGTCTGGCTGTAGAGGGCAGTGTTCTGGTAATGACAACAGTCTGGCAGTAGAGGGCAGTGTTCTGGTAATGACAACAGTCTGGCAGTAGAGGGCAGTGTTCTAGCAATGACAACAGTCTGCCAGTAGAGGGCAGTGTTCTAGCAATGACAACAGTCTGGCAGTAGAGGGCAGTGTTGTAGTAATGACAACAGTCTGCCAGTAGAGGGCAGCGTTGTAGTAATGACAACAGTCTGCCAGTAGAGGGCAGTGTTCTGGTAATGACAACAGTCTGCCAGTAGAGGGCAGTGTTCTAGTAATGACAACAGTCTGCCAGTAGAGGGCAGTGCTCTGATGAAATAATGGTGAATTGGTTGAATTGAAATATAGTTGTGTATTATTGTAGGTGTATATTTGGAGGCTGTGTATTGCTATAAGTATTTATTTTAATGTGTGCTAAAAACAAAGAAAGTTTAAAGAAGCTTTGAAAACCAGGTTCTCCGTCCTAAATCTGAATCCTAGACATATGGATGTAATTGTTCTGGCCTTTTGAAATGTGTGTCCCAGAGCTAGCTTTACCCTGCTGGATCCACAGGCTACTGACAATCTAATCTGCATCCCAAATGGCATCCTATTGCCTACATAGTGCACTACTTTACCAGGCTCCATAGGACTTTGGTCAAAAGTAGTGCACTATATAGGGGATAGGGTTCAATTTGGGACTCTACGTAAGGGTTCGATTCAGGAAGAGTCATAGACGTTTATAGATATGGCTGTGAGTTCAGGTTTCATAGAGGAGAGGCAAATCTCTGAATCTGTTTGTTTTTTAATCTGCTTGTGTCTGTTTTTTTTTTGACCATTCATTTGAAGGCCGGTATTCAATGCAAGACGTATTGTAGTGTGTCTCACTACACAATTCACCTTTTCCACAGCGTTCGCTGAGATCGCTGTGCATTTCGGCTTAAGCGTCCATGACCTTTGCTACATGTCTGTTCTAGTGGGCTGTACTATAACGCGCCTTGGATTGAGTCCCTAGACAAACTGTGTCAGGTCTATTACTGTATTTTGATACTGTAATGAATCGTCTGGCTTCTGCCATCTGTTTAACAGCTGCTGTAAATAAAACCAACTTTAAAACGTTTATGTCTCGTTGTTCATTATTTTTTTATTCTATAAACCAAGACACGTCCTCATTCCAGAAAATGATCTTGAATTTCAGTATGTTTTGTTCCGTTATCTTTATGATATGAGCAGTATCTCTAATGGGTTCCCTATGTATTACGTAGTGTACACTTGGGCCGGAGCCCTAAATGTAGTCCCCTGTATGGAATAGGGTGCTATGTGGGACACCATATTATGAATTTGTCTTTATATTTTGTTATGTAACAAATTAATCTTCCTTGATACAGTTTTCTCCAGACGGGTTACACAGAAGAGAGGATTATATGGTTGAATCCCAAGAGATGTGCTGCTGTCTCGTTCATGGCTATGGAGGGTAGAGGTGTGTGTGTGTGTGTGTGTGTGTTTCTCAATGTCATGAATTTAAATCAGACGTGCCTATTGTCACTCATTCTGTCTTTATCGAAGGTTTTCATACAAACCCATTTGTCTGTCAGTCCCAAAAGGTTGTACACTATATAGGGAATAACACAGCCATTTTGACATAGAAAACATGGCTATTAGATAGGGTTGAGTGTTAAATATAATGACTGTGAACTAAATGCCAGGCCCTATAACCTAGTGGAGGTGGGCTACTTTCACACCTTTGCAAAGATCCCATTTAGATAGACTACCACCAGCAAACTAGGTAGAAATCAAATCCAATTTAATGAGTCACATGTGCCGAATACAACAGGTGTAGTAGACCTTACAGTGAAATGCTGAATACAACAGGTGTAGTAGACCTTACAGTGAAATGCTGAATACAGCAGGTGTAGTAGACCTTACAGTGAAATGCTGAATACAGCAGGTGTAGTAGACCTTACAGTGAAATGCTGAATACAACAGGCGTAGTAGACCTTACAGTGAAATGCTGAATACAACAGATGTAGTAGACCTTACAGTGAAATGCTGAATACAGCAGGTGTAGTAGACCTTACAGTGAAATGCTGAATACAGCAGGTGTAGTAGACCTTACAGTGAAATGCTGAATACAACAGGCGTAGTAGACCTTACAGTGAAATGCTGAATACAACAGGTGTAGTAGACCTCACAGTGAAATGCCGAATACAACAGGTGTAGTAGACCTTACAGTGAAATGCTGAATACAACAGGTGTAGTAGACCTTACAGTGAAATGCTGAATACAACAGGTGTAGTAGACCTTACAGTGAAATGCTGAATACAACAGGTGTAGTAGACCTTACAGTGAAATGCCGAATACAACAGGTGTAGTAGACCTCACAGTGAAATGCTGAATACAACAGGTGTAGTAGACCTCACAGTGAAATGCTGAATACAACAGGTGTAGTAGACCTTACAGTGAAATGCTGAATACAACAGGTGTAGTAGACCTTACAGTGAAATGCCGAATACAACAGGTGTAGTAGACCTCACAGTGAAATGCTGAATACAACAGGTGTAGTAGACCTCACAGTGAAATGCCGAATACAACAGGTGTAGTAGACCTCACAGTGAAATGCTGAATACAACAGGTGTAGTAGACCTCACAGTGAAATGCCGAATACAACAGGTGTAGTAGACCTTACAGTGAAATGCCGAATACAGCAGGTGTAGTAGACCTTACAGTGAAATGCCGAATACAGCAGGTGTAATAGACCTTACAGTGAAATGCCGAATACAGCAGGTGTAGTAGACCTTACAGTGAAATGCCGAATACAGCAGGTGTAGTAGACCTCACAGTGAAATGCCGAATACAACAGGTGTAGTAGACCTCACAGTGAAATGCCGAATACAACAGGTGTAGTAGACCTTACAGTGAAATGCTGAATACAACAGGTGTAGTAGACCTTACAGTGAAATGCTGAATACAACAGGTGTAGTAGACCTTACAGTGAAATGCCGAATACAACAGGTGTAGTAGACCTCACAGTGAAATGCTGAATACAACAGGTGTAGTAGACCTTACAGTGAAATGCTGAATACAACAGGTGTAGTAGACCTTACAGTGAAATGCTTACTTACGAGCCCCTAACCAACAATAAAAATAAAATAATGATAATATTTTAATAAAATTTAAAAAACGGATAAGAAACAAAACAAAACAAAAAAAGTACATCACTGGGAGCGTTCTCACTACCGCCTGTAGTGCCTTGGGGGTCGGAGGTCGAGCAGAAGGCCGTACCAGGAAGTGATGTCGTTTGTTGCTGTTTGTTTGTTACAATAAAGGTTGAATGTGCAATTTGCTAATATGCTGTTGTAGTTCCAACCTCCTTAGGATAGCGTGTATTTCATTGTGTGGGATCAACCTGGGTAACTAAAGTGTTCTTACCTTTAACAATGACAGTATTTATTTATTTTTACAGAAACTTTACTAGATGTTAGAGCTGGATGTCCTGTGTTTCCTTCTTTACCATATAGAAAGCTATCAGCTATCAAACATCTGCCTTTGTGAACAATACTCTACGTGGGTTTGTGAATGTACTTGTTTGATTCGTTCTTTTCAAACAGATTATTGCAGCACCGGGAACAATAACAGAGAAACCAATTCCAGTTTTTTTTTATTTGTCACTCGCAATGCACTGTCACATGGCGACGAGACGGTTAAACCTTCAAAACACGAAAACAACCCTAAGTATCTCTATCATCACAGAACATCTGTGGTTTAAGCTAGATGACCATTGTTTGACTGGGACAGAAGAAAGGAGAGAGATGATGTCATTGCCAGCTGCTATATGACAGTTTGTTTGCGCGTCCAAAAATGGCACCCTACTCCCTATATAGTGCACTGCTTTGAACCCAAATGGCACCCTACTCCCTAATTTAGTGCACCACTAATCAAAAAGGCAGTAACTGATCATAGTGTGGAACTGAGAAAAATAGTTTTTATTTCCCTTGGTTTCACGGTAATTTTATACAGTTACTGCTAACATGGGCTAACCCCCAGTTACTGCTAACATGGGCTAACCCCCAGTTACTGCTAACATGGACTAACCCCCAGTTACTGCTAACATGGGCTAACCCCCAGTTACTGCTAACATGGGCTAACCCCCAGTTACTGCTAACATGGGCTAACCCCCAGTTACTGCTAACATGGGCTAACCCCCAGTTACTGCTAACATGGGCTAACCCCCAGTTACTGCTAACATGGGCTAACCCCCAGTTACTGCTAACATGGGCTAACCCCCAGTTACTGCTAACATGGGCTAACCCCCAGTTACTGCTAACATGGGCTAACCCCCAGTTACTGCTAACATGGGCTAACCCCCAGTTACTGCTAACATGGGCTAACCCCCAGTTACTGCTAACATGGGCTAACCCCCAGTTACTGCTATCATGGGCTAACCCCCAGTTGCTGCTAACATGGGCTAACCCCCAGTTACTGCTAACATACCTTAAGGGAACATTTCGGCATTTCGTGTATGATCAGTGAGAAAGTCCATATTGCAAATGTACGGTCCCTTACTAGACGTCCGAAATCGTTTGTAAAATTCGCGGTCGGCGTCGGGCCGTGCGGTAGGGCCAGACCTACCGGGAAGTCATCAAATGAACTTTGTCGGACATTCGGTTTCCGTTTTATAAAATAAACAAGTTTTTGAGCGTTTTTCCGCTATCCCGGAATTTCCCACAAGAGGGCATACGGAATCATATGGCAATTTGGCAAAACATCACGAATCACGACGGGGCCTTATCTCGAAAACGGAAAATATTTCGAAGCCGAAACTTGGTGAGCGTAGGTTTGGCATAATGGGCAGTTGGCCCCGAACAAGATGGCGTCTAGGCCTCGACGGTTTTTGAGTTATGGCCGTTTTTCTGGGATTAAAGGTCCTAAATGGAAATAGAGAAATTATTTTTCCACTTCAGGTCAAAGTCAAGGAGCCTCCGGTGTCAATAAAAAAAGAACCAGCCATTTATCTATCGTCATTTAAGAGAAACGGAACAATGACAACTTGGCGATGGTCACAAATAGGCGTTTTTTTTTTTCAACGGTTACAGATCCAGTTGCAGGGTGTTCATACGAATCTTTTTAAAGTGTGCTGCGGAGCTTTGCGAGATTTCTGTGATTTTCTATGATTTTCTGAAATAACACACACATACTAAACCCTCCGTAAATAACTCAGTTGTTAACGTAAAGACTTAAAACTCAGGATTCTGTAACAGCATACCCCAATGAGGATATGTGGTGATTTATAGCTTCCTGTGCCAACCGGAAGTGCCATAATTGGTGTCTCAGGGGCTGTTTCAAAGGGTTAAAAAAGTCTGATCTGTCCAAAACTTCATATATGTGATTAGGCAACCCCCGTGAACTGTAAATCAGTCATTTTTCCCCAAAAAATTCAAAGGAAAAAAAAATCACACTAAAACACAACTTGAATGGAGGGACGTATTGGGGTGCGTAGAGACAGACAGTGGCTGCAATAGTTAGCTTTGTTCGAGCTAAAAAAGAACCGTCAGACCTAGAGTTCCGAAACTTTAGAAACCTGTTCTAGACCTCCGGTCGATGGTGCGTGGTGAGTTACGTGGCTCTAGACGGTTCTCGGACCGAGAAACAGCCTCGTACATTTGCAATACCTTCAATTCATTTTGACCATTACGAAAATGACGACGTTTAGAAAAGTCTCAGAGACGCAAGGCTAGGTGCATTGAAACCGGCTCGGCCCATAGAGACAGACCCCAACGTTTCTGTCCGATAGCTCGTTCAAGGACCCCGTAGCAAGGCATGGAAAAAAGTGGATTTTCAGCACCAATTAGGGTTTTTCTCGGACACCAAATGACCTATCGAGCCGAAACTCGGGATTCGGGGTCGCCTCACATAGGACTTCACATAATGTCCGAACTGGACCCGCAGCTAGAACGTAACTATGTGTTTTATCTTTTTATTATGTTTTAAACTAAAGGCGCTGTGAATTATGGGACTGCTCTGACATATGTGATAGTTGGCTTCTAAATGAGTAGTAAAAAGTGGGTTTGGTGTCATAATGACATCTAATTGACTGATGGACACTGACTTGCTAGTTGACTTTTGTGCATTTGCAATATGTTTAAACGGAGAGGGACCATCACCAAAATGGCATTCTGAAATCAACACAAAAAATGGCATCACCATAGTCTCCAGACTGTGCTGAGTTCAACGAGCTATCCCGCTTGACCGTAGCTCGCTCGGTCTAAGCGCAACGACCATTAGAAAAGTAGGCCCAAAATGAAGCCTGCCCCACAATGTCATTTGCTTTTGAGTGACAGTGAAAGAACCGTTAGGGTGAGAAGAAAAATTCCACCACATGAATGTTCCTAAGGTCCTCCCGATCTGTACAAGCCTAACCTTGACCGTGTGGCATTAACCCTTAAGAGTAAAACAGTGTTTTTTGATCTCACAGATTACAGTGTCATCTCTCCCCATAGGAATACATTGCCTGCACCCCTAATTTCAACCTGAAGTCTATATGGGTTATGAATGCCGTATGAACCTGTCTTCGGTACCAGTCCATCAGGCCACTATGAGGTCTACCTGTGTTGATTCTGAGCTTCCTGGACCAACCGGAAGTGGTTAAAATGCCCCTAAAAGTGTTTACCCATACCCTGCCTGCAGTTTGACAGACATAGTGCATTCAACCCTGTGTAAATCAGTCAGTTCTTAACGTAAGGACTTAAAACTCAGGATTCTGTAACAGCATACCCCAATGGGGATATGTGTTGATTTATAGCTTCCTGTGCCAACCGGAAGTGCCATAACTGGTGTCTCAGGGGCTGTTTCGAGGGGTTAAAAAAGTCTGATCTTTCCAAAACTTCATATGTGTGATTAGGCAACCCCCATGAACTGTAAATCAGTCATTTTTCCCAAAAAAAATCAAAGGAAAAAAAAATCACACTAAAACACACCTTGGATGGAGGGACGTATTGGGGTGCGTAGAGACAGACAGTGGCTGCAATAGTTAGCTTTGTTGGAGCTAAAAAAGAACCGTCAGACCTAGAGTTCCGAAACTTTAGAAACCTGTTCTAGACCTCCGGTCGATGGTGCGTGGTGAGTTACGTGGCTCTAGACGGTTCTCGGACCGAGAAACAGCCTCGTACATTTGCAATACCTTCAATTCATTTTGACCATTACGAAAATGACGACGTTTAGAAAAGTCTCAGAGACGCAAGGCTAGGTGCATTGAAACCGGCTCGGTCCATAGAGACGGACCCCGACGTGTCTGTCCGATAGCTCGTTCAAGGACCCCGTAGCAAGGCATGGAAAAAAGTGGATTTTCAGCACCAATTAGGGTTTTTCTCGGACACCAAATGACCTATCGAGCCGAAACTTGGGATTCGGGGTCGCCTCAGCTAGGCCAACACATAACATAAGAAATGGACCCGCAGCTAGAACGTAACTACGTGTTTTATGGTTTTTTTATGGTTTGAACCGAAGGGGTTGTGAATTTTGGGCCAGCTCTGAAGTATGTAATAGTTGGCTACTAAACGAGTTGGAAAAAGTGGGTTTGGTGTCAGTTTGTATCAGTTTGGTGGTCAGAATGATATCTAATTGACTGATGGACTCTTGTCCACTTGACTCTTGTACATTTGCAATATGATCCTATAGTGAAAAAACATCACCAAAAGCGACATTCTGAAATCAACCCAAACGAGCGATTGAGATGACCCAGAATCACTGCAAAGCCATCCCGAGTTCATCGGGCCAGTCAATTTCACATTCCTGCAAGATTTTTATAGCATGACAAATTCGTGATGGTACCTGCCCTTTAAAACATATTGCAAATGCACAGTGACTTTGAAAAAGTAAGAAACAAAAAAAAATACATCTAAAAAATTTTGAGCATGACAAATTCGTGATGGTACCTGCCCATTGAAACATATTGCAAATGCACAGTGACTTTGAAAAAGTAAGGAAACATAAACAAAAAAACATCAACAAATGTTTTAGGTAACCAGTTGCATATTTTAGATCACAAGATGACAAAGGTATAGTTTGAGCAAAGTAAAGCTTGAATTTATAGCATGACAAATTCGTGATGGTACCTGCCCTTTAAAACATATTGCAAATGCACAGTGACTTTGAAAAAGTAAGAAACAAAAAAAAATACATCTAAAAAATTTTGAGCATGACAAATTCGTGATGGTACCTGCCCATTGAAACATATTGCAAATGCACAGTGACTTTGAAAAAGTAAGGAAACATAAACAAAAAAAATCCAAAATTTTTATTTTTGGGTGACCAGTTGCACGTGCATTTGCAATATGATTCTATAGTGAAAAAACATATTGCAAATGCACAGTGACTTTGAAAAAGTAAGGAAACATAAACAAAAAAAATCTAAATTTTTTTGGGGGGGATGACCAGTTGCATGTGCATTTGCAATATGATTCTATAGTGAAAAAACATATTGCAAATGCACAGTGACTTTGAAAAAGTAAGGAAAAATAAACAAAAAAAATCTAAATTTTTTTTGGGGGGATGACCAGTTGCACGTGCATTTGCAATATGATTCTATAGTGAAAAAACATATTGCAAATGCACAGTGACTTTGAAAAAGTAAGGAAACATAAACAAAAAAAATCTAAATTTTTTGGGGGGGGATGACCAGTTGCATGTGCATTTGCAATATGATTCTATAGTGAAAAAACATATTGCAAATGCACAGTGACTTTGAAAAAGTAAGGAAACATAAACAAAAAAAATCTAAAATTTTTTTGGGGGGGATGACCAGTTGCATGTGCATTTGCAATATGATTCTATAGTGAAAAAACATATTGCAAATGCACAGTGACTTTGAAAAAGTAAGGAAAAATAAACAAAAAAAATCTAAAAATTTTTTTGGGGGATGACCAGTTGCACGTGCATTTGCAATATGATTCTATAGTGAAAAAACATATTGCAAATGCACAGTGACTTTGAAAAAGTAAGGAAACATAAACAAAAAAAATCCAAAATTTTTATTTTTGGGTGACCAGTTGCACGTGCATTTGCAATATGATTCTATAGTGAAAAAACATATTGCAAATGCACAGTGACTTTGAAAAAGTAAGGAAACATAAACAAAAAAAATCTAAATTTTTTGGGGGGGGATGACCAGTTGCATGTGCATTTGCAATATGATTCTATAGTGAAAAAACATATTGCAAATGCACAGTGACTTTGAAAAAGTAAGGAAAAATAAACAAAAAAAATCTAAATTTTTTTTGGGGGGATGACCAGTTGCACGTGCATTTGCAATATGATTCTATAGTGAAAAAACATATTGCAAATGCACAGTGACTTTGAAAAAGTAAGGAAACATAAACAAAAAAAATCCACAATTTTTTGGGGGGGGTGACCAGTTGTACGTGCATTTGCAATATGATTCTATAGTGAAAAAACATATTGCAAATGCACAGTGACTTTGAAAAAGTAAGGAAACATAAACAAAAAAAATCTAAAATTTTTTGGGGGGGATGACCAGTTGCATGTGCATTTGCAATATGATTCTATAGTGAAAAAACATATTGCAAATGCACAGTGACTTTGAAAAAGTAAGGAAAAATAAACAAAAAAAATCTAAATTTTTTTTGGGGGGATGACCAGTTGCACGTGCATTTGCAATATGATTCTATAGTGAAAAAACATATTGCAAATGCACAGTGACTTTGAAAAAGTAAGGAAACATAAACAAAAAAAATCTAAAAATTTTTTTGGGGGATGACCAGTTGCATGTGCATTTGCAATATGATTCTATAGTGAAAAAACATATTGCAAATGCACAGTGACTTTGAAAAAGTAAGGAAACATAAACAAAAAAAATCTAAAAATTTTTTGGGGGGATGACCAGTTGCACGTGCATTTGCAATATGATTCTATAGTGAAAAAACATATTGCAAATGCACAGTGACTTTGAAAAAGTAAGGAAACATAAACAAAAAAAATCTAATTTTTTTGGGGGGGGATGACCAGTTGCATGTGCATTTGCAATATGATTCTATAGTGAAAAAACATATTGCAAATGCACAGTGACTTTGAAAAAGTAAGGAAATATAAACAAAAAAAATCAAAACATTTTTTTTTTGGGTGACCAGTTGCAAGTGCATTTGCAATATGATTCTATAGTGAAAAAACATCACCAAAAGCGACATTCTGAAATCAACCCAAACGAGCGATTGAGATGACCCAGAATCACTGCAAAGCCATCCCGAGTTCATCGGGCCAGTCAATTTCACATTCCTGCAGGATTTTTATAGCATGACAAATTCGTGATGGTACCTGCCCATTAAAACATATTGCAAATGCACAGTGACTTTGAAAAAGTAAGGAAACATAGAATCAAATGATTTTTTTTTGGGTTACCAGTTGCACATTTCAGATCACCAGTTGCACATTTCAGATCACCAGTTGCACATTTCAGATCACCAGTTGCACGGAGGAAAATCGTTACTTTTGACTTTGACTTTTGACTTCCTATGAAATCATATTCCAAATGGAGAAAACATATGCCTTATGCACTAGTAAAAAAAAAAAAAAAATGATAATAAAGTATGACTAAAGTATGTTGATAAAGTTCTTATACATGTGTAATTGACATAAAAATTGAAAGAATTTTGAAAAACGGTCCAGAAAGCACTTTTTTAAGGATGTGTGAAGTTTTTTACCAAATTTTGACATTTTTGACTTTTGACTTTTGACTTCCTATGAAATCATATTGCAAATGGACAAAACATATGCCTTATGCGCATGTAATTAAAAAAAAAAAAATTTGATATCAAAATTGGACAAAAGTATATTCATACAGTTCTTACACATGTGTAATTGACAAAAAAAGCGAAAGAAATTCGAAAAAAGGCCCAGAAAGCACTTTTTTAAGGGGTAAAAAGTTTTTGAAAAAAATATCATTTTTTCAAAATTTTTCTTTTGGATGTTGACTTGGGTTGCATTTCCAATATGAAAAACCCAGGTGGAGCGCACTCGCCCCCTGTTGGATTTTTGAGGTGTTACAATTGGCAATTGCCATATGGCATTTGCCATATACTTTGCACGAATCAACGCCGCTTTGGGTGGTATTGGACATCGTGTACATGGTTTGTCCAATGCCAATATCTTGACATTCATTTTTGTACAAATCAGGGGGGTATTCCCTTACATGGGCTAACCCCCAGTTACTGCTAACATGGGCTAACCCCCAGTTACTGCTATCATGGGCTAACCCCCAGTTACTGCTAACATGGGCTAACCCCCAGTTACTGCTAACATGGGCTAACCCCCAGTTACTGCTAACATGGGCTAACCCCCAGTTACTGCTATCATGGGCTAACCCCCAGTTACTGCTAACATGGGCTAACCCCCAGTTACTGCTAACATGGGCTAACCCCCAGTTACTGCTAACATGGGCTAACCCCCAGTTACTGCTAACATGGGCTAACCCCCAGTTACTGCTAACATGGGCTAACCCCCAGTTACTGCTAACATGGGCTAAGGCAGGATACTTGTCCACATGATGAAGCATGTATTTAATGTATCAAAAAATGCCGTTAACAAATTTTCGACCTTGTTTGCTTGGTAGGGCAGTATAGTGCACTATTTTTAACCCAAATGGCACCCTATTCCCTATATAGTGCACTACTTTTAACCCAAATGGCACCCTATTCCCTATTTAGTGCACTACTTTTAACCCAAATGGCACCCTATTCCCTATATAGTGCACTACTTTTAACCCAAATGGCACCCTATTCCCTATATAGTGCACTACTTTTAACCCAAATGGCACCCTATTCCCTATATAGTGCACTACATTTAACCCAAATGGCACCCTATTCCCTATATAGTGCACTACTTTTAACCCAAATGGCACCCTATTCCCTATATAGTGCACTACTTTTAACCCAAATGGAACCCTATTCCCTATATAGTGCACTACTTTTAACCCAAATGGCACCCTATTCCCTATATAGTGCACTACATTTAACCCAAATGGCACCCTATTCCCTATATAGTGCACTACTTTTAACCCAAATGGCACCCTATTCCCTATATAGTGCACTACTTTTAACCCAAATGGCACCCTATTCCCTATATAGTGCACTACTTTTAACCCAAATGGCACCCTATTCCCTATATAGTGCACTACTTTTAACCCAAATGGCACGCTATTCCCTATATAGTGCACTCCTTTTAACCCAAATGGCACCCTATTCCCTATATAGTGCACTACTTTTAACCCAAATGGCACCCTATTCCCTATATAGTGCACTACTTTTAACCCAAATGGCACCCTATTCTCTATATAGTGCACTACATTTAACCCAAATGGCACCCTATTTCCTATATAGTGCACTCCTTTTAACCCAAATGGCACCCTATTCCCTATATAGTGCACTACTTTTAACCCAAATGGCACCCTATTCTCTATATAGTGCACTACATTTAACCCAAATGGCACCCTATTTCCTATATAGTGCACTCCTTTTAACCCAAATGGCACCCTATTCCCTATATAGTGCACTACTTTTAACCCAAATGGCACCCTATTTCCTATATAGTGCACTCCTTTTAACCCAAATGGCACCCTATTCCCTATATAGTGCACTACATTTAACCCAAATGGCACCCTATTCCCTATATAGTGCACTACTTTTAACCCAAATGGCACCCTATTCCCTATATAGTGCACTACTTTTAACCCAAATGGCACCCTATTCCCTATATAGTGCACTACTTTTAACCCAAATGGCACCCTATTCCCTATATAGTGCACTACATTTAACCCAAATGGCACCCTATTCCCTATATAGTGCACTACTTTTAACCCAAATGGCACGCTATTCCCTATATAGTGCACTCCTTTTAACCCAAATGGCACCCTATTCCCTATATAGTGCACTCCTTTTAACCCAAATGGCACCCTATTCCCTATATAGTGCACTACTTTTAACCCAAATGGCACCCTATTCCCTATATAGTGCACTACTTTTAACCCAAATGGCACCCTATTCCCTATATAGTGCACTCCTTTTAACCCAAATGGCACCCTATTCCCTATATAGTGCACTCCTTTTAACCCAAATGGCACCCTATTCCCTACATAGTGCACTACTTTTCTTTAATGGTTAAAAATAATCCAATCAAATTGTATTAGTCAGATGCGCCGAATACGACAGGTGTAATGATCATGTAGATCTTACAGTGAAATGCTTACTGACGAGCCCCTTACCAACAATACCAAAATACAAAAAATAATAAGAAATAAAAGTAACAAGTAGTTCAAGAGCAGCAGTAAAATAACAATAGCGAGACTATATACAGGTTTGGTACCGGTACAGAGTCAATGTGCGGTAGTTGAGGTAGTATGTACATGTAGTTAGAGTTATTAAAGTGACTATGCATAGATGATAACAACAGAGAGTAGCAGTGGCTTTGTAAAGGGGGGTTACAATGCAAATAGTCTGGGTAGACATTTGATTATATGTTTTTAAGGAGTCGTGTGGCTTGGGGGTAGAAGCTGTTTAGAAGCCTCTTGGATCTAGACTTGGCGCTCCGGTACCACTTGCCGTGCGGTAGCAGAGAGAACAGTCTATGACTTGAGTGCCTGGAGTCAGTGATGTACTGGGCCGTACGCACTACCTTCTGTAGTGACTTGCGGTCAGAGGCCGAGCGGTTGCCATACCAGGCAGTGATGCAACCATGCTCTCGATGGTGCAGCTGTAAAACCTTTTGAGGATCTGAGGACCCATGTCAAATCTTTTCAGTCTCCTCAGGGGGAATAGGTTATGTCGTGCCCTCTTCACGACTGTCTTGGTGTGCTTGGACCATGTTAGTTTGTTGGTGATGTGGACGCCAAGGATCTTGAATCTCTCAACCTGCTCCACTACAGCCCCGTCGATGAGAATGGGGGCGAGCTCTGTCCTCCTTTTCCTGTAGTCCACAATCATCTCCTTTTGTCTTGATCATATTGAGGGGATCACTAATGCACTGAGTGCACAAAACATTAAGAACACTGTCCTGATATTGAGTTGGATCTGCCTCAAACATTACAACAGAATCTATGGGCTAAAAACATTAGCTGACATGGGCTAGTTGATCTGGACATTTCTGACAAGTTATAAATAGCTCTAATAAGGTCTACAAGACAAGAGGACCTGATGATGTACTACCCAATTTAGAAATTGCAGCTTTCAAGAATAAGTAAAACATTATAATATTTTCTGAACAAAAAACATGAACTCAATATTCAACAATTTAATTGATTTTTATTGAGTTACAGTTCATATGAGGAAATCGGTCAATTGAAATAAATAAATGAGGCCCTAATCTATGGAATTCACATGACTGGGAACACAGATATGCACCTGTTGGTCACATGATACCTTAAAATAAAATGGGCCTCACAATGGGCCGCAGGATCTTGTCACATTTTTGTGCTTTCAAATTGCCATCGATAAAATGCAATTGTGTTCATTGTCCGTGGTTTATGCCTGCCCTTACCATAACCACACCGCCACTATGGGTCACTCTGTTCACAACGTTGACATCCGCAAACCGCTCGCCCACACAACGCCATACACGTGGTCTGCGGTTGTGAAGCTGGTTGGACGTGCTGCCAAATTCTGTAAAACGACGTTGGAGGCGGCTTATTGTAGAGAAATTAACCTTAATGTATTTGGCAACAGCTCTGGTGGACATTCCTGCAGTCAGCATGCCAAACGCACACTCCCTCAAAACATCTGTGGCATTGTGTTGTGTGACCAAACTGCGCATTTTAGAGTGGTCTTTTATTGTCCCCAGCACAAGGTGCACCTGTGTAATGATCATGCTGTTTAATCAGATTCTTGATATGCCACACCTGTCAGGTGGATGGATTATTTTGGCCAAAAAATAAATGGTCACTAATGAGGAGGAGGGGGGAGGAGGAGAGGGGTGAGAAGGAGGAGGGATGAGGAGGAGAAGGGGATGAGGGGTGAGGAGGAGGGGTGAGCAGGAGAAGGGGAGGAGGAGAGGGTGAGGAGGAGAGGGGGAGGAGGAGGGGTGAGGACGAGGAGGGGTGAGGAGGGGTGAGGAGGAGGAGAGGGGAAGTAGGGTGAGGAGGAGGAGGGGTGAGGAGGAGACGGGAGGAGGAGGAGGAGGGGTGAGGGGGAGGAGGAGGAGGAGGAGGAGGAGGAGGAGGGGTGAGGGGGAGGAGGAGGGGTGAGGGTGAGGAGGAGGAGGGGTGAGGAGGAGAGGGGGAGGAGGAGGGGTGAGGGGGAGGAGGAAGCAGATGTGCATCATGGCAAGGTCAGCATCATCTGTAATCCCCGGCCTCATTTATGCCAGATTAAAAATCTGCTCTGTACGACTCCTGATTAAGAACTCAGGGTTAGAAGATTAAGGACCAAGCAAACAAAATGAAAGCAGTTTAAACCCAATCCCGGAATTCATCAGAATAACCAAAACCTTAAACTTTCATTACAACGTGAGATTAATGAAAAGCTGCCTCGCCCCCTATATCTGCTTTTATATGTCTTCTCTTGCAATGGACTCTTCCCTTCCTTTCTCCCTTACCTCTCCCTCACACTACCTCTACCTCTCCCTCTTCCCCACTCTACCTTTCCCTTAGCTCTCTCCCACTCTACCTCTACCTCTACCCCACTCTACCTCTCCCTCTACCTCTCCCTCTACCTCTCTCCCACTCTACCTCTACCTCTCCCTCTACCTCTCTCCCACTCTACCTATACCTCTCCCTCACTCTCCCTCTACCTCTCCCTCTACCTCGCCCCCACTCTACCTCTCCCTCTACCTCTCCCTCTACCTCTTTCCCACTCTACCTCTACCTCTCCCTCTAACTCTACCTCTCCCTCTCTCCCACTCTACCTCTCCCTCACTCTCCCTCTACCTCTCCCTCTACCTCGCCCCCACTCTACCTCTACCTCTCCCCCACTCTACATCTCCCTTTACCTCTCCCCCACTCTACCTCTCCCCCACTCTACCTCTACCTCTTCCCCACTCTACCTCTACCTCTTCCTCTCCCTCTCCCCCACTCTACCTCTCCTTCTCCCTCTACCTCTCCCCCACTCTACCTCTCCCTCTACCTCTCCCCCACTCTACTGCTCCCTCTCCCTCTACCTCTCCCCCACTCTACCGCTACCTCTACCTATCCCCCACTCTACATCTCCCTCTACCTCTCCCCCACTCTACCTCTCCCTCCCTCTTTAAATCTGGTTTTCTCTTGCCTCCCGCCTCACCCCTCCCTCGCTCTCTAACTCTCTCTTTCTCTCTCTCTCTCTCTACATCATAACATTCTCTGTCCTCTTCTCATTCCCCCATCTCTTCTCCCCCTCTCCTCCTCTCTCCTGTGTTGAGTTCAGTATCAGGACACAGGTGGTGGAGGATAATGAGGATTATAGCATCTGGGAGTGAAGTGAGCCTGGAGCAGGGTTAAGGTTAGGAGTCTACCACAGCACTAGAGAAGGATACCCTACACAGCACCGATGGCTAGAGAAAGGGACACTATATATATATGCGTCTCGAATGGCGCCATATTCCCTATATGGTGCACTACTTTCAAAGTAGTGTGCTATGTGTGTGTATGGTGTTATTTGGGACGTACCCAACAGCTATGCTTTTATTTCCACTTGGAATCAATTGCCATCTTGTTTTCAAGTGTTTGTCTTGGCATCTATAGTGCCAGTCTCTATTCGTTAGTGAGAGAGCTGAAGTTACAGCCAGCCACTATCCCTATCAGATGGATACACAACGATGGGTTTTCTTTTAGGTGTTGGCTCTCATCTGCATCCAATGTGATACCCTAGTCCCTATGTAGTGCACTACTTTTGACTAGGGCCCATAAGGGTGCAATTTGGGATACAGACGATATGAGATGTCCTGTCTGTCCACAGTCGTTCCGTCGATAGGCCTGTATACTTCAGAACATCCACAAGGATAAATCAACTGTCAGAACATCAGCATTCACCAACCACAAGGATAAATCAACTGTCAGAACATCAGTATTCACCAACCATAAGGATAAATCAACTGTCAGAACATCAGCATTCACCAACCACAAGGATAAATCAACTGTCAGAACATCAGCATTCACCAACCACAAGGATAAATCAACTGTGTGCATCATGTCGGTTCAGACAAAGTAATAGGTAACCTGATATATTGGGTAACCTGATGTAATGGGTAACCTGATATATTGGGTAACCTGATATAATGGGTAACCTGTTGTAATGGGTAACCTGTTGTATTGGGTAACCTGATATATTGGGTAACCTGATGTAATGGGTAACCTGATATTATGGGTAACCTGATGTAATGGCAACCTGATGTAATGGGTACTCCCTCAACTCCATATAGCCCGGCTTCCTCCTTCAACTCCATAGCCCGGCTTCCTCCCTCAACTCCATAGCCTGGCTTCCTCCCTCAACTCCATATGCTGGCTTCCTCCCTCACTCCATAGCCTGGGTTCCTCCCTCAACTCCATATAGCCTGGCTTCCTCCCTCAACTCCATATAGCCTGGCTTCCTCCCTCAACTCCATAGTCTGGCTTCCTCCCTCCACTCCATAGCCTGGCTTCCTCCCTCAACTCCATAGCCTGGCTTCCTCCCTCAACTTCATATAGCCCTGCTTCCTCCCTCACTCCATAGCCTGGGTTCCTAACTCAACTCCATATAGCCCGGCTTCCTCCCTCAACTCCATATGCTGGCTTCCTCCCTCAACTTCATATAGCCCGGCTTCCTCCCTCAACTCCATATGCTGGCTTCCTCCCTCAACTTCATATAGCCCTGCTTCCTCCCTCACTCCATAGCCTGGGTTCCTAACTCAACTCCATATAGCCCGGCTTCCTCCCTCAACTCCATATGCTGGCTTCCTCCCTCAACTTCATATAGCCCGGCTTCCTCCCTCAACTCCATATGCTGGCTTCCTCCCTCAACTTCATATAGCCCTGCTTCCCCCCTCACTCCATAGCCTGGGTTCCTAACTCAACTCCATAGCCTGGCTTCCTCCCTCAACTCCATATAGCCCTGCTTCCTCCCTCACTCCATAGCCTGGCTTCCTCCCTCAACTCCACAGCCTGGCTTCCTCCCTCAACTCCACAGCCTGGCTTCCTCCCTCAACTCCATATAGCCCTGCTTCCTCCCTCACTCCATAGCCTGGGTTCCTCCCTCACTCCATAGCCTGGGTTCCTCCCTCAACTCCACAGCCTGGCTTCCTCCCTCAACTCCACAGCCTGGCTTCCTCCCTCACTCCATAGCCTGGGTTCCTAACTCAACTCCATAGCCTGGCTTCCTCCCTCAACTCCATATAGCCCTGCTTCCTCCCTCACTCCACAGCCTGGCTTCCTCCCTCAACTCCACAGCCTGGCTCCCTCCCTCAACTCCATATAGCCCTGCTTCCTCCCTCACTCCATAGCCTGGCTTCCTCCCTCAACTTCATATAGCCTGGCTTCCTCCCTCAACTTCATAGCCTGGGTTCCTAACTCAACTCCATAGCCTGGCTTCCTCCCTCAACTCCATATAGCCCTGCTTTCTCCCTCACTCCATAGCCTGGCTTCCTCCCTCAACTCCATAGTCTGGCTTCCTCCCTCAACTCCACAGCCTGGCTTCCTCCCTCATCTCCACAGCCTGGCTTCCTCCCTCAACTCCACAGCCTGGCTTCCTCCCTCAACTCCATATAGCCCTGCTTCCTCCCTCACTCCATAGCCTGGCTTCCTCCCTCAACTCCATATAGCCCTGCTTCCTCCCTCACTCCATAGCCTGGCTTCCTCCCTCAACTCCACAGTCTGGCTTCCTCCCTCAACTCCATAGCCTGGCTTCCTCCCTCAACTCCATATAGCCCTGCTTCCTCCCTCACTCCATAGCCTGGCTTCCTCCCTCAACTCCATAGCCTGGCTTCCTCCCTCAACTCCACAGCCTGGCTTCCTCCCTCAACTCCACAGCCTGGCTTCCTCCCTCAACTCCACAGCCTGGCTTCCTCCCTCAACTCCACAGCCTGGCTTCCTCCCTCAACGCCATATAGCCTGGCTTCCTCCCTCAACTCCACAGCCTGGCTTCCTCCCTCAACTCCACAGCCTGGCTTCCTCCCTCAACTCCATATAGCCTGGCTTCCTCCCTCAACTCCATATAGCCTGGCTTCCTCCCTCAACTCCATATAGCCTGGCTTCCTCCCTCAACTCCATATAGCCTGGCTTCCTCCCTCAACTTCATATAGCCCTGCTTCCTCCCTCAACTCCATATAGCCCTGCTTCCTCCCTCAACTCCATATAGCCCTGCTTCCTTCCTCACTCCATAGCCCTGCTTCCTCCCTCAACTCCATATAGCCCTGCTTCCTCCCTCACTCCATAGCCTGGCTTCTTCCCTCAACTCCATATAGCCCTGCTTTCTCCCTCACTCCATAGCCTGGCTTCCTCCCTCAACTCCATAGCCTGGCTTCCTCCCTCAACTCCACAGCCTGGCTTCCTCCCTCATCTCCACAGCCTGGCTTCCTCCCTCAACTCCACAGCCTGGCTTCCTCCCTCAACTCCATATAGCCCTGCTTCCTCCCTCACTCCATAGCCTGGCTTCCTCCCTCAACTCCATATAGCCCTGCTTCCTCCCTCACTCCATAGCCTGGCTTCCTCCCTCAACTCCACAGCCTGGCTTCCTCCCTCAACTCCATAGCCTGGCTTCTTCCATCAACTCCATATAGCCCTGCTTCCTCCCTCACTCCATAGCCTGGCTTCCTCCCTCAACTCCATAGCCTGGCTTCCTCCCTCAACTCCACAGCCTGGCTTCCTCCCTCAACTCCACAGCCTGGCTTCCTCCCTCAACTCCACAGCCTGGCTTCCTCCCTCAACTCCACAGCCTGGCTTCCTCCCTCAACTCCACAGCCTGGCTTCCTCCCTCAACGCCATATAGCCTGGCTTCCTCCCTCAACTCCACAGCCTGGCTTCCTCCCTCAACTCCACAGCCTGGCTTCCTCCCTCAACTCCATATAGCCTGGCTTCCTCCCTCAACTCCATATAGCCTGGCTTCCTCCCTCAACTCCATATAGCCTGGCTTCCTCCCTCAACTCCATATAGCCTGGCTTCCTCCCTCAACTTCATATAGCCCTGCTTCCTCCCTCAACTCCATATAGCCCTGCTTCCTCCCTCAACTCCATATAGCCCTGCTTCCTCCCTCACTCCATAGCCTGGCTTCCTCCCTCAACTCCATATAGCCTGGCTTCCTCCCTCAACTCCATAGCCTGGGTTCCTAACTCAACTCCATAGCCTGGCTTTCTCCCTCAACTCCATATAGCCCTGCTTCCTCCCTCAACTCCATATGCTGGCTTCCTCCCTCAACTCCATAGCCTGGCTTCCTCCCTCAACTCCATATGCTGGCTTCCTCCCTCAACTCCACAGCCTGTTAGTAACATAATAACAACACATTGAACATGTTATCTTCTCTCACTAAGCTATCCTGAGCGATTACAGACCACGGCAGGCCAGGCACGGTGGACTGCGTCTCTGTTCCAAATAGCTATCCTATTCCGTATTGTGCATTACATTTGACCAGGGATCCAGGAAATAGGGTACCGTTTGGAGCACGCCCTGTGTTTTAAGGGTAGTGCTTGCTAGTACATAGGAAAGGAAGGAAGGAAGGAAGGGCTGCTGCTGTATCCTATCGACAGGATTACAGACTCAAGGCCCGTAATCTACCATAATCTCCCTGCGAAATGAGAGGGACTAGTGGACGTGCGGAAGAGGGAGAGGAGAGAGAGGAGGCTGTGGCTGTAGTGAGACATAGTTTGATGATGCGGTGAGATAACTGTAGTGAGATATACAGTGGGGCAAAAAAGTATTTAGTCAGCCACCAATTGTGCAAGTTCTCCCACTTAAAAAGATGTGAGAGGCCTGTAATTTTCATCATAGGTACACTTCAACTATGACAGACAAAATTAGAAAAAAAATCCAGAAAATCACATTGTAGGATTTTTTAAATTAATTTATTTGCAAATTATGATGGAAAATAAGTATTTGGTCAATAACAAAAGTTTATCTCAATACTTTGTTATATACACTTTGTTGGCAATGACAGAGGTCAAACGTTTTCTGTAAGTCTTCTCAAGGTTTTCACACACTGTTGCTGGTATTTTGGCCCATTCCTCCATGCAGATCTCCTCTAGAGCAGTGATGTTTGGGGCTGTTGCTGGGCAACACAGACTTTCAACTCCCTCCAAAGATTTTCTATGGGGTTGAGATCTGGAGACTGGCTAGGCCACTCCAGGACCTTGAAATGCTTCTTACGAAGCCACTCCTTCGTTGCCCGGGCGGTGTGTTTGGGATCATTGTCATGCTGAAAGACCCAGCCACGTTTATCTTCAATGCCCTTGCTGATGGAAGGAGATTTTCACTCAAAATCTCACAATACATGGCCCCATTCATTCTTTCCTTTACACGGATCAGTCGTCCTGGTCCCTTTGCAGAAAAACAGCCCCAAAGCATGATGTTTCCACCCCCATGCTTCACAGTAGGTATGGTGTTCTTTGGATGCAACTCAGCATTCTTTGTCCTCCAACACGACGAGTTGAGTTTTTACCAAAAAGTTATATTTTGGTTTCATCTGACCATATGACATTCTCCCAATCTTCTTCTGGATCATCCAAATGCTCTCTAGCAAACTTCAGACGGGCCTGGACATGTACTGGCTTAAGCAGGGGGACACGTCTGGCACTGCAGGATTTGAGTCCCTGGCGGCGTAGTGTGTTACTGATGGTAGGCTTTGTTACTTTGGTCCCAGCTCTCTGCAGGTCATTCACTAGGTCCCCCTGTGTGGTTCTGGGATTTTTGCTCACCGTTCTTGTGATCATTTTGACCCCACGGGGTGAGATCTTGCGCGGAGCCCCAGATTGAGGGAGATTATCAGTGGTCTTGTATGTCTTCCATTTCCTAATAATTGCTCCCACAGTTGATTTCTTCAAACCAAGCTGATTACCTATTTCAGATTCAGTCTTCCCAGCCTGGTGCAGGTCTACAATTTTGTTTCTGGTGTCCTTTGACAGCTCTTTGGTCTTGGCCATAGTGGAGTTTGGAGTGTGACTGTTTGAGGTTGTGGACAGGTGTCTTTTATACTGATAACAAGTTCAAACAGGTGCCATTAATACAGGTAACATGTGGAGGACAGAGGAGCCTCTTAAAGAAGAAGTTACAGGTCTGTGAGAGCCAGAAATCTTGCTTGTTTGTAGGTGACTGAATACTTATTTTCCACCATAATTTGTAAATAAATTCATAAAAAATCCTACCATATGATTTTCTGCATTTTTTTTCTCATTTTGTCTGTCATAGTTGAAGTGTACCTATGATGAAAATTCCAGGCCTCTCTCATCTTTTTAAGTGGGAGAACTTGCACAATTGGTGGCTGACTAAATACTTTTTTGCCCCACTGTATAGTGAGATATAACTGTACTGGTCAGACTATAACAGACAGATATAGTGAGATATAACTGTACTGGTCAGAATATAACAGAGATCAAAGAGCTGAATATAAATAACAGCTGGTGCTACAGTCACAGATTACCTTCACACTTCTCTTGTGTATAACTATTGTTTTATCCTACAGTGTATACTACTTCAGTACTGTATTCTGTACTGTGGAGAACTGTCACGCCATGGTCTAAGTATTTTGTGTTTTTCTTCATGTATTGGGTCAGGCCAGGGTGTGGCAAGGGGTTTTTGTATTGTGGTGTGTTTTGTCTTGGGGTGTTGGTGTGTATGTATTGGGATTGTAGCTAGTGGGGTTATCTAGCAAAGTCTATGGCTGTCTGGAGTGGTTCTCAATCAGAGGCAGGTGTTTATCGTTGTCTCTGATTGGGAACCATATTTAGGCAGCCATATTCTTTGAGTTTGTCGTGGGTGATTGTCCTTAGTGTCCTTATTCTGTGTTTGTTTACACAAGTATAGGCTGTTTCGGTTTTCGTTCATTACGTTCTTTTGTTTTGTAGTGTTTGTGTTAATTCGTGTTTACGTTGTTCATTAAACATGGATCGCAATCTACACGCTGCATTTTGGTCCGACTCTCCTTCTCACCAAGAAAACCGTTACAGAATCACCCACCACCAACGGACCAAGCAGCGTGTCAACAGGCAGCAACAGCAGCGTAAAGAGGAATGGACATGGGAGGACGTTTTGGATGGCAAGGGCTGTTACACTTGGGAGGAGATACTGGCTGGAAGAGATCGCCTCCCATGGGAACAGGTGGAGGCACTTAGGAGAGCAGAGGCAGCCGGAGAGAGGAGCCGGCGATATGAGGGAACACGGCTGGCAAGGAAGCCCGAGAGGCAGCCCCAAAAATGTATTGGGGGGGGGCTAACAGGGAGTATGGCTACGCCAGGTAGGAGACCTGCGCAAACTCCCTGTGCTTACCGGGGGGCTAGAGAGACCGGGCAGGCACCGTGTTATACTGTGGGGCGCACGGTGTCTCCAGTGCGGGTGCATAGCCCGGTGCGGTACATTCCAGCTCCGCGTAACGCAGCTGGTCCCCAGTGCCGGCTTACATGGCACCAGCCTTGCGCTCGGTGTCTCCGGTTCGCCTGCATAGCCCAGTGCGGGCTATTCCACCTCGCAGCACTGGCAGGGTGACCGTGAGCATTCAACCAGGTAAGGTTGGGCAGGCTCGGTGCTCAAGAGCTCCAGTGCGCCTGCACGGTCCGGTCTTTCCAGTACTACCTCCACACCCCAGTCCTCCGGTAGGAGCTCCCCGCACCAGGCTTCCTGTGCGTGTCCTCGGCCCAGTACCACCAGTGCCAGCACCACGCATCAGGCCTACAGTGCGCCTCGCCTGTCCAGCGCTGCCGGAGCCTTCCTCCTCTCCAGCGCTGTCGGAGTCTCCCGACTGTTTAGCGCTGTCAGAGCTTTCCGCCTCTACAGCGCTGCCGGAGTCTCCCGCCTGTTCAGAGCTGCCAGTCTGCAAGGAGCTGCCAGTCTGCAAGGAGCTGCCAGTCTGCAAGGAGCTGCCAGTCTGCATGGAGCTGCCAGTCTGCAAGGAGCCGCCAGAGCTGCCAGTCTGCAGGATGCCGCCAAAACTGCCAGTCTGCAAGGAGCCGCCAGAGCTGCCAGTCTGCATGGAGCAGCCAGAGCCGCCAGTCAGCATGGAGCAGCCAGGGCCGCCAGTCAGCATGGAGCAGCCAGAGCCGCCAGTCAGCATGGAGTAGCCAGAGCCGCCAGTCAGCATGGAGCAGCCAGAGCCGCCAGTCAGCATGGAGCAACCAGAGCCGCCAGTCAGCATGGAGCAGCCAGAGCCGCCAGTCAGCATGGAGCAGCCAGAGCCGCCAGTCAGCATGGAGCAGCCAGAGCCGCCAGTCAGCATGGAGCAGCCAGAGCCGCCAGTCAGCATGGAGCAGCCAGAGCCGCCAGTCAGCATGGAGCAGCCAGAGCCGCCAGTCAGCATGGAGCAGCCAGAGCTGCCAGTCAGCATGGAGCAGCCAGTCAGCATGGTGCAGCCAGAGCAGCCAGTCTGCATGGAGCAGCCAGAGCAGCCAGTCTGCATGGAGCAGCCAGAGCAGCCAGTCAGCATGGAGCAGCCAGTCAGCATGGAGCAGCCAGAGCAGCCAGTCAGCATGGAGCAGCCAGAACTGCCAGTCAGCCAGACTCTTCCAGATCTGCCAGTCAACCAGACTCTTCCAGATCTGCCAGTCTACCAGACTCTTCCAGATCTGCCAGTCTACCAGACTCTTCCAGATCTGCCAGTCTACCAGACTCTTCCAGATCTGCCAGTCTACCAGACTCTTCCAGATCTGCCAGTCTACCAGACTCTTCCAGATCTGCCAGTCAGCCAGACTCTTCCAGATCTGCCAGTCAGCCAGACTCTTCCAGATCTGCCAGTCAGCCAGACTCTTCCAGATCTGCCAGTCAACCAGACTCTTCCAGATCTGCCAGTCAACCAGACTCTTCCAGATCTGCCAGTCAACCAGACTCTTCCAGATCTGCCAGTCAACGAGACTCTTCCAGATCTGCCAGTCTACCAGACTCTTCCAGATCTGCCAGTCTACCAGACTCTTCCAGATCTGCCAGTCTACCAGACTCTTCCAGATCTGCCAGTCTACCAGACTCTTCCAGATCTGCCAGTCAGCCAGACTCTTCCAGATCTGCCAGTCAGCCGGGATCTGCCAGAACTGCCAGTCGGCCAGGATCCGCCAGTCGGCCAGGATCTGCCAGATCTGCCAGACTCTTCCAGGGTTGCCAGTCTACCAGACTCTTCCAGATCTGCCAGTCAGCCAGACTCTTCCAGATCTGCCAGTCAGCCAGACTCTTCCAGATCTGCCAGTCAACCAGACTCTTCCAGATCTGCCAGTCAACGAGACTCTTCCAGATCTGCCAGTCAACGAGACTCTTCCAGATCTGCCAGTCTACCAGACTCTTCCAGATCTGCCAGTCTACCAGACTCTTCCAGATCTGCCAGTCTACCAGACTCTTCCAGATCTGCCAGTCAGCCAGACTCTTCCAGATCTGCCAGTCAGCCGGGATCTGCCAGAACTGCCAGTCGGCCAGGATCCGCCAGTCGGCCAGGATCTGCCAGATCTGCCAGTCAGCCAGGATCTGCCAGATCTGCCAGTCAGCCAGGATCTGCCAGTCAGCCAGGATCTGCCGAAACCACCAGCCAGCCAGGATTTGGTAGATTCATCAACCTGCCTGAGCTTCCTCTCACTCCTGAGCTTCCTCTCACTCCTGAGCTGCCCCTCAGTCCCGAGCTGCCCCTCAGTCCCGATCTGCTCCTCAGTCCAGTGGGGTTCTGGGTGAGGACTACTAGGCCATGGTCGGCGGCGAGGGTGGACTATCCAAGGACGCGAGGAGAAGGGACTAAGACATTGATTGAGTGGGGTCCACGTCCCGCGCCGGAGCCGCCAGCATGGACAGACGCCCACCCGGACCCTCCCTATTGTTTTGAGGTGCGTTCGGGAGTCCGCACCTTAGGGGGGGGGGGGGGTTCTGTCACGCCCTGGTCTAAGTATTTTGTGTTTTTCTTCATGTATTGGGTCAGGCCAGGGTGTGGCATGGGGTTTTTGTATTGTGGTGTGTTTTGTCTTGGGGTGTTGGTGTGTATGTATTGGGATTGTAGCTAGTGGGGTTATCTAGCAAAGTCTATGGCTGTCTGGAGTGGTTCTCAATCAGAGGCAGGTGTTTATCGTTGTCTCTGATTGGGAACCATATTTAGGCAGCCATATTCTTTGAGTTTGTCGTGGGTGATTGTCCTTAGTGTCCTTATTCTGTGTTTGTTTACACAAGTATAGGCTGTTTCGGTTTTCGTTCATTACGTTCTTTTGTTTTGTAGTGTTTGTGTTAATTCGTGTTTACGTTGTTCATTAAACATGGATCGCAATCTACACGCTGCATTTTGGTCCGACTCTCCTTCTCACCAAGAAAACCGTTACAAGAACAATGCCAATGTCACCAACTGGGTCTGAACCCGGGTCTCCGGTGTGCCACAAGACTGTGTGAACCCATTGAACTTTGAAGCCTAGGCATTAGCTTGAGAGGTCTAACGCACATCTTCAAGTCGCAATGCAAGGTTGAATTTGATTTAATCCAATTTATACGCAACAAGATGAACAATGTATTCCCAGAGGTTATCACTTAAAAGTATCCTATTCATAAAAGGTTACTATTCTAAAGGTTACTAATTACGCAAGCGTCGGTTCACCAAAACGAGCCGTGTCCATTGAGTCCTCTGGCTGCGCTGTGCTGTTATGATTGAGGACCGGCTAACCTTGCATTCATCATCGTTTTACCAACTCAGAGCGCTGAGGGAGTCTCTCTGGCTTTAATGAGAGTCATTACTAGCAGCAGTGACTTGGAACCTGCTTTAATAAGTTATCCATGGGGTGAGGGGCTAGACTTACTGAAATAAGAAAGAAAATAGTTTCTGATGTCTCCTCCATCTCAAATGGCACCCTATTCCCTATAAATGTTGCCCTGGGCCCGTGGGGTTTTTCATAGTGATATGGGTGCCATTTAGGACCTAGACTATATAGATTTATATGACTAACTGGGTTTGTACCAGGAACTCCTGGTATGCCGCAAGACTGACTATGTTAGCCTCAGCGAGCTAAAGCCCTAGGCATTAGATTGGGAAGCTAGTACAAGTCTTTGCTGCTACAGGCAAGGTTACTAAACTCTGACTGTTTGAATGCAGTTTAAGAAGAAAAGAAAGCACCAGCTCAGCAGTTTCTGTAATGACAGAGCGGAGGGCTGTTAATGCACACTGTTAGGGCTGTGTTCCTCTGTAGTATTAAACCATTTTTAAGTAAAAGAAAATCCAATTGTCAATGTAGACGTGTTTATCAGCTCTCCCAGTCTTTATATTTGAATCATAATAAGCAGACAGATTGGCTTTTTCCTGCGACGGCAGAACTTCTCAGAAAGCGAAGACAATAAAACAAGGGTGAATCGGACAGTCGGTCCCTATGCCGATGGTTGTTGGCTGACTGACTGACTGGCATGTCGTTGGTTTTTACATCAGGTTGTCAATAGGTCGTTGTCGGTAAAGCGTCACAATAAGGTGCAGAGTGTTCGCTTTGCCTGCTGTGGTGCAAGGAGACAACCAACTCCTCTAAAACCATTGACAACTGCCTTCTGTTTTCCGAGGGATTGTTAAATAAATGATCATCGTCACCTCCTGAAAAACATTGTCAAGAACTACGAATGTATTATTATTCTGGCTATTATCACAGTTATACAGGAAGTAACTGTTTAGCTCTATCATCTGAGTTATACAGGAAGTAACTGATTAGCTCTATCATCAGAGTTATACAGGAAGTAACTGTTTAACTCTATCATCAGAGTTATACAGGAAGTAACTGTTTAACTCTATCATCAGAGTAATTATACAGGAAGTAACTGTTTAGCTCTGCCATCAGAGTTATACAGGAAGTAACTGTTTAGCTCTATCATCTGAGTTATACAGGAAGTAACTGATTAGCTCTATCATCAGAGTTACATAGGAAGTAACTGCATGTTTTTTCATGACCAGTAAACATCAATTGATCATGTGATCTCAAATACGTGAGGGTAGCCACTCGATATCGCCACCATTAATTTGATATTTGAGTGTCATATAATGAAAGTAAACTAACTACTGAAACTGTACAGTTGACTAAACATAGTGTTAAGTAGACCAAATGTACTTTTTTCTCTAATCCGACACAGGCCTACCTAGCGAAGTCAGCTAGCTTTGTTTTTAACGTGTTTAATCACGATTGCTGCTGACAGACCTGATATGCGACATTGATTGATGGACTACATCAAATTGGCTAGCTAACTAATGACATGTCATGTTAATATGGCTAGCTAACTAATAACATGTCACGTTAATATGGCTAGCTAACTAATAACATGTCACGTTAATATGGCTAGCTAACTAATAACATGTCACGTTAATATGGCTAGCTAACTAATAACATGTCACGTTAATATGGCTAGCTAACTAATAACATGTCATGTTAATATGGCTAGCTAACTAATGACATGTCACGTTAATATGGCTAGCTAACTAATAACATGTCACGTTAACCTCTTTGATCTCTAGGGGCGCTATTTCATTTTTGGATAAAAAACGTTCCCGTTTTAAGCGCGATATTTTGTCACGAAAAGATGCTCGACTATGCATATTCTTGACAGTTTTTGAAAGAAAACACTCTGAAGTTTCAGAATCTGCAAAGATATTGTCTGTAAGTGCCCCAGAACTCATTCTACAGGCGAAACCAAGATGATGCATCAACCAGGAAATGAGCAGAATTTCTGAAGCTCTGTTTTCCATTGTCTCCTTATATGGCTGTGATTGCGCAAGGAATGAGCCTACACTTTCTGTCTTCCCCCAAAGTGTTAGCAGCATTGTGACGTATTTGTAGGCATATCATTGGAAGATTGACCATAAGAGACTACATTTTCCAAGTGTCCGCCTGGTGTCCCTGCGTCGAAATTGGAGCGTAAAGCCAGGTGCAATTATTTTTCCATTTGAGAGCAAGGAGAAACCAGGCTTCCACGAAGGATATATCATTGAAGAGATATGTGGAAAAACACCTTGAGGATTGATTCTAAACCACGTTTGCCATGTTTCAGTCGATATTATGGAGTTAATTTGGAAAAAAGTTCGCGTTTTGAGGGCTGAATTTTCGTTTTTTTTTTTTTTTTTTTTTTTTTTTTTGGTAGCCAAATGTGATGTACAAAACGGAGCTATTTCTAATACACAAATAATCTTTTTGGAAAAACGGAGCATCTGCTATCTAACTGAGAGTCTCCTCATTGAAAACATCAGAAGTTCTTCAAAGGTAAGTTATTTTATTTGAAGGCTTTACTTGTTTTTGTGATAGTTGCCTGCTAAATGCTAACGCTAATGCTAACGCTAATGCTAACGCTAAATGCTACGCTAGCTAGCTACTGTTACACAAATGATTGTTTTCCTATGGTTGAAAAGCATATTTTGAAAATCTGAGATGACAGTGTTGTTAACAAAAGGCTAAGCTTGAGAGCTAGCATATTTATTTCATTTCATTTGCGATTTTCATGAATAGTTAACGTTGCGTTATGGTAATGAGCTTAGGTCTATAAATAGAATCCCGGATCCGGGTTTGGTCGTCGCAACAGGTTAATATGGCTAGCTAACTAATAACATGTCACGTTAATATGGCTAGCTAACTAATAACATGTCACATTAATATGGCTAGCTAACTAATAATATGTCAGGTTAATATTGTTAGCTAACTAATAATATGTCACGTTAATATGGCTAGCTAACTAATAACATGTCACGTTAATATGGCTAGCTAACTAATAACATGTCAGGTTAATATTGTTAGCTAACTAATAATATGTCAGGTTAATATGGCTAGCTAAATAATAATATGTCACGTTAATATGGCTAGCTAACTAATGACATGTCACGTTAATATGGCTAGCTAACTAATAATATATCACGTTAATATGGCTAGTTAGCTCTGACAGAGCAAGCTAAATGACACGTTGTTTGCTTAGCTAGCTACAGTGCCTTCAGAAAGTATTCATACCCCTTGAATTATTTCATATTTTGTTGTTACAGCCTGAATTCAATATGGATTAAATTGACTTATTTTTCTCTCCCATCTACGCATAATATCCAATAATGATAGTGAAAACATATTTGAAGATTTTTTTTGTTGTGCATATTTATTGAAAATGAAACACAGAAATATCTCATTTACATAAGTATTCACACCCCTTTGCTATGACACTGAATTGAAATTTAAATGTACTTTGCTCGTCCTTGAGATATCACTACAACTCAAATAAATTATTTGTACATGATTTAGAAATAAAAAAAAATCTGTCTATTTAAAGGTCGCCCGACAGTTGGCAATTGCATGTCAGAGCAAGATATTTCTGGATATTTAATTTTCAATAAATTTGCAAACAATTTCTAAAAGCAATGTTTTCACCTTTATGATGTTGTGTGTAGATGAGTGAGGGGAAATAAAATAAAAAATAATAATAAATGTTTTATTCAGGCTGTAACACAGACAAAAAATACGTGGAATAAGTCAAGTGGGGATGAATACATTCTGAAGACACTGTACGTATACGTATAGGCTACCGTCACATATCTGACGTTTACAGAGTATAGAAAGTCTACAGTTACCTGCAGTTTAACTCTGAGAGAACTAAATGTGGAATGATCGGAAATGTGTAGTTCTGACTGTGCTTTTCAAGACGAGAGAGATATTAAAACAAAATAGTTTTAAAATGTATTTAACAATCCTTTGAAAACATAAAGGTAGTTGTCAATAGTTTTAAAATGTATTTAATTAACAATCCTTTGAAAACATAAAGGTAGTTGTCAATAGTTTTAGAGGAGCTGCAGGTCTCCTTGTCGCTCGGCAACCAAACGGAACACTCTGCACCTTATTGTAGCGTTTTATTGATAACGTCCTATAAGATAAACGTGACCTTCAAGTAGAAGGCACATGCAGAAGAACTGTACACGTAACAGTGTCCATATTAAGACAGTGTCCATCCTGCAGCGACGGAGACTATCCTTAATATATCATTTATTATTTTGGGTCAAAGCGGAAGTAACAAAGTCCATTTCACGAGCTTACTTACCGACCATCCACCAGTTAGGTTTGGTCCCAGTCTCAGTTCTTATACACTAAAGACAACTGACAGTTAACAAATAAACCGTTAGAGCTGATGGACTTAGCAGTGGAAATAGTTGTACAGAAGGAAGAAAACAAGCAAAACAATTCTCCAAAAGCTCTACATGTCAAACCATAAAGCCCTACTGGCACTGGTTAGAAAATAACTTGTTCTATGTTATGCCTTCTTGTTGTTCCAGAACAATCTTTACACCTATCAACATATAATCACTCCTTCTTTGCAGATTGAGATAAAGCTATGGGTTTGCATCCCTAATGGGACCCTATTCCCTACATAGTGCACTACTTTGGACCAGAGCCCTATTCCCTACATAGTGCACTACTTTGGACCAGAGCCCTATTTCCTACATAGTGCACTACTTTGGACCAGAGCCCTATTCCCTACATAGTGCACTACGATGTGTGGAGAAATGGTGTTTATCCTTTACCGTTGCTCCAGAACATAGCAGATTATTCAAACCTAAGACCTAAAAAAAACAGGCTTATTTGAGGAGAGAGAGATAGACAGAGAGAGAGAGAGAGTGAGAGAGAGATGGAGATGAGAAAGAGAGAGAGAGAGAGATGGAGATGAGAAAGAGAGAGATGGAGATGAGAAAGAGAGAGAGAGAGAGAGAGATGGAGATGAGAGAGAGACAGAGAGAGAGAGAGAGAGAGAGAGAGATGGAGATGAGATGGAGAGAGAGATGAAGATGGAGATGAGAGAGGGAGATGAGAGGGAGATGAGAGAGATGGATAGAGAGATGGAACGAGAGAGGGGCGGAGAGCGAGAGAGAGAGAAGGAGAGGCGAGAGAGAGTTGGAGATGGGAGAGAGAAAGACAGAGAGAGAGAGAGACGGAGAGAGATAGACGGAGAGACAGAGAGAGATGGAGAGAGAGTTGTTATGAGAGAGAGAGAGAGAGAGGAGAGGCGAGAGAGTTGGAGATGGGAGAGAGACAGACAGAGAGAGAAAGAGGGTGTGTGAGAGAGAGAGAGAGAGAGAGATAGAGATGAGAAAGAGAGAGAGATGGAGATGAGATGGAGAGAGAGATGGAGATGGAGATGAGAGAGGGAGATGATAGAGATGGATAGAGAGATGGAACGAGAGAGCGAGAGAGAGAGAAGGAGAGGCGAGAGAGAGTTGGAGATGGGAGAAAGACAGAGAGAGAGAGAGACGGAGAGAGAGAGAGAGACGGAGAGACAGAGAGAGATGGAGAGAGAGAGACGGAGAGGGAGAGAGAGTTGTTATGAGAGAGAGAGAGATGGAGATTTAGAGTGAGAGGCGAGAGAGAGTTGGAGATGGGAGAGAGAAAGACAGAGAGAGAGAGAGATGGAGAGAGAGAGAGAGAGAGAGAGAGAGCGAGAGAGAGAGAGAGGAAAGAGAGCGAGGAGAGAAAGAGAGAGAGAAAGAGATGGGTTCTGTAGGGTAGGGTTTCATCCCCAATGGCACCCTATTCTCTACATAGTGCACTAGTTTTGATCAGGACCATAGGACCCTGGTAAACAGTATTGTAATATACTGAACAAAAATATAAACAACATGCAACAACTTCAAAGATTTTACTGAGTTACAGTTCATATAAAGAAATCAGTAAATTGTCAAATTAATTAATTAGGCCCCAATCTATGGATTTCACATGACTGGGCAGGGGCACAGCCATGGGTGGGCCTGGGAGGGCATAGGCCCACCCAACTGGGAGCCCACACAATTAGAATTCCTTTTTTCCACAAAAGGGCTTTATTAAAGTTTCATTAGCTGTCCGGGTGGCTGGTTTCAGATGATCCCGCAGGTGAAGAAGCCAGAAGTGGAGGTCCTGGGCTGGTGTGGTTACACTTGGTCTGCGGTTGTGAGGTAGGTTGGACATACTGTCAAATTCTCTAAAAGGAATTTGGAGGCAGTTTATGGTAGAGAAATTAACATTCAATTATCCGGCAACAGCTGTGGTAGACCTTCCTGCAGCCAGCATAGCAATTGCACAATTGCACGCCAGGTCGCAGTTGCAAATGAGAACTTGTTCTCAACTAGCGGTAGGCTAGGTTAAATAAAGGTGAAATATTTTTTTTTTTTTAAACTCTTTTATTGTCCCCAACACAAGGTGCACCTGTGTAATGATCATGCTGTTTAATCAGATTCTTGATATGCCACACCTGTCAGGTGGATGGATTATCTTGGCAAAGGAGAAATGCTCACTAACAGGGATGTAAACAAATTTGTGCAAAACATTTTTAGAGAAATACGTTTTTTTTTCATATCATGAAACATGGGACCAACACTTTACATGTTGCGTTTATATTTTTGTTCAGTATATGCACTGCCCTCTGATCCTGTTAGTGTGTGGATGAGTTGGTAATATCAGGGACGAAGAACACGTCTCCTGCACAGACCCTTTGTTACTGGAACTATATTCATGAAGTCGTGGAAGAAGAGAGGATGGGGGAGGGAGAGAGAGAGCCGGGTAGAGAGAGATGGAGAGAGAGAGAGGAGAGAGAGAGAGGAGAGAGAGAGAGACGGAGAGAGAGAGGAGAGAGAGAGAAGAGAGAGGAGAGAGAGAGACGGAGAGAGAGAGAGAGAGAGAGAGAGAGACAGAGAGAGAGAGAGAGAAGAGAGAAGAGAGAGAGAGACGGAGAGAGAGAGAGAGACGGAGAGAGAGAGGAGAGAGAGAGAGAGAGAGAGACGGAGAGAGAGAGGAGAGAGAGAGAGAGAGAGAGAGAGAGGAGAGAGATGGAGAGAGAGAGACGGAGAGAGAGATAGAGAGAGAGAGACGGAGAGAGAGAGGAGAGAGCCGGGCAGAGAGAGATGGAGAGAGAGAGGAGAGAGAGAGATGGAGAGAGAGAGAGAGAGAGAGAGAGAGAGAGAGAGAGAGAGAGAGAGAGGAGAGAGAGAGAAGAGAGAGGAGAGAGAGACGGAGAGAGAGAGAGAGAGAGAGAGAGAGAGAGAGACAGAGAGAGAGAGAGAGGAGAGAGATGGAGAGGGAGATAGAGAAGAGAGAAGAGAGAGAGAGACGGAGAGAGAGAGAGAGAGAGACGGAGAGAGAGAGGAGAGAGAGAGAGAGAGAGAGAGAGAGAGGAGAGAGATGGAGAGAGAGAGACGGAGAGAGAGAGAGGAGAGAGCCGGGCAGAGAGAGATGGAGAGAGAGAGGAGAGAGAGAGAGAGAGGAGAGAGAGAGACGGAGAGAGAGAGAGATGGAGAGAGAGAGACGGAGAGAGAGAGAGAGAGGAGAGAGAGAGACGGAGAGAGAGAGGAGAGAGAGACAGAGAGAGAGAGAGAGGAGAGAGATGGAGAGAGAGACGGAGAGAGAGAGAGGAGAGAGCCGGGCAGAGAGAGATGGAGAGAGAGGGAGGAGAGAGAGAGACGGAGAGAGAGAGAGGAGAGAGAGATGGAGAGAGAGAGAGGAGAGAGAGACAGAGAGAGAGAGGAGAGAGATGGAGAGAGAGCGACAGGCAGAGAGACAGAGAAAGAGAGATTAAAGTCAAATGCATGTTTTACATTTTTTATATTTAGAACAATCATATACGTTGAGAACAGCAGTCAACTCTGTCAGTCAGAAGTCTCCCGTGGAAGGAAGAAAGCTGCAGGTAATGGCTGCGTTCCAGGCGCGACTACGGTACAGTCACGCTGCACACAGCAACCAATGGTTGCCTGCCACATCATCGTCTGCACAGTTGGGCCTCAGATTTATTTATCATATAATGTGGTTTGCTGATATGTTAAACACTTATCCTGGCCCTGTGAGATTTAGCAGGCAACTGCAACATAGTCAGCCTGGAACGCGCCCGGGGGACGCTAGGCCTACGTCCCTGTCTCCTTCCTAATTAGTCTTTTACGGTGGCATTGATTCAGGCTCCTTCTCTTCCATTGGCTCTCTGCTGTGTATTCTTTATTCTGTGACAGTTCAGCGAGACGTGGATCTCCTCCATAACTTAAGTGAGAGCAGTAAACTGTCATAAAGAACACAAGGTCATTGGTGACATATCATATGGATACACTACATACAAACTATAGATACACTATATATACACAGTTGAAGTCGGAAGTTTACATACACCTTGGCCAAAATATTTCAACTAAGTTTTTCACAATTCCTGACATTTAATCCTAGTAAAAATTCCCTGTTTTAGGTCAGTTAGGAACACCACTTTATTTGAAGAATGTGAAATGTCAGAATAATAGAGAATTATTTATTTCAACTTTTATTTCTTTCATCACATTCCCAGTGGGTCATAAGTTTACATTCACTCAATTAGTATTTGGTAGCATTGCCTTTAAATTGTTTAACTAGGGTCGGCTGCGTTGTCCCATGGTGTTTATACTTGCATACTATTGTTTGTACAGATGAATGTGGGTACCTTCAGGCATTTGGAAATTACTCCCAAGGATGAACCAGACTTGGCTTAGCGTGTAAAAAAACGTCTGTCCTCGGTTGCAACACTCCCTACCGAGTTCCAAACTACCTCTGCAAGCAACGTCAGCACATGAACTGTTTGTCGGGAGCTTCATGAAACGGGTTTCCATGGCCGAGCAGCAGCACACAAGCCTAACATCACTATGTGCAATACCAAGCGTCGGCTGGAGTGGGGTAAAGCTCTCAGCCATTGGATTCTGGAGTAACGAAAACGTGTTCTCTGGAGTGATGAATCACACTACCATCTGGCAGTCTGACGGAGGAATCTGGGTTTGGTGGATGCAGGAAAACACCACCTGCCCGAATGCATAGTACCAACTGTAAAGTTTGGTGGATGAGGAATAATGATCTGGAACTTTTCTTCATGGTTCGGGCTAGGCCCCTTAGTTCCAGTGAAGGGAAATCTTAACCCTACAGCATGCAATGACATTCTAGACGATTCTGTGCTTCCAACTTTTCTCAGGTTTCAGCAATACAATGCCCCATGCAAAAAGCAAGGTCCATACTACTATTAATGCCCATGATTGTGGAATTAGATGTCCGATGAGCATGTGTTCACATACTTTTGGTCATGCAGTGTACATAACAGCTGTTTAAAGAAAATATGATTTGGTCAAAATAAAGATCTTACTTTGGTACCGAATGTTCCTTTGGTTAGAATGGATGTTCCTTTGGTTAGAATGGATGTTCCTTTGGTTAGAATGGATGTTCCTTTGGTTAGAATGGATGTTCCTTTGGATAGAATGGATGTTCCTTTGGTTAGAATGGATGTTCCTTTGGTTAGAATGGATGTTCCTTTGGTTAGAATGGATGTTCCTTTGGTTAGAATGGATGTTCCTTTGGTTAGAATGGATGTTCCTTTGGTTAGAATGGATGTTCCTTTGGTTAGAATGGATGTTCCTTTGGTTAGAATGGATGTTCCTTTGGTTAGAATGGATTTTCCTTTGGATAGAATGGATGTTCCTTTGGATAGAATGATCAAGGCTTGTCATTGCATTGTTCCAGTGGAACAGAGTAAAACATCCATGTGTTTTTGGTATCTTATACCAAGTGTATTTTCATAGACGGTGATTTAGTAGTTGATAGTATCTAAAATTACACTGTAGACTGATTCAGCTTCAGATCTGTTATTGATTTGCATGTTATAATTTCAGCTGCTCCTTGTGAAGTCAAGGAATGTCCCGTTGATATTCTTTGTCCTCAGGCTTTAGTTTCAATGTTATGTAAATCTAGACACACACAAAGGCCCGAGGTTTTTGCTGAGTGAGAGAGCGAGAGAGAGAGAACTCATATTCTCCGTTTTGTGTGATGTGACAGTGGGTCCCAGTGACTGAGCAGCTTATAAGTGAATCCCAAATTACCACCTTATTCACTATATAGTGCACTACTTTCGAACAGGAAGTAGTGCACTATGTACGAAATAGGGTACCATTTTGGACGGACCTTAAGAGCGGGTGCCTGAGATAGTCCCATTAATCCACTCAATAATTATAACATTATTTACTGAGCTTACTCTCACACAGGTTGGTTAGGAGGCGATGTGCTGTCACCGAATAAAGGCTGAAAGTATTTGAGGATAAATCTGTAGTTTTTTCCAGCCTTACTGAGGCTTAGTGGAGTATCCGGAATGGAAGAGGACAGTTGACTGCATGAATGATCTGCACTCCTGCGTCACGATAATTAACCATTGGTAGATCAACTATCTAGAAAATGTCATTTGGGTTTAACAAATTAAAGGTGTCTTATAACGAGGAACCTGCCATGGTTCTGTCACCTTATAAATTCAAGGTGAAGCTGTCATAACAATGACATAACATTATTTAAGTTACAGATGTCTGCTTATACGATCCGATACCCACTGGTCCCACTACTAAATGGTCCTGCGTGTTATAACAGTTGTGAGGTTGTCATAAGTTGTCAACTGTCTCTTGGGGTCAACCCTCGCCTCCTGTCCATGTGATCTAAAAAGGCAAAACTGATCCTAGCCACCCCTTAGTCTGAGGCACTTAATGAATTGGGGCGGCAGGTAGCCCCTGAGCTGACAAGGGGAAAATCTGTCGTTCTGCCCCCTGAACGAGGCAGTTAAACCCACTGTTCCCCGGTAGGCCATCATTGAAAATAACTGACTTGCCTGGTTAAATAAAAGTTTAAATAAAAAAAGAATCCCAGAAACAACAAGAGATATGATGTCAGATCCCCTGGTGGAGATTTCCCCCTTTTACTCTGAAGTCTAAAACCATTGATACACAGACTGGGTTGGAATCATTACTCTGAAGTCTAAACCCGTGGATACACAGACTGGGTTGGAATCATTACTCTGAAGTCTAAACCGATGGACACACAGACTGGGTTGGAATCATTACTCTGAAGTCTAAACCCATGGATACACAGACTGGGTTGGAATCATTACTCTGAAGTCTAAACCCGTGGATACACAGACTGGGTTGGAATCATTACTCTGAAGTCTAAACCCGTGGATGCACAGACTGGGTTGGAATCATTACTCTGAAGTCTAAACCCATGGATACACAGACTGGGTTGGAATCATTACTCTGAAGTCTAAACCCATGGACACACAGACTGGGTTGGAATCATTACTCTGAAGTCTAAACCCGTGGATACACAGACTGGGTTGGAATCATTACTCTGAAGTCTAAACCCGTGGATACACAGACTGGGTTGGAATCATTACTCTGAAGTCTAAACCCATGGATACACAGACTGGGTTGGAATCATTACTCTGAAGTCTAAACCCATGGATACACAGACTGGGTTGGAATCATTACTCTGAAGTCTAAACCCTTGGATACACAGACTGGGTTGGAATCATTACTCTGAAGTCTAAACCCATTGATACACAGACTGGGTTGGAATCATTACTCTGAAGTCTAAACCCATGGATACACAGACTGGGTTGGAATCATTACTCTGAAGTCTAAGCCCTTGGATACACAGACTGGGTTTGGAATCATTACTCTGAAGTCTAAACCCATTGATACACAGACTGGGTTGGAATCATTACTCTGAAGTCTAAACCCGTGGATACACAGACTGGGTTGGAATCATTACTCTGAAGTCTAAACCCTTGGATACACAGACTGGGTTGGAATCATTACTTTGAAGTCTAAACCGATGGACACACAGACTGGGTTGGAATCATTACTCTGAAGTCTAAACCGATGGACACACAGACTGGGTTGGAATCATTACTCTGAAGTCTAAACCCTTGGATACACAGACTGGGTTGGAATCATTACTCTGAAGTCTAAAACCCGTGGACACACAGACTGGGTTGGAATCATTACTCTGAAGTCTAAACCCGTGGACACACAGACTGGGTTAGAATCATTACTCTGAAGTCTAAACCCGTGGACACACAGACTGGGTTAGAATCATTACTCTGAAGTCTAAACCCGTGGATGCACAGACTGGGTTGGAATCATTACTCTGAAGTCTAAACCCATGGATACACAGACTGGGTTGGAATCATTACTCTGAAGTCTAAACCCATGGACACACAGACTGGGTTGGAATCATTACTCTGAAGTCTAAACCCGTGGATACACAGACTGGGTTGGAATCATTACTCTGAAGTCTAAACCCGTGGATACACAGACTGGGTTGGAATCATTACTCTGAAGTCTAAACCCGTGGATACACAGACTGGGTTGGAATCATTACTCTGAAGTCTAAACCCATGGATACACAGACTGGGTTGGAATCATTACTCTGAAGTCTAAACCCTTGGATACACAGACTGGGTTGGAATCATTACTCTGAAGTCTAAACCGATGGACACACAGACTGGGTTGGAATCATTACTCTGAAGTCTAAACCCGTGGATACACAGACTGGGTTGGAATCATTACTCTGAAGTCTAAACCCGTGGATACACAGACTGGGTTGGAATCATTACTCTGAAGTCTAAACCCGTGGATACACAGACTGGGTTGGAATCATTACTCTGAAGTCTAAACCCATGGATACACAGACTGGGTTGGAATCATTACTCTGAAGTCTAAACCCATGGACACACAGACTGGGTTGGAATCATTACTCTGAAGTCTAAACCCGTGGATACACAGACTGGGTTGGAATCATTACTCTGAAGTCTAAATCCGTGGATACACAGACTGGGTTGGAATCATTACTCTGAAGTCTAAACCCATGGATACACAGACTGGGTTGGAATCATTACTCTGAAGTCTAAACCCATGGATACACAGACTGGGTTGGAATCATTACTCTGAAGTCTAAACCCTTGGATACACAGACTGGGTTGGAATCATTACTCTGAAGTCTAAACCCATGGATACACAGACTGGGTTGGAATCATTAATCTGAAGTCTAAACCCTTGGATACACAGACTGGGTTGGAATCATTACTCTGAAGTCTAAACCCGTGGACACACAGACTGGGTTGGAATCATTACTCTGAAGTCTAAACCGATGGACACACAGACTCGGTTGGAATCATTACTCTGAAGTCTAAACCCGTGGATACACAGACTGGGTTGGAATCATTACTCTGACGTCTAAACCGATGGACACACAGACTGGGTTGGAATCATTACTCTGAAGTCTAAACCCGTGGATACACAGACTGGGTTGGAATCATTACTCTGAAGTCTAAACCGATGGACACACAGACTGGGTTGGAATCATTACTCTGAAGTCTAAACCCGTGGATACACAGACTGGGTTGGAATCATTACTCTGAAGTCTAAACCCGTGGATACACAGACTGGGTTGGAATCATTACTCTGAAGTCTAAACCGATGGACACATAGACTGGGTTGGAATCAAAAAGGTGTGCGTGTGATCTGCTTTCTATCCATGACTGAAAAGACAAGGCCTTGCATGCAGATGAACAGAATGGATCCAAACAGAACCAACGGAACCAGAAATAAATGAGACAAAGAAAAGAAGTCACGTTCTCCACATAACTTTAGTCGTTCATAAACAAAACCAACATGACAACTTTTACATGCATTTTCATGAACGTCAAATGATACAAAAAGCAAAGAATGAAAGCAACTCAATGAATAAAGTCTCAAGGGGAATCTCATCCATAAATGATTCGGAAAAACCTCACTCACATGTACATACAATCATTCAGATATTTTCATATATATGAATACAAGCAAAGGTGTTCAGAAGAAGCAATACTGTTACGTTATGCTGTACAAATACCTGGATGTAAATTTGCAAACATTTGCAAGCACAACATGATATCCTCAAACCTAATCATTAGTTAAATGTAATCAATAAGTTATAGATCAGTAAATGTAATTAACAAGTTATAGATCAGTAATGGTGCGTATTAACCTCCAGTGAAACCTTATATCTTCATCACTTACCTACAGTATCATGTCATGACACAAAATAATACATTTTCACACAGAAACAGCAAGGCCAAGACAGTCAAGTGGTGTGCCTCCCTTAAACCCAACCGACTCTCGTTATAAATAAGATATTGTGCCAATAAAGGAATAAAATGTTCATTTTTATCTAAATCAAAGTACGTCAAACACTAGGCCTACTCTACAATAAAGTCATTTGTGTGTGATTGTTGCACTGCAGTTCCCCAAATCCAAACTGTTGGCCTGATGAAACAAGTTGTCCTGATAAAAAAAAGAAGCTGTCCTTTGACGAGAAAACAACATTCATAAAAGCAACAAACTTTGTGTGTTTAAGGTCCATAGGAACTGACTGTGTGTACGGTCCATATCAACAGACTGTGTGTACGGTCCATAGCAACCACCTGTGTGCACGGTCCATAGCAACCGACTGTGTGTACGGTCCATAGCAACCGACTGTGTGTACGGTCCATAGCAACCGACTGTGTGTACGGTCCATAGCAACCGACTGTGTGTACGGTCCATAGCAACTGACTGTGTGTACAGTCCATAACAGTCTGAATGGGTGTACTGTAATGTATAAAGTCCACAGCAACTGACTGACTGACTGACTGACTGTGTTTATACAAGGTCAGTAACAACGGTATAACTCTATGTGCTGTATAATGTCCATAGCAACTGACTGTGTGTATTGTATAATGTCCATAGCAACTGACTGACTGTGTGTATTGTATAATGTCCATAGCAACTGACTGACTGTGTGTATTGTATAATGTCCATAGCAACTGACTGACTGTGTGTATTGTATAATGTGCATAGCAACTGACTGACTGTGTGTATTGTATAATGTGCATAGCAACTGACTGACTGTGTGTATAAGGTCCACAGCAACCTACTCTATGTAGAAGGTCCATAATAACAGTCTCGGAGCACCTTTTTTCTGTTAGTACTTATGATGCCACTCACACTGCCCTACACTCACCTCCTCTATGTCCAAGTTTTTCCTGGATTTGTAAATGAACTCTCCGATAGCTACAAACACAGAGAGAACCAGTCCGGCTGCTAGCACTATGAAAATGCCACCAATGTTCTCTACTCCCAAGGCGCTGGCCTCCTTACTGTCCTCCTCAGGACAACCGTTCCCTCTCCACCACTTCTCCTTCATCATGTGAAGCTTCCCTTCTTCCTGGAGCTGCAGGATGGCGATGGTCACCTTGTCTCTGTAGGGGGAGCCTGGGGGAGAGAGGAATGAGATCTGAGTATCAGAGCAGCTTATGAGGCCATTAGGTAAACAAAAATAGGTCACAAATGAGCTACATTGCACAACAAATGAGCTACATAGCACATCATCAGCATAAAGTGAAGAATTTTGTGCATGTCTGGTGACTGACAGCAGCATGAGCGAGTGGTTCTGGGTAGAAGAACAGCAAAGGGGAGAGAGGGCAGCCTTGACGTGTTCCTCTAGCATGTCAGCATTCAGAAGTGATAGGGGAGGGTAATTCACACAAAGTGATTTTCCTGCGTCCGTGGTTCTTACCTATGGGAGTGCCTACGCCGTAGCCCTTAGAGTCTATGAGGCCTCCGATCTGCGTGAGGTTACAGTTCCTCTGACTGATGTACTCTATGCTGGTGGATTCCATGAGGAGAGCGTAGTCTGTGGTCATGACTCTCTGGATCCCCTCTCTGTTGTTCTTCACCAGAGCTGTGTTCTTCCTGCTGCTCATAAACGCCCACATCTTCTCATAGGTGGAGATCTTGGATTTCTAAATGGACAACAACAACACATTGTTTCCTTTTAAACAACATTAATAATAGCACAACTTGCCTAGTTAAATAAAGGTTCAAATAATATTAATAATAATAATAGCACGTTTTATTGGTGGAGATTAGATTTCCGAGGAAAAGCAAAGAAGGGAGAATTTTATGCCAAAATCGCCAATTCAATGCAGATTCATAGGAAAACTGAACAGACTTTTACAGCCATTTCAGATGTGTGGCTATAAAGTGCATTACCTCATATTGCTGGGTCTGTTGACATTGTACACAGTGTTGATATTAGAGGTCAGCGTTAGACAACAACTAACATATTGGACAGAAATGTATTGTTTCACACAGTTATGGAGACTTCTGTCCAGTTGAGAAAATCTAAAAGTTTTGATATAAAGAGCACGACCCCACATTACTCGATTAATTGATATTACTACACAATGATGATATTACAGGTCAGTATTAAAATTTGGCATATTGGACAGAGATGTGTTGTTTTAGACTGGTGGAATATGAAATATATCTGATTACAGAATGAATGGTTACACTGCAATGGACAGGCCTGTCCAGTTGTTTATGAGAACATCCCTTCTCTGATATTAAAGTATCTATATAAAGTGCATTACCCCACATTGCTTGATTTGTTATTGTACAAAGTGTTCACATGGAAAAACATATTAGACAGAGACAATTTGTTTCACGCTGCTATGGAAATGCCTGTCCAGTTGCTTATAGTGAAGTCTAAATCCCTGCTGGTGTTTCCCTTCCTTCAATCATCTGGGTAAGCGTGACAGCTGTGTTTAAATCTCTCTCTGTTGACTAATCTGCTCTACGTATCCAGAGGTCCTAGAGTAGGCTTGCTAGGAGATATAGGGAAAGTCATCATCTAGAGATCCAACAGTAAGCTAGCTAGGAGATATAGGGACCTACAGTGGTCTAGCTAGGAGATATAGGGGATGTCATCACCCAGAGGTCCTACAGTAAGCTGGCTAGAAGATATAGGGTCCTACAGTAAGCTGGTTTGGAGATATAGGGTCCTACAGTAAGCTAGCTAGGAGATATGGGGTCATACAGTAAGCTGGTAGGAGATATAGGGTCCTACAGTAAGCTAGCTAGGAGATATAGGTCCTACAGTCAGATAGCTAGGAGATATAGGGTCCTACAGTTAGCTAGCTAGGAGATATAGGGTCCTACAGTAAGCTGGTAGGAGATATAGGGTCCTACAGTAAGCTAGCTAGGAGATATAGGTCCTACAGTCAGATAGCTAGGAGATATAGGGTCCTACAGTTAGCTAGCTAGGAGATATAGGGTCCTACAGTAAGCTGGTAGGAGATATAGGGTCCTACAGTAAGCTAGCTAGGAGATATTTGTCCTACAGTCAGATAGCTAGGAGATATAGGGTCCTACAGTAAGCTAGCTAGGAGATATAGGGTCCTATAGTTAGCTAGCCAGGAGATATAGGGGAAGTCATCAAGCCTGACAGTGTTAATGGATTAAACTCCATCAGGTTGCAGCAGTTGATGGTCGACAAGTTCCTAACCTCCTAACTCAGGCTGTCCCAAATGACACCCTATTCCCTATGTTTTTATGCATTTAGCCTTTAATTAACTCGGCAAGTCAGTTAAGAACAAATTCTTATTTACAATGGCGGCCTCCCAAAAGGCAAAAGGCCTCCTGCGGGGACGTGGGCTGGGATTAAAATTAAAAATAAACGAAATAAAAATATAGGACAAAACACACATCACGACAAGAGAGACAACACAACACTACATAAAGAGAGACCTAAGACAACACAGCATGACAGCAACACAACATGTAGTGCACTACTTATAGGCTCATAGCGCTCTGGTCAAAAGTAGTGCACTATATAGGGAATAGTGTGCCATTAGGGAAGTATGCTCACTTTCTCTCTCTCTCCCGCTCCCTATTTTCTGATGAAATTATATATATTTTTTAAAACATTCATTCTCACGTTTCAGCCTTGCAGACAGATGGTCTACGGACATGTAAAGTATTACAGTCTTATGTTAAGACTCAAAACTATCTCCTGTCTAAGGCATCAAGGACAAACAACTGTGAGATGATAGGTGGATGGTGGTCTCTCTTTGCAATACAATATCTCTGAATATACTGTAGTAGTATATCACATACGCTATCCTTCTCAGTTCTGTTTGAAGAATACCAATAGCCAGGAGATGAGCTCAGAGAGAGAGAGATATTGAAGTTGTTGAAGAGTGTCCGTCCGTCTGTCTGTCTCTCCATGCCTGTCTCTGTGTGTGTCCCTGTGTGTGTCCGTGTGTGTCCCTGTGTGTGTCCGTGTGTGTCCCTGTGTGTGTCCGTGTGTGTCCCTGTGTGTGTGTGTGTGTGTCCGTGTGTGTGTGTGTGTGTGTCCGTGTGTGTGTCCGTGTGTGTCCCTGTGTGTGTGTGTGTGTGTCCGTGTGTGTGTCCGTGTGTGTCCCTGTGTGTGTGTCCGTGTGTGTCCCTGTGTGTGTGTCCGTGTGTGTGCCCGTGTGTGTTTCCGTGTGTGTCCCCGTGTTTCCGTGTCCCTGTGTGTGTGTCCGTGTGTGTCCGTGTGTGTCCGTGTGTGTGTGTGTGTGTGTGTGTGTGTGTGTGTGTGTGTCCGTGTGTGTGTGTGTGTGTGTGTGTGTGTGTGTGTCCGTGTATGTGTGTGTGTGTGTGTGCGTCCGTCTGTGTACCTTGAAGAAGGTCATGGTTGATCCGTCTCTCACAGCTCCATACTCTATCTTAGTCTGCTTGGCCAGGTCGTCAGCCGAGTCGATGGGAGAGTCCATCCTCTCCACGGTGAGGAAGGCAGCCAGGTTGGCCGTGTAAGAGGAGATGATGATGAGGGTGAAGAACCACCAGATGCCTCCTACTATCCTCGTAGACAGGGCTTTAGGCATCAGCTCAGATCCTGTTGCATGAAAACCAATAACACAGACAGGTTAGAGGAGTCCATTCCTATTTATAGAGTCTCACGAGACGACAAGAATTTGTCTGAAAGCCGAAAAATCGGTGCTCTCTCGGATAATAATGAGTTCACGTGGTTATTTTTGGTTTGCCGGTCTTGTATCATTAACCAAACACCTTTAACAATTTGTCTGATACCAATTATCTAAGACAATGTTGTATCGAAAAAAAAATAAACCGACTTAAATTGCTCTCGCTAATTTTCCCACCCATATGAACAATCTTCGCTTTTAATTCTTTGCAGTACAGAGGAAGGAGACAGCGGTACGAGGGTAGTGTGAGGGCACATTCATGAATCCCTAGTCTTGTTCCTGACCGCAGTACCTGGCTGCATTAGTGGGCTCTAAGAGAGAAACGTACCTTGCTGCATCAGAGCTCCCACCCCAAACCAGACAGAGTTGATGAGAGTGAAGTTGTTCTCCACCACGTCAGAGTCAGGGTTACAGGGGTGAGGGTTGTACCACTCATAGGGGGTAAACCTGCACACAGGGAAAAAAGGGCAGTTAAACATTAACAATGGATGTGTCCAAAATGGCACCCTATTTCCCATAGTGCACTACTTTCGACCAAAGGTAAAAAAAAAATAAAAAAAAAAACATAATGTAGAGGGAACCAACACCACTTTACAACATAATGTAGAGGTAACCAACACCACTTTACAACATAATGTAGGAGGGAACCAACACCACTTTACAACATAATGTAGAGGTAACCAACACCACTTTACAACATAATGTAGGAGGGAACCAACACCACTTTACAACATAATGTATGAGGGAACCAACACCACTTTACAACATAATGTATGAGGGAACCAACACCACTTTACAACATAATGTAGGAGGGAACCAACACCACTTTACAACATAATGTAGGAGGGAACCAACACCACTTTACAACATAATGTAGGAGGGATCCAACACCACTTTACAACATAATGTAGGAGGGAACCGACACCACTTTACAACATAATGTAGGAGGGAACCAACACCACTTTACAACATAATGTAGGAGGGAACCGACACCACTTTACAACATAATGTAGGAGGGAACCAACACCACTTTACAACATAATGTAGGAGGGAACCGACACCACTTTACAACATAATGTAGGAGGGAACCAACACCACTTTACAACATAATGTAGGAGGGAACCGACACCACTTTACAACATAATGTAGGAGGGAACCAACACCACTTTACAACATAATGTAGGAGGGATCCAACATCACTTTACAACAGAATGTAGAGGGAACCAACACCACTTTACAACATAATGTAGGAGGGAACCGACACCACTTTACAACATAATGTAGGAGGGAACCGACACCACTTTACAACATAATGTAGGAGGGAACCAACACCACTTTACAACATAATGTAGGAGGGATCCAACATCACTTTACAACAGAATGTAGAGGGAACCAACACCACTTTACAACATAATGTAGGAGGGAACCAACACCACTTTACAACATAATGTAGGAGGGAACCAACACCACTTTACAACATAATGTAGGAGGGAACCAACACCACTTTACAACATAATGTAGGAGGGAACCAACACCACTTTACAACATAATGTAGGAGAGAACCGACACCACTTTACAACAGAATGTAGAGGGAACCAACACCACTTTACAACATAATGTAGGAGGGATCCAACACCACTTTACAACATAATGTAGGAGGGAACCGACACCACTTTACAACATAATGTAGGAGGGAACCAACACCACTTTACAACATAATGTAGAGGGAACCAACACCACTTTACAACATAATGTAGGAGGGAACCAACACCACTTTACAACATAATGTAGGAGGGATCCAACACCACTTTACAACATAATGTAGGAGGGAACCAACACCACTTTACAACAGAATATAGAGGGATCCAACACCACTTTACAACATAATGTAGGAGGGAACCAACACCACTTTACAACATAATGTAGGAGGGATCCAACACCACTTTACAACATAATGTAGGAGGGAACCAACACCACTTTACAACAGAATGTAGAGGGAACCAACACCACTTTACAACAGAATGTAGAGGGAACCAACACCACTTTACAACATAATGTAGGAGGGAACCAACACCACTTTACAACAGAATGTAGAGGGAACCAACACCACTTTACAACATAATGTAGGAGGGAACCAACACCACTTTACAACATAATGTAGGAGGGAACCAACACCACTTTACAACAGAATGTAGGAGGGAACCAACACCACTTTACAACAGAATGTAGAGGGAACCAACACCACTTTACTACAGAATGTAGGAGGGATCCAACACCACTTTACAACATAATGTAGGAGGGAACCAACACCACTTTACAACAGAATGTAGAGGGAACCAACACCACTTTACAACATAATGTAGGAGGGAACCAACACCACTTTACAACATAATGTAGGAGGGAACCAACACCACTTTACAACATAATGTAGGAGGGAACCAACACCACTTTACAACATAATGTATAGGGAACCAACACCACTTTACAACAGAATGTAGGAGGGATCCAACACCACTTTACAACAGAATGTAGAGGGAACCAACACCACTTTACAACATAATGTAGGAGGGAACCAACACCACTTTACAACATAATGTAGAGGGAACCAACACCACTTTACAACAGAATGTAAGAGGGATCCAACACCACTTTACAACAGAATGTAGGAGGGAACCAACACCACTTTACAACAGAATGTAGAGGGAACCGACACCACTTTACAACATAATGTAGGAGGGAACCAACACCACTTTACAACATAATGTAGAGGGAACCAACACCACTTTACAACATAATGTAGGAGGGAACCAACACCACTTTACAACATAATGTAGAGGGAACCAACACCACTTTACAACAGAATGTAGGAGGGATCCAACACCACTTTACAACAGAATGTAGGAGGGAACCAACACCACTTTACAACAGAATGTAGAGGGAACCGACACCACTTTACAACATAATGTAGGAGGGAACCAACACCACTTTACAACATAATGTAGGAGGGAACCAACACCACTTTACAACATAATGTAGGAGGGAACCAACACCACTTTATAACATAATGTAGGAGGGAACCAACACCACTTTACAACATAATGTAGGAGGGAACAAACACCACTTTACAACAGAATGTAGGAGGGAACCAACACCACTTTACAACAGAATGTAGAGGGAACCAACACCACTTTACAACAGAATGTAGAGGGAACCAACACCACTTTACAACATAATGTAGGAGGGAACCAACACCACTTTACAACAGAATGTAGAGGGAACCAACACCACTTTACAACAGAATGTAGAGGGAACCAACACCACTTTACAACATAATGTAGGAGGGAACCAACACCACTTTACAACAGAATGTAGAGGGAACCAACACCACTTTACAACAGAATGTAGGAGGGATCCAACACCACCTTACAACATAATGTAGGAGGGAACCAACACCACTTTACAACAGAATGTAGAGGGAACCAACACCACTTTACAACATAATGTAGGAGGGAACCAACACCACTTTACAACATAATGTAGAGGGAACCAACACCACTTTACAACATAATGTAGGAGGGAACCAACACCACTTTACAACATAATGTAGAATAATGTAGAGGGAACCAACACCACTTTACAACAGAATGTAGGAGGGATCCAACACCACTTTACAACATAATGTAGGAGGGAACCAACACCACTATACAACAGAATGTAGAGGGAACCAACACCACTTTACAACAGAATGTAGGAGGGAACCAACACCACTTTACAACAGAATGTAGAGGGAACCAACACCACTTTACAACAGAATGTAGAGGGAACCAACACCACTTTACAACATAATGTAGGAGGGAACCAACACCACTTTACAACAGAATGTAGAGGGAACCAACACCACTTTACAACATAATGTATGAGGGAACCAACACCACTTTATAACATAATGTAGGATGGAACCAACACCACTTTACAACATAATGTAGGAGGGAACAAACACCACTTTACAACAGAATGTAGAGGGAACCAACACCACTTTACAACAGAATGTAGAGGGAACCAACACCACTTTACAACATAATGTAGGAGGGAACCAACACCACTTTACAACAGAATGTAGAGGGAACCAACACCACTTTACAACATAATGTAGGAGGGAACCAACACCACTTTACAACATAATGTAGGAGGGAACCAACACCACTTTACAACAGAATGTAGGAGGGAACCAACACCACTTTACAACAGAATGTAGAGGTAACCAACACCACTTTACTACAGAATGTAGGAGGGATCCAACACCACTTTACAACATAATGTAGGAGGGAACCAACACCACTTTACAACAGAACGTAAAGGGAACCAACACCACTTTACAACATAATGTAGGAGGGAACCAACACCACTTTACAACATAATGTAGGAGGGAACCAACACCACTTTACAACATAATGTAGGAGGGAGCCAATACCACTTTACAACAGAATGTAGGAGGGAACCAACACCACTTTACAACAGAATGTATGAGGGAACCAACACCACTTTATAACATAATGTAGGAGGGAACCAACACCACTTTACAACATAATGTAGGAGGGAACAAACACCACTTTACAACAGAATGTAGAGGGAACCAACACCACTTTACAACAGAATGTAGAGGGAACCAACACCACTTTACAACATAATGTAGGAGGGAACCAACACCACTTTACAACAGAATGTAGAGGGAACCAACAACACTTTACAACAGAATGTAGAGGGAACCAACACCACTTTACAACATAATGTAGGAGGGAACCAACACCACTTTACAACATAATGTAGAGGGAACCAACACCACTTTACAACAGAATGTAGGAGGGATCCAACACCACTTTACAACATAATGTAGGAGGGAACCAACACCACTTTACAACAGAATGTAGAGGGAACCAACACCACTTTACAACAGAATGTAGGAGGGAACCAACACCACTTTACAACAGAATGTAGGAGGGAACCAACACCACTTTACAACATAATGTAGAGGGAACCAACACCACTTTACGACAGAATGTAGGAGGGATCCAACACCACTTTACAACATAATGTAGGAGGGAACCAACACCACTTTACAACATAATGTAGGAGGGATCCAACACCACTTTACAACATAATGTAGGAGGGAACCAACACCACTTTACAACAGAATGTAGAGGGAACCGACACCACTTTACAACATAATGTAGGAGGGAACCAACACCACTTTACAACATAATGTAGGAGGGAACCAACACCACTTTACAACATAATGTATGAGGGAACCAACACCACTTTATAACATAATGTAGGAGGGAACCAACACCACTTTACAACATAATGTAGGAGGGAACAAACACCACTTTACAACAGAATGTAGAGGGAACCAACACCACTTTACAACAGAATGTAGAGGGAACCAACACCACTTTACAACATAATGTAGGAGGGAACCAACACCACTTTACAACAGAATGTAGAGGGAACCAACACCACTTTACAACATAATGTAGGAGGGAACCAACACCACTTTACAACATAATGTAGGAGGGAACCAACACCACTTTACAGCATAATGTAGGAGGGAACCAACACCACTTTACAACAGAATGTAGAGGGAACCAACACCACTTTACAACATAATGTAGAGGGAACCAACACCACTTTACTACAGAATGTAGGAGGGATCCAACACCACTTTACAACATAATGTAGGAGGGAACCAACACCACTTTACAACAGAATGTAGAGGGAACCAACACCACTTTACAACATAATGTAGGAGGGAACCAACACCACTTTACAACATAATGTAGGAGGGAACCAACACCACTTTACAACATAATGTAGGAGGGAACCAACACCACTTTACAACAGAATGTAGGAGGGAACCAACACCACTTTACAACAGAATGTATGAGGGAACCAACACCACTTTATAACATAATGTAGGAGGGAACCAACACCACTTTACAACATAATGTAGGAGGGAACAAACACCACTTTACAACAGAATGTAGAGGGAACCAACACCACTTTACAACAGAATGTAGAGGGAACCAACACCACTTTACAACATAATGTAGGAGGGAACCAACATCACTTTACAACATAATGTAGAGGGAACCAACACCACTTTACAACATAATGTAGGAGGGAACCAACACCACTTTACAACATAATGTAGGAGGGAACCAACACCACTTTACAACAGAATGTATGAGGGAACCAACACCACTTTATAACATAATGTAGGAGGGAACCAACACCACTTTACAACATAATGTAGGAGGGAACAAACACCACTTTACAACAGAATGTAGAGGGAACCAACACCACTTTACAACAGAATGTAGAGGGAACCAACACCACTTTACAACATAATGTAGGAGGGAACCAACATCACTTTACAACATAATGTAGAGGGAACCAACACCACTTTACAACATAATGTAGGAGGGAACCAACACCACTTTACAACATAATGTAGGAGGGAACCAACACCACTTTACAACAGAATGTAGAGGGAACCAACACCACTTTACAACATAATGTAGGAGGGAACCAACACCACTTTACAACATAATGTAGAGGGAACCAACACCACTTTACAACAGAATGTAGGAGGGATCCAACACCACTTTACAACATAATGTAGGAGGGAACCAACACCACTTTACAACAGAATGTAGAGGGAACCAACACCACTTTACAACAGAATGTAGGAGGGAACCAACACCACTTTACAACATAATGTAGGAGGGAACCAACACCACTTTACAACAGAATGTAGAGGGAACCAACACCACTTTACAACAGAATGTAGGAGGGATCCAACACCACTTTACAACATAATGTAGGAGGGAACCAACACCACTTTACAACATAATGTAGGAGGGAACCAACACCACTTTACAACATAATGTAGGAGGGATCCAACACCACTTTACAACATAATGTAGGAGGGAACCAACACCACTTTACAACAGAATGTAGGAGGGAACTTCACAGCACATTTTCACCCCAGTATAAATAAAAGCGGCACAAACCACACCTCAACATTTTAAAAGAGATTTACTGGTTTGCAACAATTAAAATAGTTCTACTAATTTCAGTTCATGTGACAAAACAAGCAATTAAGGGCGAACCATTATACCATCTAAGCCGCTGTGAAATATATTTCCAATATTCCGATTACATATATTTCCAATATTTCCACCAGGCTGCCAGTCATAAGAAGGGTATGCGAACCAACCTAGGCTATTGTAGATAGCTAGCAATATGGTGGTATTCAATTCATTAGGTTGCTTGTCCAGCAGCTAGCCCCAGTAGCTAGCTAGCTAACAAACAGGCAAAGAAAGGTAGCTAGATAGCCGATGAATATGTTTTTTGTTTTGATTAGCTAGGTAGTTAGCGTGCTAACTAGCTAACATAACGTTATACCAGTCAGATGAGAGCCAACGTTGGCTAGGTAGCTAACCAAAAAGCAAGGAAAGCTATATATATATTTAGCCGAGTAAGGTTTTTCATATAAGGCTGAAGTCATCATGTGTAAACTGATGACCTAGACCCTTGCGTGTAGTCAAAGCACAAACAAACATGCACAAATAAGACAGCGAAAGGCCTTGGCTGTTATGATAGCCAGTTAATGTTATCTAGGTAACGTTAGCCTAACGTAAGACCAGTTCATACCATAATATATCATACATTCTTCGGCAAAACATAGATAGCTAGCTAAATGAGTTCAAAGCAGGATCAAAACCAATGCCAAACTTTGGGAAACTGTCACACTGCCAGCTAGCTACTTTACAATGCATGCAATGGGTATTGGAAAACTAGCTAGGTATGTTACGCCATAGACCTATACTGCAGTAAGACAAGGTAGCCAGATTTCAGACAGAACAAATACTGCAGTTCGCTATGCTACATTTTCCTCAACTAAGAACAACAAAGACATTCAGAAAGTATTCATACCCCATGACATATTCCACAGTCTGAATTGAAAATATATATTTTCTCACCCATCTACACACAATAACCCATAATGACACCTTAGGCAGCGATTACAGCCTTGAGTCTTCTTGGGTATGACGCTACAAGCTTGCCATGCCTGTATTTGGGGAGTTTCTCACATTCTTCTCTGCAGATCCTCTCAAGCTCTCCAAGCGGGCTGTCATGTGCCTTTCACTGAGGAGTGGCTACTGTCTGGTCTCTCTACTCTAAACGTCTGATTGGTGGAATGCTGCAGAGATGGTTGTCCTTCTGGAAGGTTCTCCCATCTCCAAAGAGGAACCCTGGAGCTCTGTCAGAGTGACCATCGGGTGTCACCTCCCTGACCAAGGCCCTTCTCCCCCAATTGCTCAGTTTGGCTAGGCGGCCAGCACTTGAACGAGCCTTGGTGGTTCCAAACTTCTTCTATTTAAGAATAATGGAGGCCACTGTGTTCTTTGTGAACTTCAATGCTGCAGAAATGTTTTGGTAGCCTTCCCCAGATCTGTGCCTCGACACAATCCTGTCTCTGAGCTCTAATGTCAATTCCTTCGACCTCAAGGCTTGGTTTTTGCTCTGACATGCACTGTCAACTGTGGGACATTAAATAGAAAGGTGTGTGCCTTTCCAAATCATGTCCAATCAATTGAATTTATTGTAGTGACGCCTCTTGAACTGAAACGCAGTACCTTAGACCGCTGCGCCACTCAGGAGCCCTGGTTGAAGGTGATCACTCAGAATGGTATTTATTGGCATTTACTATGCCCAGTAAGGGGCTAAGTGGACCTAAACCCCACACCAGAACAGAACCGCCAGAACCCTCATTTAGTCAAGTGTTGCCTTTATTTTGGCAGTAAACCTGTACATCCAGATGTCAGGAGACAGTGTTCACCCTAACCCCTGACCCCCTGACCCCTGACCCCCTGACACCTGACCCCTGAAACCTAACCCCTTACCCCCTGACCCCTAACCCCTGAAACCTGACCCTGACACCTGACCCCCTGACCACTAACCCCTTACCTGGCGATGACAAACAGGACACAGCTCACTCCGAGGCAGGCCAGTAGTACGTACATCCAGATGTCAGGAGACAGTGTTCACCCTAACCCCTGACACCTGACCCCTAACCCCTTACCTGGCGATGACAAACAGGACACAGCTCACTCCGAGGCAGGCCAGTAGTACGTACATCCAGATGTCAGGAGACAGTGTTCACCCTAACCCCTGACCCCCTGACACCTGACCCCTAACCCCTTACCTGGCGATGACAAACAGGACACAGCTGACTTCGCGGCAGGCCAGTAGTACGTACATCCAGATGTCAGAAGACAGTGTTCACCCTAACCCCTGACCCCCTGACCCCTAACCCCTTACCTGGCGATGACAAACAGGACACAGCTGACTCCGAGGCAGGCCAGTAGTACGTACATCCAGATGTCAGGAGACAGGGGGTTGAGGAAGGAGAACACTCCAGGGTTGGTGCCGTTGGGTTTGTGGTACAGGATACTGATTCCCAAGGTCATAAAGGGTTTAGAGAAGTCTATCACCTTCTCCCTCACATAGGTGATGGTCAGAGGAGCCACAGCCAGGTCTGCTACCTGTCATAGACAGAGCAGGTTAATGCAGAAATTACATCAGGGCTAATCAGAGTGACCACAGCCAGGTCTGCTACCTGTCACAGACAGAGCAGGTTCTATAGGAATTGCATCAGGCCTGGCCGACCCTGTTCCTGGAGAGATACCCTACTGAAGGTTTATACTCCAATCCTGTTCTTGGAGAGATATCCTACTGAAGGTTTTCACTCCAACCCTGTTCCTGGAGAGATACCCTCCTGAAGGTTTAAACTCCAACCCTGTTCCTGGACAGATACCCTCCTGAAGGTTTAAACTCCAACCCTGTTCCTGGAGAGCTACCCTCCTGTAGGTTTTCACTCCAACCCTAATCTAGCGCACCTGATTCTTATAATTAGCACATCATCATCTATCACTCCAGTGTTAATAATGCTAAATTGTAATTATTTCGCCTCTATGGCCTATTTATTGCCCTACTCTTCTACATTTGCACACACTGTACATAGATGTTTCTATTGTGTTATTGACTGTATGTTTGTTTATGTGTAACTCTGTTGTTTTTGTTGCACTGCTTTGCTTTATCTTGGCCAGGTTGCAGTTGTAAATGAGAACTTGTTCTCAACTGACCTACCTGGTTAAATAAAGGTTATATAAAAATAAATAAAATAAAAATAAATTGAGTCAGGTTACTTATAACTGGGGTTGGAGCGAAAACCTTCAGGAGGGCATCTCTCCAGGAACAGGGTTGGAGTTAAAACCTTCAGGAGGGTATCTCTCCAGGAACAGGGTTGTAGTTAAAACCTTCAGGAGGGTGTGTCTCCAGGAACAGGGTTGGAGTGAAAACCTACAGGAGGGTAGCTCTCCAGGAACAGGGTTGGAGTTAAAACCTTCAGGAGGGTATCTCTCCAAGAACAGAGTTGGAGTGAAAACATACAGGAGGGTATCTCTCCAGGAACAGGGTTGTAGTTAAAACCTTCAGGAGGGTATCTCTCCAGGAACAGGGTTGTAGTTAAAACCTTCAGGAGGGTATCTCTCCAGGAACAGGGTTGGAGTGAAAACATACAGGAGGGTGTGTCTCCAGGAACAGGGTTGGAGTGAAAACCTACAGGAGGGTAGCTCTCCAGGAACAGGGTTGGAGTTAAAACCTTCAGGAGGGTATCTCTCCAAGAACAGGGTTGGAGTGAAAACATACAGGAGGGTATCTCTCCAGGAACAGGGTTGGAGTGAAAACCTACAGGAGGGTAGCTCTCCAGGAACAGGGTTGGAGTTAAAACCTTCAGGAGGGTATCTCTCCAAGAACAGGGTTGGAGTGAAAACATACAGGAGGGTATCTCTCCAGGAACAGGGTTGGAGTTAAAACCTTCAGGAGGGTGTCTCTCCAGGAACAGGGTTGGAGTTAAAACCTACAGGAGGGTGTCTCTCCAGGAACAGGGTTGGAGTGAAAACATACTGGAGGGTATCTCTCCTGGAACAGGGTTGGAGTTAAAACCTTCAGGAGGGTATCTCTCCAGGAACAGGGTTGGAGTGAAAACCTACAGGAGGGAATCTCTCCAGAAACAGGGTTGGAGTTAAAACCTACAGGAGGGAATCTCTCCAGAAACAGGGTTGGGTAGCTCTGAACTACATCGACTAGTTATTGTATCTGCCACTAGTAGCATTACTATACTATACTATAAATGTTAATTGACCATATTCACAGTACAGTCCAGTGGGGGAACTCAGCCACTCATGTGAGCCATACACCTGTACTGTACCTGCACTGTACTGTAGTGTGACAGCAAGTGATAGGCGTCTACCTTAAACATCCATTCACTTTTCTCTTTCTTTTCCATAAAGTAAAACATTTTCTCTTTCTCGTTCTGCCTCTCTCCTGGTACAGGCAAGTGACTCACATGGTCTATGAGTTCCCGCACCATGCCGTTCCATTCTCCCTTATCGTTTTGTGCTCCATACTTCCCATCAGACACCAGTTTAACCTCGTAGGCAAATCCCAGGATGTTGGACAGCTCCTTCAGCAGGTCCAGGCAGTAACCTTCGAACCGGTCGTTACCGTACAGAGGCTTGTCAGACTTCTTGTACATGACGTAAGGGTTTTCCTGTGAGATGAGGCGATAGAGTCGTCAACATCTCTGTAATGAACATACCCCATTAGTAGACTGTGTGGTTTCTTAGTTTGGATTGAGAAAAGATAGTAGAAACCACAGTGCACAAGGAGTTCCAACTACCCTCTCCAACTGACTTTGTGTATCTTCCTACAATAGTTACTCTAACTATTGGATTATTTCTTATGACTTATGACTATAGAATATCCCTTATAACTACTAAGACTACTGGACTATTATACTATATATGGACTACTGGACTGTTATATATGGACTACTGGACTGTTATATATATATGGACTACTGGACTGTTATATATATATGGACTACTGGACTGTTATATATGGACTACTGGACTGTTATATACGGACTACTGGACTGTTATATATGGACTACTGGACTGTTATATATGGACTACTGGACTGTTATATATGGACTACTGGACTGTTATATATGGACTACTGGACTGTTATATATGGACTACTGGACTGTTATATATATATATGGACTACTGGACTGTTATATATATATATGGACTACTGGACTGTTATATATATATATGGACTACTGGACTGTTATATATATATGGACTACTGGACTGTTATACTATATATGGACTACTGGACTGTTATATATATATGGACTACTGGACTGTTATACTATATATGGACTACTGGACTGTTATACTATATATGGACTACTGGACTGTTATATATGGACTACTGGACTGTTATATATGGACTACTGGACTGTTATATATGGACTACTGGACTGTTATATATGGACTACTGGACTGTTATATATGGACTACTGGACTGTTATATATATATGGACTACTGGACTGTTATATATATATATGGACTACTGGACTGTTATATATATATATGGACTACTGGACTGTTATATATATATGGACTACTGGACTGTTATATATGGACTACTGGACTGTTATATATGGACTACTGGACTGTTATATATATATGGACTACTGGACTGTTATATATATGGACTACTGGACTGTTATATATGGACTACTGGACTGTTATATATGGACTACTGGACTGTTATATATGGACAACTGGACTGTTATATATGGACTACTGGACTGTTATATATGGACCCAGTGACTAGTTGGACAACCCAGTGACTAGTTGGCATTTTGGACAACCCAGTGACTAGTTGGACTATTGGACAACCCAGTGACTATTTGGACAACCCAGTGACTAGTTGGACTATTGGACAACCCAGTGACTATTTGGACAACCCAGTGACTATTTGGACAACCCAGTGACTATTTGGACAACCCAGTGACTATTTGGACAACCCAGTGACTATTTGGACAACCTAGTGACTAGTTGGCATATTGGACAACCCAGTGACTAGTTGGACTATTGGACTACCCAGTGACTAGTTGGACTATTGGACAACTCAGTGACTAGTTGGACTATTGGACAACTCAGTGACTAGTTGGACTATTGGACTACCCAGTGACTAGTTGGACTATTGGACAACCCAGTGACTAGTTGGACTATTGGACAACTCAGTGACTAGTTGGACTATTGGACTACCCAGTGACTAGTTGGACTATTGGACTACTCAGTGACTAGTTGGACTATTGGACTACCCAGTGACTAGTTGGACTATTGGACTACCCAGTGACTAGTTGGACTATTGGACTACCCAGTGACTAGTTGGACTATTGGACAACTCAGTGACTAGTTGGACTATTGGACTACCCAGTGACTAGTTGGACTATTGGACAACTCAGTGACTAGTTGGACTATTGGACAACCCAGTGACTAGTTGGACTATTGGACTACCCAGTGACTAGTTGGACTATTGGACAACCCAGTGACTAGTTGGACTATTGGACTACCCAGTGACTAGTTGGACTATTTGTATATTCCATATGGACTATTTGACTATTTTCTGCAGACTATTTGCTCCACAGTTGTTTCAATTCAATTTTTATATTGTTTTAGTCTTTTTTAATCTTCTTAAGTATGTTGTGACCCCTGAGACGTGACTTGACTTACCAGGATAGTGGTGACGACCAGAGTCCTGTTGGCCATGGAATCTGTGATGTTAGTCCCCGTATCCTTCAGACTTTCGGTAAGGTTAAGGCCGTTGTTGGAGTTCCACAATCCAATCTGAAGAGTAGTAAATCACCAAAACATTACATTATATTCTAACCATCACTGTATTCTAACTATCACTGTCTTCTATCCATCACTGTCTTCTAACCATCACAGTACTCTATCCATCACTGTATTCTAACCATCACTGTATTCTAACCATCACTGTATTCTAACCATCACAGTATTCTACCCATCACAGTATTCTACCCATCACAGTATTCTACCCATCACAGTATTCTAACAATCACAGTATTCTACCCATCACAGTATTCTAACCATCACAGTATTCTATCCATCACTGTATTCTACCCATCACAGTATTCTACCCATCACAGTATTCTAACCATCACAGTATTCTACCCATCACAGTATTCTATCCATCACTGTATTCTAACCATCACAGTATTCTACCCATCACAGTATTCTACCCATCACAGTATTCTACCCATCACAGTATTCTAACCATCACAGTATTCTACCCATCACAGTATTCTAACCATCACAGTATTCTACCCATCACAGTATTCTATCCATCACAGTATTCTAACCATCACAGTACTCTATCCATCACAGTATTCTACCCACCACAGTACTCTATCCATCACAGTATTCTACCCATCACAGTATTCTACCCAGGGTAGGACAACTCAGATAAGGACTGTAGGAGTGGGTATTATAACTCAGATAAGGACTGTAGGAGTGGGTATTATAACTCAGATAAGGACTGTAGGAGTGGGTATTATAACTCAGATAAGGACTGTAGGAGTGGGTAGGATAACTCAGAGAATAAAACACTACGAAGGTCAGACAAGGAGGTCAGGGAGTCAACCAGAGGGTCAGACAAGAGGGTCAACAACAGGGTCAGACCACAGGGTCAGACAACAGGGTCAGACCACAGAGTCAACCAGAGGGTCAGACAAGAGGGTCAACAACGGGGTCAACCCCAGGATCAACAACAGGGTCAACCCCAGGGTCAACCCCAGGGTCAGACCACAGGGTCAGACCACAGGGTCAACCCCAGGGTCAGACCACAGGGTCAGACCACAGGGTCAACAACAGGGTCAACCCCAGGGTCAGACCACAGGGTCAACAACAGGGTCAACCCCAGGGTCAGACCACAGGGTCGACAACAAGGTCGACCCCAGGGTCAGACCACAGGGTCAGACCACAGGGTCGACAACAAGGTCGACCACAGGGTCAACAAGAGGGTCAGACGACCAGAGCCAGTCAGCCGCTCTACAAACCTTTTTCCACACTTTATTGAGGTGGCTATTGCCCCCGATCGTCTTGTTAGGAAAGGAAGCAAAAAAACACATCATTTTATCAACCTTTTCAGGAACCGTCAAACTGGTGGACGTTTCTATTTGTATTACACACGTTGTGGTGGTGATACCCTCCTATCCTACGTATGGTGCTTTGGTCTCATGACCTGTAGCTAACCGTGGTGTGTGTGTGTGTGTGTTGTGGTGGTGATACCCTCCTATCCTACGTATGGTGCTTTGGTCTCATGACCTGTAGCTAACCGTGATGTGTGTGTGTGTGTGTGTGTGTGTGTGTGTGTGTGTGTGTGTGTGTGTGTGTGTGTGTGTGTGTGTGTGTGTGTGTGTGTGTGTGTAATACATCGTGGTGCTGCATCTCACCTTCTCCAAGCCGTCTTCCTTCAGACTGATGACGTCCAGGTCAAAGTCTTTCCTCAAACCGTCTGTCTTGTTTATAATGATCTGTCCTGTCAAACCGTTCCACGTCGCCTGGGAAAGACAGGCAGAAAGAAAGACAGAGGCACTACAAATTAATTCCTGTGTTTTATTTATCCTTACAGAGGTACAGAACCACTCTCTAAATTACAGAGGTACAGAACCACTCTCTAAATTACAGAGGTACAGAACCACTCTAAGTTACAGAGATACAGAACCACTAAGTTACAGAGATACAGAACCACACTAAGTTACAGAGATACAGAACCACTAAGTTACAGAGATACAGAACCACTAAGTTACAGAGATACAGAACCACTCTCTAAGTTAGAGATACAGAACCACTCTAAGTTACAGAGATACAGAACCACTCTAAGTTACGGAGGTACAGAACCACACTCTAAGTTAGGGTATCTGTCTCTGTCTCTGTCTCTCTCTCTCTGTCTCTCTCTCTGTCTGTGTCTGTCTCTCTCTGTCTCTCTCTCTCTCTGTCTGTGTGTCTGTCTCTCTCTGTCTCTCTGTCTCTCTCTCTCTGTCACTCTCTCTCTGTCTCTCTCTCTCGGTCTCTCTCTCTCGGTCTCTCTCTCTCGGTCTCTCTCTCTCGGTCTCTCTCTCTCGGTCTCTCTCTCTCTGGCTCTCTCTCTCTGGCTCTCTCTCTCTGGCTCTCTCTCTGGCTCTCTCTCTGGCTCTCTCTCTGTCTCTCTCTGTCTCTCTCTGTCTCTCTCTGTCTCTCTCTGTCTCTCTCTGTCTCTGTGTTCTGAATAGTAGGCATTTGTGTGTCTGTGTGTGTCTGTGTGTCTGTCTCTCTCTGTCTCTCTCTCTCTCGGTCTCTCTCTCTCTCTCTCTCTCTCTCTCTGTCTCTCTCTCTCTCTCTGTCTCTCTCTGTCTCTCTCTCTCTTTCTGTCTCTGTCGCTGTCTCTCTCTCTCTGTCTCTGTCTCGGTCTCTCTCTCTGTCTCTGTCTCTCTCTCTGTCTCTCTCTCTGTCTCTCTCTCTGTCTCTCTCTCTGTCTCTCTCTCTGTCTCTCTCTCTGTCTCTCTCTCTGTCTCTCTCTCTGTCTCTCTCTCTGTCTCTCTCTGTCTCTCTCTGTCTCTCTCTGTCTCTGTGTTCTGAATAGTAGGCATTTTGGGTATGTGAAAAAAATTAAGTTGTATAGTATGTGACATGTCTAAAATGTAGTATGCTTTAAATGCCAGTATTTCCTACTCATTTAGGCTTTTCATCTAGTAGAATTCTCTGCACACTATTGAGGAAGATAAATCGTATTTCCGAAACCCACGTGTTTTGACAATAGCTGATAATCAGCTGAGGGGGACGCGCTGTACCAAAATTAACCAATGGCAATCGCACATTAGATGACACATTCTCAGTAGGAGGAGCCTAGTACGCTGTTATTTGTTACTTACTGCATCCGTTTTGACTAAAGAGTACGTATTGCGACTAGTATGATTAGTACACAGTTTGCAGTGACTGTAAAGGGACTGCAGTGACTCATAAATGACTTACAATGGCAATTGTGCACAACTCTAACCACTAGGCTACCTGCCTCCTCTAACCACTAGGATACCTGCCTCCTCTAACCACTAGGCTACCTGCCTCCTCTAACCACCAGGCTACCTGCCTCCTCTAACCACCAGGCTACCTGCCTCCTCTAACCACTAGGCTACCTGCCTCCTCTAACCACTAGGCTACCTGCCTCCTCTAACCACCAGGCTAACTGCCTCCTCTAACCACCAGGCTACCTGCCTCCTCTAACCACCAGGCTACCCGCCTCCTCTAACCACTAGGCTACCTGCCTCCTCTAACCACTAGGCTACCTGCCTCCTCTAACCACTAGGCTACCTGCCTCCTCTAACCACTAGGCTACCTGCCTCCTCTAACCACTAGGCTACCTGCCTCCTCTAACCACTCGACTACCTGCCTCCTCTAACCACTCGGCTACCTGCCTCCTCTAACCACTAGGCTACCTGCCTCCTCTAACCACTAGGCTACCTGCCTCCTCTAACCACTAGGCTACCTGCCTCCTCTAACCACTAGGCTACCTGCCTCCTCTAACCACTAGGCTACCTGCCTCCTCTAACCACTAGGCTACCTGCCTCCTCTAACCACTAGGCTACCTGCCTCCTCTAACCACTAGACTACCTGCCTCCTCTAACCACTAGGCTACCTGCCGCCTCTAACCACTAGGCTACCTGCCTCCTCTAACCACTAGGCTACCTGCCTCCTCTAACCACTAGGCTACCTGCCTCCTCTAACCACTAGGCTACCTGCCTCCTCTAACCACTAGGCTACCTGCCTCCTCTAACCACTAGGCTACCTGCCTCTAACCACTAGGCTACCTGCCTCTAACCACTAGGCTACCTGCCTCTAACCACTAGGCTACCTGCCTCCTCTAACCACTAGGCTACCTGCCTCCTCTAACCACTAGGCTACCTGCCGCCCCATTAAACAACATTACCACTATGCCTTCTAATTGCAGTCGCTGTTCTCTTAATATACAGGAGAACTATTTCCTCATGGTGAGGATAGCCGAGTTGTGAGCCCAGCTTCAAACTCAATCTTTAGGCAAGGGTAATTTAAGTGTAGGAAAGGATGAAACAGCGTCTGTGCCACCAGTAAGTACAGATAGTAGTATAAATCCCCTCGCACGGTACCCGCAGCTGGACAATTTTCTCACGGCTTCCGGAAAGAAATGCTGTCGGCTCAACCGGTTTTGCTCATTCAGCCGACAGAAACTTTCAACCGGTTCTCCCCATTTAGCATCGAGTCGGAGTGAGAGACTTCTCTGGGCTCTCCCCCACCCGTTATGTGGTGTGAGCCACCGAAGCCTCCCACCATAAGCTCTGACAAACTGAAAACCCGTAGTCATTGGCGACTCCATTACCCGCAGTATTAGAATCATCCACAGCGATTATACACTGTTTACCAGGGGGGCCGGGCTACCGACGTTAAGGCTAATCTGAAGATGGTGCTGGCTAAAGCTAAAACTGGTGAGTGTAGAGAGTATAGGGATATTGTTATCCACGTCGGCACCAACGATGATAGGATGAAACAGTCAGAGGTCACCAAGTGCATGTAAATTAGCTAGAAAGATGTGTCGGCATCGTGTATTATCACTGGCCCCCTCCCAGTTAGGGAGAGTGATTTCTTATTCTTTTAACTTTTATTGACCGGGAACAGCCCATTGAGACCCAGAGTCTCTTTTTCAAGGGAGACCTGGCCAAGAAGGCAGCAACACTAAAACATACAACAATACATCACATCATTAAAACATTCAAAACTACAATATATCATTAAAACATACAACAATACAATACAATACATCACATCATTAAAACATACAACAATACAATATGATCCAGCCTTTAAAAAAAACATTCCCATCAAAATGTTTAATTAATTCAGGGGCACTAACATATCTAGATGAAGCATGGATTGTAGACTATTCCATATGCCAAATACTGTGAATGTCCTGGGGACTTTAAGTAGCAACCACCTAGCAGACCAGGAAACTGCTGGTGGTGAGACCAGACTACAGAGGGAGTTTACCTGCTAGTGGTGAAGGAGACCAGACTACAGAGGGAGTTTACCTGCTAGTGGTGAAGGAGACCAGACTACAGAGGTAAAGAGGGAGTTTACCTGCTGGTGGTGAAGGAGACCAGACTACAGAGGTAAAGAGGGAGTTTACCTGCTGGTGGTGAAGGAGACCAGTCTACAGAGGGAGTTTACCTGCTGGTGGTGAAGGAGACCAGACTACAGAGGTAAAGAGGGAGTTTACCTACTGGTGGTGAAGGAGACCAGACTACAGAGGGAGTTTACCCACTGGTGGTGAAGGAGACCAGACTACAGAGGTAAAGAGGGAGTTTACCTGCTGGTGGTGAAGGAGACCAGACTACAGAGGGAGTTTACCTGCTAGTGGTGAAGGAGACCAGACTACAGAGGGAGTTTACCTGCTGGTGGTGAAGGAGACCAGACTACAGAGGTAAAGAGGGAGTTTACCTGCTGGTGATGAAGGAGACCAGACTACAGAGGGAGTTTACCTGCTGGTGGTGAAGGAGACCAGACTACAGAGGTAAAGAGGGAGTTTACCTACTGGTGGTGAAGGAGACCAGACTACAGAGGTAAAGAGGGAGTTTACCTGCTGGTGGTGAAGGAGACCAGACTACAGAGGTAAAGAGGGAGTTTACCTGCTGGTGGTGAAGGAGACCAGACTACAGAGGTAAAGAGGGAGTTTACCTGCTGGTGGTGAAGGAGACCAGACTACGGAGGTAAAGAGGGAGTTTACCTGCTGGGGGTGAAGGAGACCAGACTACAGAGGGAGTTTACCTGCTGGTGGTGAAGGAGACCAGACTACAGAGGGAGTTTACCTGCTGGTGGTGAAGGAGACCAGACTACAGAGGTAAAGAGGGAGTTTACCTGCTGGTGATGAAGGAGACCAGACTACAGAGGGAGTTTACCTGCTGGTGGTGAAGGAGACCAGACTACAGAGGTAAAGAGGGAGTTTAACTACTGGTGGTGAAGGAGACCAGACTACAGAGGTAAAGAGGGAGTTTACCTGCTGGTGGTGAAGGAGACCAGACTACAGAGGTAAAGAGGGAGTTTACCTGCTGGTGGTGAAGGAGACCAGACTACAGAGGTAAAGAGGGAGTTTACCTGCTGGTGGTGAAGGAGACCAGACTACGGAGGTAAAGAGGGAGTTTACCTGCTGGGGGTGAAGGAGACCAGACTACAGAGGGAGTTTACCTGCTGGTGGTGAAGGAGACCAGACTACAGAGGGAGTTTACCTGCTGGTGGTTAAGGAGATCAGACTACAGAGGTAAAGAGGGAGTTTACCTGCTGGTGGTGAAGGAGACCAGACTACAGAGGGAGTTTACCTGCTGGTGGTGAAGGAGACCAGACTACAGAGGTAAAGAGGGAGTTTACCTGCTGGTGGGGACGGAGACCAGACTACAGAGGTAAAGAGGGAGTTTACCTGCTGGTGGTGATGAAGGAGACCAGACTACAGAGGTAAAGAGGGAGTTTACCCGCTGGTGGTGAAGGAGACCAGACTACAGAGGTAAAGAGGGAGTTTACCTGCTGGTGGTGAAGGAGACCAGACTACAGAGGTAAAGAGGGAGTTGACCTGCTGGTGGTGAAGGAGACCAGACTACAGATGGAGTTTACCTGCTGGTGGTGAAGGAGACCTGACTACAGAGGGAGTTTACCTGCTGGTGGTGAAGGAGACCAGACTACAGAGGTAAAGAGGGAGTTTACCTGCTGGTCGTGAAGGAGACCAGACTACAGAGGTAAAGAGGGAGTTTACCTGCTGGTGGTGAAGGAGACCAGACTACAGAGGGAGTTTACCTGCTGGTGGTGAAGGAGACCAGACTACAGAGGTAAAGAGGGAGTTTACCTGCTGGTGATGAAGGAGACCAGACTACAGAGGGAGTTTACCTGCTGGTGGTGAAGGAGACCAGACTACAGAGGGAGTTTACCTGCTGGTGGTGAAGGAGACCAGACTACAGAGGTAAAGAGGGAGTTTACCTGCTGGTGATGAAGGAGACCAGACTACAGAGGGAGTTTACCTGCTGGTGGTGAAGGAGACCAGACTACAGAGGTAAAGAGGGAGTTTACCTGCTGGTGATGAAGGAGACCAGACTACAGAGGGAGTTTACCTGCTGGTGGTGAAGGAGACCAGACTACAGAGGTAAAGAGGGAGTTTACCTACTGGTGGTGAAGGAGACCAGACTACAGAGGTAAAGAGGGAGTTTACCTGCTGGTGGTGAAGGAGACCAGACTACGGAGGTAAAGAGGGAGTTTACCTGCTGGGGTGAAGGAGACCAGACTACAGAGGGAGTTTACCTGCTGGTGGTGAAGGAGACCAGACTACAGAGGTAAAGAGGGAGTTTACCTACTGGTGGTGAAGGAGACCAGTCTACAGAGGGAGTTTACCTGCTGGTGGTGAAGGAGACCAGCCTACAGAGGTAAAGAGGGAGTTTACCTGCTGGTGGTGAAGGAGACCAGACTACAGAGGTAAAGAGGGAGTTTACCTGCTGGTGGGGACGGAGACCAGACTACAGAGGTAAAGAGGGAGTTTACCTGCTGGTGGTGAAGGAGACCAGACTACAGAGGTAAAGAGGGAGTTTACCTGCTGGTAGTGAAGGAGACCAGACTACAGAGGTAAAGAGGGAGTTTACCTGCTGGTGGTGAAGGAGACCAGACTACAGAGGTAAAGAGGGAGTTTACCTGCTGGTGGTGAAGGAGACCAGACTACAGAGGTAAAGAGGGAGTTTACCTGCTGGTGGTGAAGGAGACCAGACTACAGAGGTAAAGAGGGAGTTTACCTGCTGGTGGTGATGAAGGAGACCAGACTACAGAGGTAAAGAGGGAGTTTACCCGCTGGTGGTGAAGGAGACCAGACTACAGAGGTAAAGAGGGAGTTTACCCGCTGGTGGTGAAGGAGACCAGACTACAGAGGTAAAGAGGGAGTTTACCTGCTGGTGGTGAAGGAGACCAGACTACAGAGGTAAAGAGGGAGTTTACCTGCTGGTGGTGAAGGAGACCAGACTACAGAGGGAGTTTACCTGCTGGTGGTGAAGGAGACCTGACTACAGAGGGAGTTTACCTGCTGGTGGTGAAGGAGACCAGACTACAGAGGTAAAGAGGGAGTTTACCTACTGGTGGTGAAGGAGACCAGACTACAGAGGTAAAGAGGGAGTTTACCTGCTGGTGGTGAAGGAGACCAGACTACAGAGGTAAAAAGGGAGTTTACCTGCTGGTGGTGAAGGAGACCAGACTACAGAGGTAAAGAGGGAGTTTACCTGCTGGTGGTGAAGGAGACCAGACTACGGAGGTAAAGAGGGAGTTTACCTGCTGGGGGTGAAGGAGACCAGACTACAGAGGGAGTTTACCTGCTGGTGGTGAAGGAGACCAGACTACAGAGGTAAAGAGGGAGTTTACCTACTGGTGGTGAAGGAGACCAGTCTACAGAGGGAGTTTACCTGCTGGTGGTGAAGGAGACCAGACTACAGAGGTAAAGAGGGCGTTTACCTGCTGGTGGTGAAGGAGACCAGACTACAGAGGTAAAGAGGGAGTTTACCTGGTGGTGGTGAAGGAGACCAGACTACAGAGGTAAAGAGGGAGTTTACCTGCTGGGGGTGAAGGAGACCAGACTACAGAGGGAGTTTACCTGCTGGTGGTGAAGGAGACCAGACTACAGAGGTAAAGAGGGAGTTTACCTGCTGGTGGTGAAGGAGACCAGACTACAGAGGGAGTTTATCTGCTGGTGGTGAAGGAGACCTGACTACAGAGGGAGTTTACCTGCTGGTGGTGAAGGAGACCAGACTAGAGAGGTAAAGAGGGAGTTTACCTACTGGTGGTGAAGGAGACCAGACTACAGAGGTAAAGAGGGAGTTTACCTGCTGGTGGTGAAGGAGACCAGACTACAGAGGTAAAGAGGGAGTTTACCTGCTGGTGGTGAAGGAGACCAGACTACAGAGGTAAAGAGGGAGTTTACCTGCTGGTGGTGAAGGAGACCAGACTACGGAGGTAAAGAGGGAGTTTACCTGCTGGGGGTGAAGGAGACCAGACTACAGAGGGAGTTTACCTGCTGGTGGTGAAGGAGACCAGACTACAGAGGTAAAGAGCGAGTTTACCTACTGGTGGTGGAGACCAGTCTACAGAGGGAGTTTACCTGCTGGTGGTGAAGGAGACCAGACTACAGAGGTAAAGAGGGAGTTTACCTGCTGGTGGTGAAGGAGACCAGACTACAGAGGTAAATAGGGAGTTTACCTGCTGGTGGGGACGGAGACCAGACTACAGAGGTAAAGAGGGAGTTTACCTGCTGGTGGTGAAGGACACCAGACTACAGAGGTAAAGAGGGAGTTTACCTGCTGGTAGTGAAGGAGACCAGACTACAGAGGTAAAGAGGGTGTTTACCTGCTGGTGGTGAAGGAGACCAGACTACAGAGGTAAAGAGGGAGTTTACCTGCTGGTGGTGAAGGAGACCAGACTACAGAGGTAAAGAGGGAGTTTACCTGCTGGTGGTGAAGGAGACCAGACTACAGAGGTAAAGAGGGAGTTTACCTGCTGGTGGTGATGAAGGAGACCAGACTACAGAGGTAAAGATGGAGTTTACCCGCTGGTGGTGAAGGAGACCAGACTACAGAGGTAAAGAGGGAGTTTACCTGCTGGTGGTGAAGGAGACCAGACTACAGAGGTAAAGAGGGAGTTTACCTGCTGGTGGGGAAGGAGACCAGCCTACAGAGGTAAAGAGGGAGTTTACCTGCTGGTGGTGAAGGAGACCAGACTACAGAGGTAAAGAGGGAGTTTACCTGCTGGTGGTGAAGGAGACCGGACTACAGAGGGAGTTTACCTGCTGGTGTTGAAGGAGACCTGACTACAGAGGGAGTTTACCTGCTGGTGGTGAAGGAGACCAGACTACAGAGGTAAAGAGGGAGTTTACCTGCTGGTGGGGAAGGAGACCAGCCTACAGAGGTAAAGAGGGAGTTTACCTGCTGGTGGTGAAGGAGACCAGACTACAGAGGTAAAGAGGGAGTTTACCTGCTGGTGGTGAAGGAGACCAGACTACAGAGGGAGTTTACCTGCTGGTGGTGAAGGAGACCAGACTACAGAGGGAGTTTACCTGCTAGTGGTGAAGGAGACCAGACTACAGAGGGAGTTTACCTGCTGGTGGTGAAGGAGACCAGACTACAGAGGTAAAGAGGGAGTTTACCTGCTGGTGGGGAGGGAGACCAGACTACAGAGGTAAATAGGGAGTTTACCTGCTGGTGGTGAAGGAGACTAGACTACAGAGGTAAAGAGGGAGTTTACCTGCTGGTGGTGAAGGAGACCAGACTACAGAGGGAGTTTACCCACTGGTGGTGAAGGAGACCAGACTACAGAGGGAGTTTACCCACTGGTGGTGAAGGAGACCAGACTACAGAGGTAAAGAGGGAGTTTACCTGCTGGTGGTGAAGGAGACCAGACTACAGAGGGAGTTTACCTGCTGGTGGTGAAGGAGACCAGACTACAGAGGTAAAGAGGGAGTTTACCTGCTGGTGGGGAAGGAGACCAGACTACGGAGGTAAAGAGGGAGTTTACTTGCTGGTGGGGAAGGAGACTAGACTACGGAGGTAAAGAGGGAGTTTACCCAAAAGGGCTTTGTAGATGAACACATACACATGTATATTTCTGTGCATATAAAGTGAGGTCCAACCTACCATTTGGTACAAGAAGCAATAGTGGGGGAGTGACTTGGAATTTGTAATAAAGCTCAAGGATGCATGATAAACAGAGTCCAGTCTCTGTTAGACAGAGGAGGCTGCATGCTAAACAGAGTCCAGTCTCTGTCAGACAGAGGAGGCTGCATGATAAACAGAGTCTCGGTCAGACAGAGGAGGCTGCATGATAAACAGAGTCCAGTCTCTGTTAGACAGAGGAGGCTGCATGATAAACAGAGTCCAGTCTCTGTTAGACAGGAGGCTGCATGATAAACAGAGTCCAGTCTCTGTTAGACAGAGGAGGCTGCATGATAAACAGAGTCTCTGTCAGACAGAGGAGGCTGCATGATAAACAGAGTCCAGTCTCTGTAAGACGGAGGAGGATGTATGATAAACAGAGTCTCTGTAAGACGGAGGAGGATGCATGATAAATAGAGTCCAGTCTCTGTAAGACAGAGGAGGCTGTATGATAAACAGAGGAGGCTGCATGATAAACAGAGTACAGTCTCTGTAAGACAGAGGAGGCTGTATGATAAACAGAGTCCAGTCTCTGTTAGACAGAGGAGGCTGCATGATAAACAGAGTCCAGTCTCTGTAAGACAGAGGAGGCTGCATGATAAGCAGAGTCCAGTCTCTGTAAGACAGAGGAGGATACATGATAAACAGAGTCCAGTCTCTGTAAGACAGAAGAGTCTGCATGATAAACAGAGTCCAGTCTCTGTCAGACAGAGGAGGCTGCATGATAAACAGAGTCCAGTCTCTGTAAGACGGAGGAGGATGTATGATAAACAGAGTCTCTGTAAGACGGGGGAGGATGCATGATAAATAGAGTCCAGTCTCTGTAAGACAGAGGAGGCTGTATGATAAACAGAGGAGGCTGCATGATAAACAGAGTACAGTCTCTGTAAGACAGAGGAGGCTGCATGATAAACAGAGTCCAGTCTCTGTAAGACAGAGGAGGCTGCATGATAAGCAGAGTCCAGTCTCTGTAAGACAGAGGAGGATACATGATAAACAGAGTCCAGTCTCTGTAAGACAGAAGAGGCTGCATGATAAACAGAGTCCAGTCTCTGACAGACAGAGGAGGCTGCATGATAAACAGAGTCCAGTCTCTGTCAGACAGAGGAGGCTACATACATATACTACAAGTCACCATAATCAATAACAGAGAGAAAAATGCTCTGAACAAGCTTCTTTTTAGTCATAAGCGGGAAGCAAGCCTTATTATGAAAATAGAAACCCAATTGCAATTGAAGTTTTGTCACAAGATTATCCACATGAACTTTAAAGGACAACTTGTCATCCAACCACATACCTTGGTATTTGTAGGATGACACTTTTCCAATGGATAAGCCATCAGATGTGACAATGCTAAAGTTCTCTGGCAGAGTTCTAGCTCTGGTAAAGGTCATGAACTTAGTTGTTTCTACATCCAAGACCAGTTTGAGACCATAAAGGGAGGCCTGCAGTGACTGAAAAGCAGTCTGCAGCTCTTCAACAGCCTGAACCAGAGAAGGAGCACATGAATATAGAACTGTATCATCTGCATATAGATGGAACTTTGCTGGTTGCATCCCATTTCCCAAATCATTGAGAACAACACAGGAGCTAAAATGGAACCCTGGGGCACACCTTTATTAATCTCTAGACAACTAGACTTGTGATTGTCAGTATATAACACATTGTGTTCTGTCAGAAAGATTAGTTCCTAAACCAATTTACTGCCCCTTCACTGAGACCAATGTTACTGAGTCTAGCTAGCAACAATTCATGGTCAACTGAATCAAAGGCATTTGATAAATCCACAAACAGAGTAGCACAATGTTGCCTTTTTAATCAAGTGCATTAATGATGTCATGTGCCACTGCCATAGCTGCAGTTGTGGTGCTGTGCCCCGATCTAAAGCCAGACAAACTCGCTCAGTACATTATTTTCAATTAGGAAGTGTTTTAACTGTGAGTTCACTAGGGATTCATAGACAGGCTAGGATAGGGAGTTTAGAGATAGAACGATAGTTCTTAGCATCTCAAGGATCTCCACCCTTTAGCAGTGGGTGGACATAAGCTGATTTCCAAATGCTGGGTATAGAATTGGTCAAGAGACTCAAGTTGAAAATGTGAGCCACAGGTTCTGTGATAATACCAGCTGCTATCTTTAAGAGGAAGGGGGTCCATGTTGTCTGGACCTGCAGACGTTTTAGTGTCTGTAGCCTTTAGTTCTTTATTGACCTCAGTATAAGAAACAGGCTCAAAGTTCAAATGGTTGACATAAGGGCCTATATCATAGTTTACTGTAACAGAGCTTACATTAGAGGCCTGGACCCCACCATTATCAACAAACTGAACCAGCAGATATGAAGTGCTTGTTAAAAACCCCGACAATATCGGCTTTATCCTTCACTTCATTAGAATCCATTATTAAATGGTCAGGAAGGTCAGAGGAGACATTAGAACCTGACACTGATATGATTAGCTTCCAGAACATGGTAGGGTTGTTTAGGTTCTCTGTGACTGCATTTAAATAGTCATCTGATTTGGACTTCCTGATCAATCCTGTGCATTTGTTTCTTAGCGCTCTGAAGGAGGCCCAGTCAACAGGAGCATTTGTATGTCTAGCTTGAGCCCAATAGATATTTCTGTTTCTAATTCATTCTGCCAAGTTATCTGAAAACCAGGCATTGTTCCTTCCACTGATTGTAAATTTCTTCACAGCGGCATGCTTATCACAAATGGACACACATTCCACATAAAAATAGTCCCAGGCAGTGTCAACATCGGGAATCAGATTCTGTCTATTTTGTGGTACAGATCATGTAAGAACGCTTGTTCATCAAACTGTCTAAAATGTATTTTAAAAATATAACGGGGTTTGGTTTTGGTCATTTTTTGTATTTCTATCACAAGCTTTTGCACAGCGATCACTGACGTCCTTACAGAATATCCCAGTCGATGTGTATTTGTGAGGGGTATTCGTTAGCATAATGTCCAATAGTGTTAATTTGTTTGGTGCGCTGGGATTCGGTCTTGTAGGCACATTAATTAATAGAGCGAGATTCAGAGAGTCAAACAGTTCTTTAAAAAGAGTCAGATACAGATGTAAGCATGTCCCAGTTCAAATCTCCTAAAATAACAAATTCAGAGTCATTTAGATGGGGAAGGACATCAGAAAGAGAGGTAAGTGCATCTCCCGAAGCTGAGGACGGTCTGTAGCAGCCGAGGGCGGTCTGTAGCAGCCGAGGGCGGTCTGTAGCAGCCGAGGGCGGTCTGTAGCAGCCGAGGGCGGTCTGTAGCAGCCGAGGGCGGTCTGTAGCAGCCGAGGGCGGTCTGTAGCAGCCGAGGGTGGTCTGTAGCAACCCGAGGGCAGTCTGTAGCAGCCCGAGGGCGGTCTGTAGCAGCCCGAGGGCGGTCTGTAGCAGCCGAGGGCAGTCTGTAGCAACCCGAGGACGGTCTGTAGCAGCCGAGGGCGGTCTGTAGCAACCCGAGGGCAGTCTGTAGCAGCCCGAGGGCGGTCTGTAGCAGCCGAGGGCGGTCTGTAGTAACCCGAGGGCAGTCTGTAGCAGCCCGAGGGCGGTCTGTAGCAGCCCGAGGGCGGTCTGTAGCAGCCGAGGGCAGTCTGTAGCAACCCGAGGACGGTCTGTAGCAGCCGAGGGCGGTCTGTAGCAACCCGAGGGCAGTCTGTAGCAGCCGAGGGCGGTCTGTAGCAGCCGAGGGCGGTCTGTAGCAGCCGAGGGCGGTCTGTAGCAGCCGAGGGCGGTCTGTAGCAGCCGAGGGCGGTCTGTAGCAACCCGAGGGCAGTCTGTAGCAGCCCGAGGGCGGTCTGTAGCAGCCCGAGGGCGGTCTGTAGCAACCCGAGGGCAGTCTGTAGCAACCCGAGGGCAGTCTGTAGCAGCCGAGGGCGGTCTGTAGCAGCCGAGGGCGGTCTGTAGCAGCCGAGGGCGGTCTGTAGCAGCCGAGGGCGGTCTGCAGCAACCCGAGGGCGGTCTGCAGCAAGCCGAGGGCGGTCTGTAGCAACCCGAGGGCGGTCTGTAGCAGCCAGAGGGCGGTCTGTAGCAGCCGAGGGCGGTTTGTAGCAGCCGAGGGCAGTCTGTAGCAACCCGAGGACGGTCTGTAGCAACCCGAGGGCGGTCTGTAGCAACCCGAGGGCGGTCTGTAGCAGCCCGAGGGCGGTCTGTAGCAGCCGAGGGCAGTCTGTAGCAACCCGAGGACGGTCTGTAGCAACCCGAGGGCGGTCTGTAGCAACCCTAGGGCGGTCTGTAGCAACCCGAGGGCGGTCTGTAGCAACCCGAGGGCGGTCTGTAGCAGCCGAGGGCAGTCTGTAGCAGCCGAGGGCAGTCTGTAGCAACCCGAGGACGGTCTGTAGCAACCCGAGGACGGTCTGTAGCAACCCGAGGGCGGTCTGTAGCAACCCGAGGGCGGTCTGTAGCAGCCAAGGGCGGTCTGCAGCAACCCGAGGACAGTCTGTAGCAGCCGAGGGCGGTCTGTAGCAGCCGAGGGCGGTCTGTAGCAGCCGAGGGCAGTCTGTAGCAGCCCGAGGGCGGTCTGTAGCAGCCGAGGGCAGTCTGTAGCAACCCGAGGACGGTCTGTAGCAACCCGAGGGCGGTCTGTAGCAACCCTAGGGCGGTCTGTAGCAACCCGAGGGCTGTCTGTAGCAACCCGAGGGCGGTCTGTAGCAGCCGAGGGCAGTCTGTAGCAGCCGAGGGCAGTCTGTAGCAACCCGAGGACGGTCTGTAGCAACCCGAGGACGGTCTGTAGCAACCCGAGGGCGGTCTGTAGCAACCCGAGGGCGGTCTGTAGCAGCCAAGGGCGGTCTGCAGCAACCCGAGGACAGTCTGTAGCAGCCGAGGGCGGTCTGTAGCAACCCGAGGGCAGTCTGTAGCAGCCCGAGGGCGGTCTGTAGCAGCCCGAGGGCGGTCTGTAGCAACCCGAGGGCGGTCTGTAGCAGCCGAGGGCGGTCTGTAGCAGCCGAGGGCGGTCTGTAGCAGCCGAGGGCGGTCTGTAGCAGCCGAGGGCGGTCTGTAGCAGCCGAGGGCGGTCTGTAGCAGCCGAGGGCGGTCTGCAGCAACCCGAGGGCGGTCTGTAGCAACCCGAGGGCGGTCTGTAGCAGCCCGAGGGCGGTCTGTAGCAGCCGAGGGCAGTTTGTAGCAGCCGAGGGCAGTCTGTAGCAACCCGAGGACGGTCTGTAGCAACCCGAGGGCGGTCTGTAGCAACCCGAGGGCGGTCTGTAGCAGCCCGAGGGCGGTCTGTAGCAGCCGAGGGCAGTCTGTAGCAACCCGAGGACGGTCTGTAGCAACCCGAGGGCGGTCTGTAGCAACCCTAGGGCGGTCTGTAGCAACCCGAGGGCGGTCTGTAGCAACCCGAGGGCGGTCTGTAGCAGCCGAGGGCAGTCTGTAGCAGCCGAGGGCAGTCTGTAGCAACCCGAGGACGGTCTGTAACAACCCGAGGGCGGTCTGTAGCAACCCGAGGGCGGTCTGTAGCAGCCAAGGGCGGTCTGCAGCAACCCGAGGACAGTCTGTAGCAGCCGAGGGCGGTCTGTAGCAACCCGAGGGCAGTCTGTAGCAGCCGAGGGCGGTCTGTAGCAACCCGAGGGCAGTCTGTAGCAGCCGAGGGCGGTCTGTAGCAGCCGAGGGCGGTCTGTAGCAGCCGAGGGCGGTCTGTAGCAGCCGAGGGCGGTCTGTAGCAGCCGAGGGCGGTCTGTAGCAGCCGAGGGCGGTCTGTAGCAGCCGAGGGCGGTCCGTAGCAGCCGAGGGCGGTCCGCAGCAACCCGAGGGCAGTCTGTAGCAACCCGAGGACGGTCTGTAGCAACCCGAGGGCGGTCTGTAGCAACCCGAGGGCGGTCTGTAGCAGCCCGAGGGCGGTCTGTAGCAGCCGAGGGCAGTCTGTAGCAACCCGAGGACGGTCTGTAGCAACCCGAGGGCGGTCTGTAGCAACCCGAGGGCGGTCTGTAGCAACCCGAGGGCGGTCTGTAGCAACCCGAGGGCGGTCTGTAGCAACCCGAGGGCGGTCTGTAGCAGCCGAGGGCAGTCTGTAGCAACCCGAGGACGGTCTGTAGCAACCCGAGGGCGGTCTGTAGCAACCCGAGGGCGGTCTGTAGCAGCCGAGGGCGGTCTGCAGCAACCCGAGGACAGTCTGTAGCAACCCGAGGACAGTCTGTAGCAACCCGAGGACAGTCTGTAGCAACCCGAGGGCGGTCTGCAGCAACCCGAGGGCGGTCTGTAGCAACCCGAGGGCGGTCTGTAGCAGCCAAGGGCGGTCTGCAGCAACCCGAGGACAGTCTGTAGCAGCCGAGGGCGGTCTGTAGCAACCCGAGGGCAGTCTGTAGCAGCCGAGGGCGGTCTGTAGCAACCCGAGGGCGGTCTGTAGCAGCCGAGGGCGGTCTGTAGCAGCCGAGGGCGGTCTGTAGCAGCCGAGGGCGGTCTGTAGCAGCCGAGGGCGGTCTGTAGCAGCCGAGGGCGGTCTGTAGCAGCCGAGGGCGGTCTGCAGCAACCCGAGGGCAGTCTGTAGCAACCCGAGGGCGGTCTGTAGCAGCCCGAGGGCGGTCTGTAGCAGCCGAGGGCGGTCTGTAGCAGCCGAGGGCAGTCTGTAGCAACCCGAGGACGGTCTGTAGCAACCCGAGGGCGGTCTGTAGCAACCCGAGGGCGGTCTGTAGCAGCCCGAGGGCGGTCTGTAGCAGCCGAGGGCAGTCTGTAGCAACCAGAGGACGGTCTGTAGCAACCCGAGGGCGGTCTGTAGCAACCCGAGGGCGGTCTGTAGCAACCCGAGGGCGGTCTGTAGCAGCCGAGGGCGGTCTGCAGCAACCCGAGGACGGTCTGTAGCAACCCGAGGACAGTCTGTAGCAACCCGAGGACAGTCTGTAGCAACCCGAGGGCGGTCTGCAGCAACCCGAGGGCAGTCTGTAGCAGCCGAGGGCAGTCTGTAGCAACCCGAGGACGGTCTGTAGCAACCCGAGGGCAGTCTGTAGCAACCCGAGGACGGTCTGTAGCAACCCGAGGACGGTCTGTAGCAACCCGAGGACGGTCTGTAGCAACCCGAGGGCGGTCTGTAGCAACCCGAGGGCGGTCTGTAGCAACCCGAGGGCGGTCTGTAGCAACCCGAGGACGGTCTGTAGCAGCCGAGGGCGGTCTGTAGCAGCCGAGGGCGCTCTGTAGCAGCCGAGGGCGGTCTGCAGCAGCCGAGGGCGGTCTGTAGCAGCCGAGGGCGGTCTGTAGCAGCCGAGGGCGGTCTGTAGCAGCCGAGGGCGGTCTGTAGCAGCCGAGGACGGTCTGTAGCAGCCCGAGGGCAGTCTGTAGCAACCCGAGGGCGGTCTGTAGCAACCCGAGGGCGGTCTGTAGCAACCCGAGGGCGGTCTGTAGCAGCCCGAGGGCGGTCTGTAGCAGCCGAGGGCAGTCTGTAGCAACCCAAGGACGGTCTGTAGCAACCCGAGGGCAGTCTGTAGCAGCCCGAGGGCGGTCTGTAGCAGCCCGAGGGCGGTCTGTAGCAGCCGAGGGCGGTCTGTAGCAACCCGAGGGCAGTCTGTAGCAGCCGAGGGCGGTCTGTAGCAGCCGAGGGCGGTCCGTAGCAGCCGAGGGCGGTCCGCAACAACCCGAGGGCAGTCTGTAGCAACCCGAGGGCGGTCTGTAGCAGCCCGAGGGCGGTCTGTAGCAGCCGAGGGCGGTCTGTAGCAGCCGAGGGCAGTCTGTAGCAACCCGAGGACGGTCTGTAGCAACCCGAGGGCGGTCTGTAGCAACCCGAGGGCGGTCTGTAGCAGCCCGAGGGCGGTCTGTAGCAGCCGAGGGCAGTCTGTAGCAACCCGAGGACGGTCTGTAGCAACCCGAGGGCGGTCTGTAGCAACCCGAGGGCGGTCTGTAGCAACCCGAGGGCGGTCTGTAGCAACCCGAGGGCGGTCTGTAGCAGCCGAGGGCAGTCTGTAGCAACCCGAGGACGGTCTGTAGCAACCCGAGGGCGGTCTGTAGCAACCCGAGGGCGGTCTGTAGCAGCCGAGGGCGGTCTGCAGCAACCCGAGGACAGTCTGTAGCAACCCGAGGACAGTCTGTAGCAACCCGAGGACAGTCTGTAGCAACCCGAGGGCGGTCTGCAGCAACCCGAGGGCGGTCTGTAGCAACCCGAGGGCGGTCTGTAGCAACCCGAGGGCGGTCTGTAGCAGCCAAGGGCGGTCTGCAGCAACCCGAGGACAGTCTGTAGCAGCCGAGGGCGGTCTGTAGCAACCCGAGGGCAGTCTGTAGCAGCCGAGGGCGGTCTGTAGCAACCCGAGGGCGGTCTGTAGCAGCCGAGGGCGGTCTGTAGCAGCCGAGGGCGGTCTGTAGCAGCCGAGGGCGGTCTGTAGCAGCCGAGGGCGGTCTGTAGCAGCCGAGGGAGGTCTGCAGCAACCCGAGGGCAGTCTGTAGCAACCCGAGGGCGGTCTGTAGCAGCCCGAGGGCGGTCTGTAGCAGCCGAGGGCGGTCTGTAGCAGCCGAGGGCAGTCTGTAGCAACCCGAGGACGGTCTGTAGCAACCCGAGGGCGGTCTGTAGCAACCCGAGGGCGGTCTGTAGCAGCCCGAGGGCGGTCTGTAGCAGCCGAGGGCAGTCTGTAGCAACCCGAGGACGGTCTGTAGCAACCCGAGGGCGGTCTGTAGCAACCCGAGGGCGGTCTGTAGCAACCCGAGGGCGGTCTGTAGCAACCCGAGGGCGGTCTGTAGCAGCCGAGGGCAGTCTGTAGCAACCCGAGGACGGTCTGTAGCAACCCAAGGGCGGTCTGTAGCAACCCGAGGGCGGTCTGTAGCAGCCGAGGGCGGTCTGCAGCAACCCGAGGACAGTCTGTAGCAACCCGAGGACAGTCTGTAGCAACCCGAGGACAGTCTGTAGCAACCCGAGGGCGGTCTGCAGCAACCCGAGGGCAGTCTGTAGCAGCCGAGGGCAGTCTGTAGCAACCCGAGGACGGTCTGTAGCAACCCGAGGGCAGTCTGTAGCAACCCGAGGACGGTCTGTAGCAACCCGAGGACGGTCTGTAGCAACCCGAGGGCGGTCTGTAGCAACCCGAGGACGGTCTGTAGCAGCCGAGGGCGGTCTGTAGCAGCCGAGGGCGCTCTGTAGCAGCCGAGGGCGCTCTGTAGCAGCCGAGGGCGGTCTGCAGCAGCCGAGGGCGGTCTGTAGCAGCCGAGGGCGGTCTGTAGCAGCCGAGGGCGGTCTGTAGCAGCCGAGGGCGGTCTGTAGCAGCCGAGGACGGTCTGTAGCAGCCCGAGGGCAGTCTGTAGCAACCCGAGGGCGGTCTGTAGCAACCCGAGGGCGGTCTGTAGCAACCCGAGGGCGGTCTGTAGCAACCCGAGGGCGGTCTGTAGCAGCCGAGGGCAGTCTGTAGCAACCCGAGGGCGGTCTGTAGCAGCCGAGGGCGGTCTGTATTAGCCGAGGGCGGTCTGTAGCAGCCGAGGGCGGTCTGTAGCAGCCGAGGGCGGTCTGTAGCAACCGAGGGCGGTCTGTAGAAGCCGAGGGCGGTCTGTAGCAGCCGAGGGCGGTCTGCAGCAACCCGAGGGCGGTCTGTAGCAGCCGAGGGCGGTCTGTAGCAGCCGAGGGCGGTCTGTAGAAGCCGAGGTACCATGTACCAATCAATAGAAATCCAGTAATTTGACAGAGATTTTCTTTAGTCAAGTTTCTGATAAAACCATCACGTCTGCATTTTGTCATTTTGGCCCATATTTTAATCATGTCTATTTTTGGAAATGGATTTCTGACATTAACATGCAAGAGGGAGACTGAGATGTAAAAAAAAATTATGGTTGTTATATTCAGAATCCACCTTCACATAAAAGTACTTTCTTCTGTAAACAGGATCAGGGTCATTAAAACATAACTCTTAAAACTCTGATCTCAAGGATCACACATACAAACGGACAGACTGATTGGCTACCAGCTCTACAGCAGTCTTGAAAACTGTTTTCTGTCCCTCCCATAAGATAGAATTTGTAGATAATTGTCCCTCTTTCTGGGACTCACCCACAAACATGACCAAGCCTGGCCTGCTGAGGAGTGACGGACTCCATCCTAGCTGGAGGGGTGCTCTCATCTTATCTATCAACGTAGAGCCCTGTCTAACTCCACAATGTGATAGCGTGAAGGTCATGCAGCAGGCAGGTTTGCCAGCCTGCCAGCTTAGTGGAGTCTGCCACTAGCACAGGCAGTGTAGTCAGCTCAGCTATCACCATTGAGACAGTGTCTGTGCCTCGACCTAGGTTGGGAAAATCTAAACATGGTGGTGTTCCCCTGAGCAATCTCACTGGAATAAAGACCTCCTCAATCCCTGTCATTTTTTAAAGAGACTGTGATAATACCTCACAACTCAAAATAGGACTACTTAATAATGTTAGATCCCTCACTTCCAAGGCAGTCATAGTCAGTAAACTAATCATGGATCTTAACCTTGATGTTATTGGCCTGACTGAAAAATGGCTAAAGCCTGAAGAATACTGAGTTAAAAAAGGCCTCTCCAATGAGACACTCAAGTTTTTTTAATCCTGTACCTCTTGACACATTCATGGCCTCTAAACCTTCCAGCTGCCTACTAGACCCTATTCCAACTAAACTACTGAAAGAGCTGCTTCCTGTGCCCTCCTATGTTGAACATAATAAACGTCTCCCTATCCTCCGGATCTGTACCAAACTCACTAAAAGTGGCAGTAATAAAGCCTATCCTGAAAAAGCCGAACCTTGACCCAGATTTTTTTTTTTTTAACTATCGGCCTATATCGAATCTCCCATTCCTCTTACAAACATTTTAGAAAAAGCTGTTGCACGGCAACTCACTGCCTTCCTGAAGACAAATAATGCATATGAAATGCTCTAGTCTGGTTTCAGACCCCATCAGTACTGAGACTGCACTGGTGAAGGTGGTAAATGACCTTTTAATGGCATCAGACCAAGGCTCTGCATCTGTCCTCCTAGACCTTAGTGCCGCCTTTGACACCATCGATCACCACATTACTTGGAGAGATTGGAAACCCTAATTGGTCTACATGGACAACTTCTTGCCTAGTTTACTCGGACAATTTCTTGCCTAGTTTAGATCTTACCTGTCAGAGCGATATCAGTTTGTCTCTGTGGATGATTTGTCCTCTGACTAATCCATTTTAAGTTTTGGAGTTCCTCAAGGTTCCGTTTTAGGACCACTATTGTTTTTACTATGTATTCTACTTCTTGGTGATGTCATTCAGAAACACAATGTCAACTTTCAATGCTATGCAGACGACACACAGCTGTACATTTCGATGAAACACGGTGAAGCCCCAAAATTGCCCTCCCTGGAAGCCTGTGTTTCAGACATAAGGAAGTGGATGGCGGCAAACATTTGACTCTTAATTTCGGGAAAAAACAGATATGTTAGTTCTAGGTCCCAAGAAACAAAGAGATCTGCTGTTTGATCTAACATTGCAAAAAATCGGAAAAGTTTTTTTGTCCAAAAATGATGCAGAAAAACTCATCCATGCTTTTGTCACTTCTAGATTAGACTGCAATGCTCTAACTCTTCGGCTACCCACTCTGGCCATGTATTTAGTGCTTTCTCTATCTGGCTGGTTCCCCTCTCCACTGGGATTCTCTGCCTCTGACCATATTACGTGGGCTGAGACACTGGCTTGAAAATGCTCCTCCATGCCGTCCCTAGGAGTGGTGCATCACGTCGTGCCAGGATCTGTTCGCTATACTTGACTTGAGTGGGTTGAGTCACTGAGGTGACCTTCCTGTCCAGTTTTGCGCCCACTCGGGCTTGTGCGGTGGAGGAAATCTTTGTGGGCTATACATAGCCTTGTTTCAGGGTAGTACTTTGGTGGTCTGTTGGTGGTCTGTTGATATCCCTCAAGTGGCGTGGGGGCTGTGCTTTGGCAAAGTGGGTGTAGTTAGTATATCCTACCTGGTTGGCCCTGTCCGGTTAGCCCTGTCAGGGGGTATATGCATATGCTGCAATAGTCTATGAGCAAGGGGGCTAGGGTCAGTCTGCCCTATCTGGTGAAATTCTCCTGTCTTCTCTGTCCTATACTCCCTCCTAATTCTCCCATCTCTCTCTCTCTCTCCCCTCGCCTCCCGGAGGACCTGAGCCCTAGGACCATGCCTCAGGACTGTGACTCCTGGCTGTCCTCAGTCCACCTGGTCATGCTGCTGATCCAGTTTCTGCTGTTTTGCTTGTAGCTATGGAACCCTGACCTGTTCACCGGACGTGCTACCTTGTCTCGGACTTGTTGTTTTCGACCCTGCTGGTCATATATGAACGTTTGAACACCCAGAAGAATGACTGGGCTTTAAAATGGTCATGTACTGTTTTAATCTCCACTCGGGAAAAGCCAGAAGAGGACTGGCCACCCCTCAGAGCCTGGTTCCTCTCTAGGTTTCTTCTTAGATTCCTGCCTTTATAGAGAGTTTTTCATAGCCACCGTTCTTCTACATCTTCTTTGCTTGCTGTTTGGGGTTTTAGGCTGGGTTTCTGTACAAGCATTTTGAGACATCTGCTGATGTAAAAATGGCTTTATAAATAAATGTGATATGATTTGATCAGGAGTGTCTGTCCTTCTGTCCGTCAGTCTTCCTGTCTATCCGTCTTCCTGTCTATCCGTCTTCCTGTCTGTCCGTCTTCCTGTCTGTCCGTCTTCCTGTCCGTCCGTCTTCCTGTCCGTCCGTCTTCCTGTCCGTCCGTCCGTCTGTCCGTCCGTCCGTCTGTCCGTCCGTCCGTCTGTCTGTCCGTCCGTCCATCTGTCCGTCTGTCATCCTGTCTGTCCGTCTGTCTTCCTGTCTGATCATATACAAATCTTAGAATCAACTACCAGAAGGGGACTCCTACGGTAGATACACCTATAGCTCATCTCTTGGCAGTTGTACCGTAGACTACTTTATCACTGACCTCAACCCAGAGTCTCTCAGAGCGTTCACAGTCAGCCCACTGACACCCCTATCAGATCACAGCAAAATCACAGTTTACCTGAACAGAGCAAAACTCAATAATGAAGCATCAAAACCAAAGGAACTGAATAATATTAAGAAATGCTATAGATGGAAGGGAAGTAGTGTAAAACCCCCCCCAAAAAAATTCCAACAACAAATTCAACCCTTATTAGACAACTTCCTGGAAAAAATGTTTCACAGTAATAGTGAAGGTCTAAACTTGGCAGTAGAAAAACCTAAATAGTATATTTAACCTCTCTGCTTCCCTATCAAATCTAAAAATTTTAAGCAGAAAACGTAAGAACATTAACAAAAATGACAAATGGTTTGATGAAGAATGCATAAAAATCGAGAAACCTATCCAACTAAAAACATGAGCCTACGCCTTCAGATTCTAGTAGGGTGAGGCCGGGTGCTGCAGACGGTTCTAGTGCTTGTCACGCCCTGACCATAGAGAGCCTGTTTTATTCTCTATTTTGGTTAGGTCGGGGTGTGACTAGGGGGGGGGGGGTGTTCCTATCTAGGTTGTTTAGTTCTATGTTGGACTGGTATGGTTCCCAATCAGAGGCAGCTGTTTATCGTCGTCTCTGATTGGGGATCATATTTAGGTAGCCATTTCCCCACTGTTTTGTGGGATCTTGTTTTGAGTTAGTGCATGTGGCACCGCTGAAGTCACGGTTCGTTGTTTGTTTCTTTTTTTGTTGTTTGTAAGTTTCACTTAATAAATTATGTGGAACGCTGCGCCTTGGTCCATCTCTCCACACAACCGTGACAAGTGCCCTCACCAATTCATTGATATATATATGTTGAAGAGGGTGGGGCTTAAGCTGCATCCCTGTCTCACCCCAGGGTCTTGTGGAAAAAAATGTGTTTGTCTTTTTGCCAATTTTAACGTCACAATTGTTATTTGTGTACATGAATTTTGGAATGTTGCATGTTTTTCCCCCAACACAGTTTTCCATTCATTTGTATAGCAGACCCTCATGCCAAATTGAGTCAAAACAGCATGAGAAGACTTTGCCTCTCTCTCTCCCCAAAGAGCTATGGGCCATGGCACAAGCCATGGATTCTTTGTGTCTCTCTCATTCTCTGATCATACCTAGATTAGTAATGCTTGTAATGTTTATTCATGCTTTGTAACTTAAGCTTCATGCCTTGTATGTGAATCCATTCATTTTACTATGTGACTAAATATCTGCCTTTGATAGACAGTTCTTATTCCTTCGTTGATAGCCAATTCCTATAACTCAACGATAGTCTCTTGCATGTTGCTAAATCCATCTACAGTTGAAGTCGGAAGTTTACATTCACCTTAGCCAAATACATTTAAACTCAGTTTTTCACAATTCCTGACATTTAATCCTAGTAAAAATTCCCTGTCTTGGGTCAGTTAGGATCACCACTTTATTTTAAGAATGTGAAATGTCAGAATAATAGTAAAGGGATTTATTTCAGTTTTTATATCTTCCATCACATTCCCAGTGGGTCAGAAGTTTACATACTCAATTAGTATTTGGTAGCATTGCCTTAAACAATTTAAACTTGGGTCAAACGTTTCAGGATGCCTTCCACAAGCTTCCCACAATAAGTTGTGTGAATTTTGGCTCATTCCTCCTGACAGAGCTGGTGTAACTGAGTCAAGTTTGTAGGCCTCCTTGCTCACACACACTTTTTCAGTTCTGCCCACAAATGTTTTATAGGACTGAGGTCAGGGCTTTGTGATACCACTCCAATACCTTGACTTTGTTGTCCTGAAGCCATTTTGCCCAACTTTGGAAGTATGCTTGGGGTCATTGTCCATTTGGAAGACCCATTTGCGACCAAGCTTTAACTTCCTGACTAATGTCTTGAGATGTTGCTTCAATATATCCACATAATTTTCCTCTCTCATGATGCCATCTATTTTGTGAAGTGCAACAGTCCCTCCTGCAGCAAAGCACCCCCACAACATGATGCTTCCACCCCCGTGTTTCATGGTTGGGATGGTGTTCATTGGCTTGCAAACCTCTCCTTTGTCCTCCAAACATAATGATGGTCATTATGGCCAAACAGTTCTATTTTTGTTTCATCAGACCAGAGGACATTTTCCTAAAAAGTACAATCTTTGTCCCCATATGCAGTTGCAAACTGTAGTCCGGCTTATTTATGGCGGTTTTGGAGCAGTGGCTTCTTCCTTGCTGAGCGGCCTTTCAGGTTATGTCGATATAGGGCTCGTTTAACTGTCGGTATATAGATACTTTTGTAGCTGTTTGCTCCAGCATCTTCACAAGGTCCTTTGCTGTTGTTCTGGAATTGATTTTGCACTTTTCACACCAAAGTACGTTCATCTCCAGGAGACAGAATGTGTCTCCTTCCTGAGGGGTATGACGACTGCGTGGTCCCATGGTGTTTATACTTGCATACTATTGTTTGTACAGATGAATGTGGTATCTTCAGGCGTTTGGGAATTGCTACCAAGGATGAACCAGACTTGTGGGGGTCTACAATTTATTTGGGCTGATTTCTTTTTATTTTCCCATGATGTCAAGCAAAGAGGCACTGAGTTTGAAGGTAGGCCTTGAAATACATCCACAAGTACACCTTCAATTGACTCAAATGATGTCAATTAGCATATCAGAAGCTTCTAAAGCCATGACATCATTTTCTGGAATTTTCCAAGCTGTTTAAAGGCACAATAAACTTAGTGTATGTAAACTTCTGACCCACTGGAATTGTGATACAGTGAATTATAAGTGAAATAATCTGTCTGTAAACAATTGTTGGAAAGAATTACGCGTGTCATGTACAAAGTAGATATCCTAACCAACTTGCCAAAACTATAGTTTGTTTACAAGAAATGTGTGGATTGGTTGAAAAACGAGTTTTAATGACTCCAACCTAAGTGTATGTAAACTTCCAACAAGGAACTGTATATGTAGTCAGATAAAAAAAATGTAATAGGCTAGTTGCTTAGTCTCATTACAGGTCGCATTTGAGGTAAACACAGTATAATAGATGTAAATGTTATGTTTGTGCGCATCAGATCGTACACAGATCATATATTAGCATAATGCTAATTTTCTGATAAACATCTTGGTTGGGTTCATTCGAGTGACTGATTGATTGTACACGGGAGGAATTCTCACAATCACTGTATAAGCAATTTGGCAGTACGCCCAGAACATTGCTCTGGGAACTAAAATTAGTATCTCAGTTTCAAGGTCTCAGCTTTGAGAGAAGAAGCCTCGTGAGCTATCGGTCAGTCACATGCAGAAACCAACGTTAATAATGAACAATGTAAATCATGCCTATATAACTTGTCTGTGTAGCTTTACATAAGAGAACTGAAGGCATCGCCCTGGGGGAGCTTCTGACCGACTTGTACTGTGTGTGCAGTGTTTGTTGTAACCCCTCCAGTTAACTGATAGTAACGAGTGATTCATTTAATACTGACTTCAGGTTTCGCTGGTGTTGAATTTCCACCGCATAAACATTTGAACCAATATTACCACACTACACACCTCCATGTAGTGTACTACTCAGTGTACTACCTCAGTGACAGGTAACACCTCTTCAGTCATTGTCAAACACATGCAAGGCATGATTTCCTCCATTGTGAAAAACAATTAAGAAGTTAATGACACACACACACACACACACTCCACACCTTTGGTAGGATCTGGTCTTAACTCCATTCTCTATAGACCACCAGTGATTAAATAAGATGAAGGCAGTGAGATGTGAAAGAATGGATGAAGGAGTGTGAAAAGAAAGGAAAAAAGGCATGAAGGGAGGTGAGAACAAATAGATTGAAGGATCAAGAGAGCAGGGAAAATAATTGATTGGATTTATATTAGCACTTTTCTACCAACTGAGGGACTTTTACATAGTAGAAGGGGAAACTCACCTCATCCACCACCAATGTCCAACCATTTTGTGCCAGAACGCTCACCACTCATCAGCTATCAGGTGGAGAGTGATATATGCCAATTAGGAGGATGCGTAGGTGGCCATGGTGGAATGGGGCCAGGTTGGGAATTTAGCCACGACACTAGGGTTAACAGCCGTACTCTTACGAAAAGTGCCATGGCATTTTTTTTTTTAATGACCACAGAGAGTCAGGATACCAGTTTAACATCCCATCCGAAAGATGGCACCCTATGCAGGGCAATGTCCCCAATCACTGCCCTGGGATTGCCTTAGACCAGAGGAAAGAGTGCCCCCTACTGGACTTCCAATACCATCTCCAGCAGCATCTGGTCTCCCATCCAGAGATCAACCAGGACCAACCCCCCCCAAGCCAGCAGTGGGATGCAGGGGGGTATGCTGCTGACATAAGGGGATGAAAGAACAGAGGGAACGATCAAGTGAGGCGGGAAAGAGGAGGGAGTGAGGAATGGGGGAGGTGGGTAAGAGAAGGGAGTGAGGGATGAGGGAAGATGGGTAAGAGAAGGGAGTGAGGGATGAGGAGAGATGGGTAAGCGCAGGGAGTGAGGGATTAGGGGAGGTGGGTAAGAGGAGGAAGTGAGGGATGAGGGAGATGGGAAAGAGGAGGGAGTGAGGGATGAGGGGAGGTGGGAAAGAGGAAGGAGTGAGGGTTGAGGGGAGGTGGGAAAGAGAAGGGAGTGAGGGATGAGGGGAGGTGGGAAAGAGGAGGGAGTGAGGGATGAGGGGAGGTGGGAAAGAGGAATGAGTGAGGGATAGAGGGGAGGTGGGAAAGAGGAGGGAGTGAGGGATGGGGGGAGGTGGGAAAGAGGAGGGAGTGAGGGATGAGGGGAGGTGGGAAAGAGGAGGGAGTGAGGGTTGAGGGGAGGTGGGAAATAGGAGGGAGTGAGGGATGAGGGGAGGTGGGAAAGAGGAGGGAGTGAGGGATGAGGGAAGGTGGGAAAGAGGAGGGAGTGAGGGTTGAGGGGAGGTGGGCAAGAGGAAGGAGTGAGGGTTGTGGGGAGGTGGGAAAGAGGAGGGAGTGAGGGTTGAGGGGAGGTGGGAAAGAAGATGGAGTGAGGGATGAGGGGAGGGATGAGGGGAGGTGGGAAAGAGGAAGGGAGTGAGGGATAGAGGGAAGGTGGGAAAGAGAAGGGAGTGAGGGATGAGGGGAGGTGGGAAAGAGGAGAGAGTGAGGGATGAGGGGAGGTGGGAAAGAGGAGGGAGTGAGGGATGAGGGGAGGTGGGAAAGAGGAGGGAGTAAGGGTTGAGGGGAGGTGGGAAAGAGGAGGGAGTAAGGGTTGAGGGGCGGTGGGAAAGAGGATGGAGTGAGGGATGAGGGGAGGTGGGAAAGAGGATGGAGTGAGGGATGAGGGGAGGTGGGAAAGAGGAGGGAGTGAGGGATAGAGGGAATACTCCATTATATAGTGGCTTGCCTCACTCACCTCTTTGAACATGTTCATGAATCGTGCTCCGAAGCGCCAGGGTTTGTGTCTGTGGCACTGCAGTGAGCTGACAGTGATCTGAGTGGAGAGCTGGGAGGCTGCTGCCACCATGTACACAGCATCATACATCAACGCTGCCTCAGTCTGGAAGAGATGTGTTTTAAAAAAAGTTGGCTTTAATTGATCTCAATAGTGTACGGCAGGGGTAGGCAACCCTGGTCCTGGAGGACCACAGGCACTTCATGTTTTTGATTTACAGAGCCTTCAGAAAGTATTCATACCCCTTGACTTATTCCACATTTTGTTGTGCTACAGCCTGAATTCAAAATGGATTAAATATATTGTTTCCTCACCCATCTACATACAATACCCCATAATGACAAAAGTGAAAATATGTTTTTAGAATTTTTTTGAAATTGATTGAAAATGAAATACAGAAATATCTAATTTACATACTGTAAGTATTCACATCAATACATGTTAGAATCACCTTTGGCAGCGATTACAGCTGTGAGTCTTTCTTGTTAAGTCTCTAAGAGCTTTGCACACCTGGATTGTACAATATTTGCACCTTATTCTTTAAAAAATGATTCAAGCTCAATCAAGTTTTCTGTTAATCATTACTAGACAGCCACTTTCAAGTCTTACCATAGACTATAAAGTAGATCTAATTCAAAGTTGTAACTAGGCCATGCAGGAACATTCAATGTCGTCTTGGTAAGCAACTCCAGTGTATATTTGTGTTTTAGGTTATTATTGGGTGCGTGACTGCTGTTGTTCGGTCAGAACGCTCAGATCAACCCTACTCCTTGGCCAGAGCGTCCAGTGTGCGCTCTGAACGCTCCGAGAGCGAAACGCTCAGAATTTACGAACAGACAATCTGACAACGCTTTGAGTTAACCAACGCCCAGAGCACACTCTGACACTCCAGAATAAATTTTCGAACACACACGTACTATAAACCAGCCTTTAGTCTTGAACTCTTTGGTTGTTTAGTCCACGGCCTCACATATGAATCCTTAAAGAGATGGGTGGGGCTAAAGCTTAAAAGGGTGTGAAAGATGCTGAATCGGTGTAGACAAAGAAGAGCTCTCCAGTAGGTACCAAAACATTCAAGGTGCATTTTCTCAAAAGTGAGGTTACAAGTTTATCAACTTTCAAAGCAAAACTACTTTCCAATTGTTCCTCAACTGTAGTGTGTGATCTATCATTTTCTAGCTCTGAGTCTCTACTTTAATCCAATGTAAAAAACACAATTTCAAATTTTGCTACATAAGCCCGAAACAAGCCGGTCGGTAATATATTAAATGTAATACATCTCAACAAAATCCCATATTTTGGTCGCATTAACCTTGTCAACATTTGGCCAACGTACCGTCATCATGCCATCCAGCATGCCCGTCTCTGGTTTGGGCGGGGCTTGCTGGCGCTCCATGGACCACTTGTCGACCACGGAGGCGACCTGGGGGTTGTCTATGTTGAGGAGGCGGAACCCGGTCATGTTCACACCACTGTACCTGTACGGCTCCAGGTCCAGAGCAAACAGGTCCTGAAGAGGGAGAAACACCTGGAGTTTAGTAACAAGCAGGTCCTGAAGAGGAAGAAACACCTGGAGTTTAGTAACAAAGGTCCTGAGGAGGGAGAAACACCTGGAGTTTAGTAACAAACAGGTCCTGAGGAAGGAGAAACACCTGGAGTTAGTAACAAACAGGTCCTGAAGAAGGAGAAACACCTGGAGTTAGTAACAAACAGGTCCTGAAGATGGAGAAACATCTGGAGTTTAGTAGCAAACAGGTCCTGAGGAGGGAGAAACACCTGGAGTTTAGTAACAAACAGGTCCTGAGGAAGGAGAAACACCTGGAGTTTAGTAACAAACAGGTCCTGAGGAGGAAGAAACACCTGGAGTTTAGTAACAAACAGGTCCTGAAGAAGGAGAAAGACCTGGAGTTTAGTAACAAACAGGTCCTGAAGAAGGAGAAACACCTGGAGTTTAGTAACAAACAGGTCCTGAGGAAGGAGAAACACCTGGAGTTTAGTAACTAACAGGTCCTGAGGAGGAAGAAACACCTGGAGTTTAGTAACAAACAGGTCCTGAAGAAGGAGAAAGACCTGGAGTTTAGTAACAAACAGGTCCTGAAGAAGGAGAAACACCTGGAGTTTAGTAACAAACAGGTCCTGATGAAGGAGAAACACCTGGAGTTTAGTAACAAACAGGTCCTGAGGAGGAAGAAACACCTGGAGTTTAGTAACAAACAGGTCCTGAAGAAGGATAAACACCTGGAGTTTAGTAACAAACAGGTCCTGAAGAAGGAGAAAGACCTGGAGTTTAGTAACAAACAGGTCCTGAAGAAGGAGAAACACCTGGAGTTTAGTAACAAACAGGTCCTGAAGAAGGAGAAACACCTGGAGTTTAGTAACAAACAGGTCCTGAAGAAGGAGAAACACCTGGAGTTTAGTAACAAACAGGTCCTGAGGAAGGAGAAACACCTGGAGATTAGTAACAAACAGGTCCTGAGGAAGGAGAAACACCTGGAGTTTAGTAACAAACAGGTCCTGAGGAAGGAGAAACACCTGGAGTTTAGTAACAAACAGGTCCTGAGGAAGGAGAAACACCTGGAGTTTAGTAACAAACAGGTCCTGAAGAAGGAGAAACACCTGGAGTTTAGTAACAAACAGGTCCTGAGGAAGGAGAAACACCTGGAGTTTAGTAACAAACAGGTCCTGAAGAAGGAGAAACACCTGGAGTTTAGTAACAAACAGGTCCTGAAGAGGGAGAAACACCTGGAGTTTAGTAACAAACAGGTCCTGAAGAGGGAGAAACACCTGGAGGTAGTAACTAGCTATTTTCTGTGTGGTCAGTCAGTGGCACAAGGTTAAATAACGTGGTCAGGGTAAACTCCAGACTCCTATAACCCTCTCAACAATTGACCTTTCAGCCCTATCAATAATCCTCAAAATGATTGACCTTTCACCCCTACCTACAATCCTCAAAACAATTGACCCTTCACCCCTACCTATAATCCTCAAAACAAATTGACCTTTCACCCCTACCTATAATCCTCAAAACAATTGACCTTTCAAATGATATACTCAGAGAGACTCCAAACAATGGGAGAAGAATGTAATATGTAATACCATGGCATTTGAGAAAAGTACACATGTTACTATTCCGTTAGATTTCAACACTGTGTTCACCAGCAGTCTTAATATTACCCGTGTCTGGATACCCGTGTCTAGATACCCGTGTCCGGAGACCCGTGTCCGGAGACCCGTACTTGAGGTCTGAATTGTAAGGATTTTGGGTATGTGAAAAAAATGCCATTTTATTCTATGTGACATTTCTAAAAATGTAGTATGCTTTAAATGCCAGTATTTCCTACTCATTTAGGCTTTTCATCTAGTAGAATTCTCTGCACACTATTGAGGAAGAGAATCGTATATCTAAAAACCCACATGTTTTGACAATAGCTGATAATCAGCTGAGGGGGACGCGCTGTACCAAAATGAACCAATGGCAGGAATCAATGCAATTGCACATTTAGATGAGGTTGTCACGCCCTGACCTTAGCGAGACGTTTTATTTCTCTATTTGGTTAGGTCAGGGTGTGATTTGGGTGGGCATTCTATGTTTTCTATTTCTTTGTTTTTGGCCGAGTGTGGTTCCCAATCAGAAGCAGCTGTCTATCGTTGTCTCTGATTGGGAATCATACTTAGGCAGCCTTTTGCCCACCCTAATGTTGTGGGTAGTTATGTATTTTCTGTTTGTGTCACGGTCGGTTTCTGTTTACATGTTTTTTTGTTGTGAGGGTTTCACTACGATTAAAGACGTGGAACTACACGCACGAACTACATGACCCTTGGCTCATTCATGACAGGGAGTTTGAAGACAGCGAACGTGACAGAGGTATTCTCAGTAGCAGGAGACACGTACTCTGGTTATTTGTTACTTACTGCATTCGTTTTGACCAAACAGTACGTTCTAAATGGTGCGTATTGCGATGAATACGATTAGTACACAGTGTGCCGTTTAGACACACGGCCTGAATCAAAGTAATAAAACAATCTTCTTACCAGAGTAGTGAAGAAGAAGTGGTAATACTCAGTCATCATCCCCATGGACATGATCTGTATAGGAGAGACGGAGAGGATGAGTCCCAAAGGGCACCCTATTCCCTATGTAGTGCACTACTTTTGACCAGGGACCCATAGGGCTTTGGTTTAAAAATGAAGTATACTATATAGCAAATAGGATTCCATTTGGGACCGAAGAGATAGACAGAGCTCAGCTCACACACCGCTAGTGTTCTTCCCAAGCCAGCACAAATCACATTTACTAGCTTAAACTCCATCCATCCATAACTATAGCCATACCCCTGGGCCCACTGCAAATTACACACTTCCTCCGTTTCTAGCAGGGGCTCATTTTGTTTGGTATGCACGCTGTGCATTTAGGTGACTGTATGAGTAATAAATGTCTCAATTGGTACACATTCGTGTGGTGTTTCCATTTATCTGTTTCACAGCTACTGGTTTTAAATGTGTGTGTCTGAATAGAAACAAGCTCAATTTGGCATTGGAAATGAACATACTGTAGGATTTCTGCAGGGGATAGAAAATCGACTAATCTGTCTGGCCACAAAATCCAAACTGGAATTGTGTTAAAGAGGAAAGGAGATGAAAGTAGAGGAAGGGAGAGGGAAGGAAAGGAAAGGAGAGGAGAGGAGAGGAGAGGAGAGGAGAGGAGAGGAGAGGAGAGGAGAGGAGTGGAGAGGAGAGGAAGGGTAAGCAGACATACTGACCTGTTTGAGTACGTCTGCGGAGGTCTGGTAGGAACAGTCGAAGATAACATAGAACTCTTTCCCCTTCTTCATCTCCTTTAGTAACGGCCGGGCGTCTTTACTCTCCGTCGGCAGCTGGCGAATCTTAATCTTGATGCTGTACCTGGACGGAGCTTTGATCAGCTCCTGAAGACGAATCAACCCTGGGACAGAGAAAGGGAAGGAAATAAAAACAGATATGTTATGGGTAAAAGGGCTTTACAAACCGATCTTGGTTCAAAGCAGATTTAAGATACAGTCCGGGGGATCTTAAAGCACTTACAAATTCCTAACATATCATACGATTTGGATGACGTAGGTCAAAGCAGTAAATTCAAAAGTGACCAAACTCCACCAATACTACAATATGACTGGAGAAGAACCAAACCCAAGGCAGCCCACATGCACCTCTCATGCACACATTTCAATTGAATACATTCAGTTGGACGACTGACTAACGTTAGGTATCCCCCCTTTCTCTTTCCCTTATTGATGTCACTTGTTAAATCCACTTCAAATCAGTGTAGATGAAGGGGAGGAGACAAGTTAAAGAAGGATTTTTAAGCCTTGAGACAATTGAGACATGGATTGTGTTTGTGTGTCATTCAGAGAGTGAATGGGCAAGACAAAATATTGAAGTGTCTTTGAACTGGGTATGGAAGTAGGTGCCAGGCGCACCGGTTTGAGTGTGTCAAGAACTGCAACGCTGCTGGGTTTTACACGCTTAACAGGTTTCCATGTGTATCGGGAATGATTCACCACCCAAAGGACATTCAGCCAACTTAACCCAACTGTGGGAAGCGTTGGAGTCAACATGGACCAGCATCCCTGTGGAACGCTTTCGACACCTTGTAGAGTCAACATGGGCCAGCATCCCTGTGGAACGCTTTCGACACCTTGTAGAGTCAACATGGGCCAGCATCCCTGTGGAACATTTTCAACACCTTGTAGAGTCAAAATGGGCCAGCATCCCTGTGGAACGCTTTCAGCACCTTGTAGAGTCCACATGGGCCAGCATCCCTGTGGAACATTTTCAACACCTTGTAGAGTCAACATGGGCCAGCATCCCTGTGGAACGCTTTCAACACCTTGTAGAGTCCACATGGGCCAGCATCCCTGTGGAACATTTTCAACACCTTGTAGAGTCCACATGGGCCAGCATTCCTGTGGAACGTTTTCAACACCTTGTAGAGTCCATGACCTGACAAATTCAAGCTGTTCTGAGGACAAAAGGGGGTTTGCAACTCCATATTAGAAAGGTGTTCCTAATGTTTAGTCCACTCAGTGTAAGTAGTGCACTACCTTTTGAACAGGACCCATTCAGCTCTGGTCAAAGTAGTGTATATGGAATATGGTTACATTTGGGACACAGACATGACTACATGACTATATTCAGAAAAGCCTCATAATGTCTATGACCCTATTAGTAGTGGCCAGACAACATAATGATCCCACAACAATAACAATTAACCAGTAATATATTCACACTATAACTTCCTATCTAATTCGGTGCAATTTAACTGAAGCCTATTGGTCCTGGTCAAAAGTAGTGTACTAAATAGGGAACGAGGTACTATTTGGGATGCAGAGGGAGTGTACTAAATAGGGAACGAGGTACCATTTGGGATGCAGAGGGAGTGTACTAAATAGGGAACGAGGTACTATTTGGGATGCAGAGGGAGTGTACTAAATAGGGAACGAGGTACTATTTGGGATGCAGAGGGAGTGTACTAAATAGGGAACGAGGTACTATTTGGGATGCAGAGGGAGTGTACTAAATAGGGAACGAGGTACTATTTGGGATGCAGAGGGAGTGTACTAAATAGGGAACGAGGTACTATTTGGGATGCAGGGGGAGTGTACTAAATAGGGAACGAGGTACCATTTGGGATGCAGAGGGAGTGTACTAAATAGGGAACGAGGTACCATTTGGGATGCAGAGGGAGTGTACTAAATAGGGAACGAGGTACCATTTGGGATGCAGAGGGAGTGTACTAAATAGGTAATAGTCAGGGGGCTACAGGAGGGGATAGAGGGATTGTTTAGAGTAGGATGGTAGAGGGATTGTTTAGAGTAGAATGGTAGAGGGATTGTTTAAAGTAGGATGGTAGAGGGATTGTTTAAAGTAGGATGGTAGAGGGATTGTTTAGAGTAGGATGGTAGAGGGATTGTTTAGAGTAGGATGGTAGAGGGATTGTTTAGAGTAGGATGTAGAGGGATTGTTTAAAGTAGGATGGTAGAGGGATTGTTTAGGGTAGGATGGTAGAGGGATTGTTTAGAGTAGGATGGTAGAGGCATTGTTTAGAGTAGGTCGGTAGAGGGATTGTTTAGGATGATAGAGTGATAGTTTAGGATGGTAGAGGGGTTGTTTAGAGTAGGATGTAGAGGGATTGTTTAGAGTAGGATGTAGAGGGATTGTTTAGAGTAGAATGTAGAGGGATTGTTTAAAGTAGGATGGTAGAGGCATTGTTTAGAGTAGGAGGGTAGAGGGATGGTTTAGAGTAGGTTGGTAGAGGGATTGTTTAGGATGGTAGAGGAATTTTTTGGATGGTAGAGGGATTGTTTAGAGTAGGATGGTAGAGGGATTGTTTAGGATGGTAGAGTGATTGTTTAGGTTGGTAGAGGGATTGTTTAGAGTAGGAGGGTAGAGTGATTGTTTAGGATGGTAGAGGGATTGTTTAGAGTAGGATGGTAGAGGGATTGTTTAGGTTGGTAGAGGGATTGTTTAGGATGGTAGAGTGATTGTTTAGGTTGGTAGAGGGATTGTTTAGGTTGGTAGAGGGATTGTTTAGAATGGTAGAGGGATTGTTTAGAATGGTAGAGTGATTGTTTAGGTTGGTAGAGGGATTGTTTAGGTTGGTAGAGGGATTGTTTAGAGTAGGATGGTAGAGAGATTGTTTAGGATGGTAGAGTGATTGTTTAGGTTGGTAGAGGGATTGTTTAGAGTTGGAGGGTAGAGTGATTGTTTAGGATGGTAGAGGAATTGTTTAGGATGGTAGAGGGATTGTTTAGAGTAGGATGGTAGAGGGATTGTTTAGGTTGGTAGAGGGATTGTTTAGGATGGTAGAGTGATTGTTTAGGTTGGTAGAGGGATTGTTTAGAGTAGGAGGGTAGAGTGATTGTTTAGGATGGTAGAGGATTTGTTTAGGATGGTAGAGGGATTGTTTAGAGTAGGATGGTAGAGGGATTGTTTAGGTTGGTAGAGGGATTGTTTAGGATGGTAGAGGGATTGTTTAGGTTGGTAGAGGGATTGTTTAGAGTAGGAGGGTAGAGTGATTGTTTAGGATGGTAGAGGAATTGTTTAGGATGGTAGAGGGATTGTTTAGAGTAGGATGGTAGAGGGATTGTTTAGGTTGGTAGAGGGATTGTTTAGGATGGTAGAGTGATTGTTTAGGTTGGTAGAGGGATTGTTTAGAGTAGGAGGGTAGAGTGATTGTTTAGGATGGTAGAGGAATTGTTTAGGTTGGTAGAGGGATTGTTTAGGTTGGTAGAGTGATTGTTTAGGTTGGTATAGGGATTGTTTAGGTTGGTAGAGGGATTGTTTAGAATGGTAGAGGGATTGTTTAGAATGGTAGAGTGATTGTTTAGGTTGGTAGAGGGATTGTTTAGGTTGGTAGAGGGATTGTTTAGGATGGTAGAGTGATTGTTTAGGATGGTAGAGGGATTGTTTAGGTTGGTAGAGGGATTGTTTAGGTTGGTAGAGGGATTGTTTAGGTTGGTAGAGGGATTGTTTAGGATGGTAGAGGGATTGTTTAGAGTAGGATGGTAGAGGGATTGTTTGGGATGGTAGAGGGATTGTTTAGGATGCTAGAGGGATTGTTTAGAATTGTAGAGGGATTGTATAGGATGGTAGCTGGATTGTTTAGGATGGTAGAGGTATTGTTTAGGATAGTAGAGGATTGCTTTGAGTAAGATGGTAGAGGGATTGTTTAGAATAGAATGGTAGAGGAATTGTTTAGGATGGTAGAGGGATTGTTTAGAGTAGGATGGTAGAGGGATTGCTTTGAGTAGGATGGTAGAGGGATTGTTTAGAATAGAATGGTAGAGGAATTGTTTAGGATGGTAGAGGGATTGTTTAGAGTAGGATGGTAGAGGGATTGCTTTGAGTAGGATGGTAGAGGGATTGTTTAGAGTAGGATGGTAGAGGGATTGCTTTGAGTAGGATGGTAGAGGGATTGTTTAGAGTAGGATGGTAGAGGGATTGCTTTGAGTAGGATGGTTGAGGCATTCTTTAGAGTAGGTCGGTAGAGGGATTCTTTAGAGTAGGATGGTAGAGGGATTTCTTTGAGTAGGATGGTTGAGGAATTGTTTGAGTAGGATGATAGAGGGATTGTTAAGAGTAGGATGATAGAGGGATTGATTTGAGTAGGATGGTTGAGGCATTCTTTAGTGTAGGTCGGTAGAGGGATTTTTTAGAGTAGGATGGTAGAGGGATTTCTTTGAGTAGGATGGTTGAGGAATTGTTTAAGTAGGATGGTAGAGGGATTGTTTAGAGTAGGATGGTAGAGGGATTGTTTAGAGTAGGATGGTAGAGGAATTGTTTGAGTAGGATGGTAGAGAGATTTCTTTGAGTAGGATGGTAGAGGGATTGTTTAGAGTAGGATGGTAGAGGGCAGTTTAATCAAGGTGAGATTGATTAAAAGTGCCTTCAGAAAGTATTTATACCCCTTTTTGTTGTGTTACAGCCTGAATTCAAAACAGACATGTTAGTTAGAATAACCTCTGGCAGCGATTACAGCTGTGAGTCTTTCTGGGTACGTCTCTAAGAGCTTTGCACACCTGGACTGTACAATAAATGTTGCATATTATATTATATTTAAAATTCTTCAAGCTCTGTCAAGTTGGTTGTTGATCATTGCTAGACTGCCATTTTAAAGTCTTGCCATAGATTTTCAGGCCAATTTAAGTATGTAACTAGGCCACTCAGGAACATTCAATGTCGTCTTGGTAAACAACTCCAGTGTATATTTGGCTTTATGTTCTAGGTTATTGTCCTGCTGAAAGGGGAATTTGTCTCCCAGTGCCTGTTGGAAAGCCTGTGCTTAGCTCTATCTGTCACGCTCTGACCTTAGATCTCTAGTTTCTTTATATTTTGGTTAGGTCAAGGTGTGACGAGGGTGGGTATGCTAGTTTTTGTATTGTCTAGGTTTTTTTTGTATGTCTAGGGGTTTTGTAGGTCTAGGTATTTGTATGTCTATGGTGGCCTGATATGGTTCCCAAACAGAGGCAGCTGTTTATTGTTGTCTCTGATTGGGGATCATATTTAGGTAGCCATTTTCCCTTTTGTGTTCGTGGGTTCTTGTTCTATGTTTAGCTGCCTGTCTGCACTATTCGTATAGCTTCACGTTTCGTTCGTTGTTCTTTATTGTTTTTGTTTAAGTGAGTTTCTCTTTATTAAAAGTATGAGGAAATCTATCCACGCTGCGCCTTAGTCTCCTTCGTATAACGCTGTCACAACCACTAAACTTTGCAACTGTTTTACAGTCACCATTGACCTCATGGTGAAATCCCTGAGCGGTTTCCTTCCTCTCCGGCAACCGAGTTAGGAAGGACGCCTGTATCTTTGTAGTGACTGGGTGTATTGATACACCATCCATAGTGTAATGAATAACTTACCATGCTCAAAGGGATATTCAATGTCTGCTTTTTTAAAATCCATCTACCAATAGGTGCCCTTCTTTGAGAGGCAATGGAAAACCTCTTTGTTCACTGCTTGACTGAGGGACCTTACATATAATTGTATGTGTGGGGTACAGCGATGAGCTAGGTCATAAAAAAAGTTAAACACTTACTGCACATAGAGTCCATGCAGCTTATTATGTGACTTGTTAATTAAGCAACTTTTTTTTACCCCAGAACGTATTTAGGCTTGGCCAAACAAAGGGGATGAATACTGATTGACTCAAGACATTTCAGCTTTTCATTTCTAATTCATTTGTAAACATTTCAAAAAACATAAATCCACTTTGACATTATGGGGAATTGCGTGTAGGTCAGTGACACAACATCGACATCTCAATTTATTCCATTTTAAATTCAGGCTGTAAAAAAAATGTATAAAAAGTCAAGGGGTGTGAATACTTTCTGAAGGCTCTGTATTTGTGTGTCTTGTCACATTGCAAGACAGAACAGCACAAACAGATCTGGGATCAGGCTAATAAACAGTTCTGGGACCAGGCTAATAAACAGATCTGGGATCAGGCTAATAAACAGATCTGGGACCAGGCTAATAAACAGATCTGGGATCAGGCTAATAAACAGTTCTGGGACCAGGCTAATAAACAGTTCTGGGACCAGGCTAATAAACAGTTCTGGGACCAGGCTAATAAACAGTTCTGGGACCAGGCTAATAAACATTTCTGGGACCAGGCTAATAAACAGTTCTGGGACCAGGCTAATAAACAGTTCTGGGACCAGGCTAATAAAAAGTTCTGGGACCAGGCTAATAAACCGTTCTGGGACCAGGCTAATAAACAGTTCTGGGATCAGGCTAATAAACATATCTGGGACCAGGCTAATAAACAGTTCTGGGACCAGGCTAATAAACAGTTCTGGGATCAGGCTAATAAACAGTTCTGGGATCAGGCTAATAAACAGTTCTGGGACCAGGCTAATAAACAAACACTCCAAGGGACATTTTCATCTATATAGAGGAATTTCAACTATTAGCCCTTCATAACACCATGCAGCATCACATCTAACACAAAGCAAAGAAGAGTGCTAGGCTGCATCCCAAACAGCACCCTATTTCCTATGTACTGCACTACTTTTGACCAAAGCCCTATGGGCCCTGCTACCACTACTTCTCATTCTTGGCTGATGCAAGCAAGCAATCGTTCAATATTATTAGAGCCATTGCTGCTGATGCCTTTTACAAATATAATAGCCACACATCTACAAAAAGATGTGATTACTAAGACCTATAGCATTGCGTTGTACTAGAAAATGTTGCTCTTCTCAATGAAGCATTGCTTGAGGAACCTGCCAAGGCTATCCTCTGTCACCCTTAGCTTTTTGCTGTCCCCTTAGCCTACATCTAGGGCCCAGATGTTCCTGGTCCTTCCATCGACATCCATCACATCCTGTCTCACTGTTCAGGTCAGATCATTGACCACATGTGTCCTCTTAAACCACAGTAATTGTCTGTTAAGATCAAACTGAAGTGAAGGGGGAATTCAGCTACTACTGAAGCTTGTTTCTCAACTTCAACTTTCAGTGCTGAATTTCCTCTTCACTTCAGTTTGCTCCTCAATTGTTGCACCTTGGTCGGAGAATGAGGTAGTGGTAGGGCTCCCCTCCCTTTGTTTGTTTAGATCACTCACCAGTTGCATCCTCGTAAACCACAGTGACTGTCTTCCACTTGTAGTACTGTACGATGTCCAGTATGGCTCTGCTGATGGAGGCATACTCTGGGTACAGGTTGATGTAGAAGCTGTCCTTGTTGTCCACAGAGGGGTGTTTCCACCGGGTCTGGATATGAGGTACCTTAGGAGGGACATAAATACAATGTTTATTTTTCATCAATGTTATGTTAAGTGATCATTTGTTATGTGAGGAACACAAATGCAATGTTTTTATTTATTTTACTCGAGAATCGCATTAGAAATAAGCTTAAAGCTTTAATGTGTTCTCCTCTGGGAATTCTTTGTACTTTTAAATGGTTTTAAACAGGTACAAATTGTTTTTACCCCCAAAAAATAAATCAGTCAATCAATCAACCAATCAATTTTAAACAATATGATGTTATGTGATGGTGTGCTATGTTATGTTATGTGATATGTTATGTGATGGTGTGTTATGTTTTGTTGTGTGATATGTTATGTGATGGTGTGCTATGTTATGTTGTGTGATATGTTACGTGATGGTGTGTTATGTTGTGTTGTGTGATATGTTATGTGATGGTGTGTTATGTTGTGTTGTGTGATATGTTATGTGATGGTGTGTTATGTTGTGTTGTGTGATATGTTATGTGATGGTGTGTTATGTTATGTTGTGTGATATGTTATGTGATGGTGTGCTATGTTATGTTGTGTGATATGTTATGTCATGGTGTGTTATGTTATGTGATATGTTATGTGATGTTTTGTTGTGTTGTGTGATATGTTATGTGATGGTGTGTTATGTTATGTTATGTTGTGTGATATGTTATTGGGACGTTAGGTTGCGGTGGTTCCTTCTTTAAAAGTTGCATCATACTGCAGTACACTTTGCAGGCTGCTGCAGCATTCTGTGGCACGTTATATTTTTGTCAGCCATTTCTTCTGTTAAGTTGCTAGTTGCTAGTTTGACCACCAGAGGGCATTTTTGACAAGCATTTGATAGTCTTCCGTATTGGCATTAACAGAGAATTTAAAACCTTTTTTGTAATGACATAGTATAATGGGATTGATTTTAAGATAGCCTGCAAAGTAATGTCATACTTTCCAGGTCCATACCCAAACAGTTCGAACTACTAATTTTGAAAATTACTCTCTCCAGAAATAAGTCTCTCACTGTTGCCGCCCGCTACCGACCCCCCTCAGCTCCCATCTGTGCCCTGGACACCATTTGTGAATTGATCGCCCCCCATCTAGCTTCAGAGTTTGTTCTGTTAGGTGACCTAAACTGGGATATGCTTAACACCCCGGCAGTCCTACAATCTAAGCTAGATGCCCTCAATCTCACACAAATCATCAAGGAACCCACCAGGTACAACCCTAACTCTGTAAACAAGGGCACCCTCATAGACGTCATCCTGACCAACTGGCCCTCCAAATACACCTCCGCTGTCTTCAACCAGGATCTCAGCGATCACTGCCTCATTGCCTGTATCCGCCACGGAGCCGCAGTCAAACGACCACCCCTCATCACTGTCAAACGCTCCCTAAAACACTTCTGTGAGCAGGCCTTTCTAATCGACCTGGCCCGGGTATCCTGGAAGGACATTGACCTCATCCCGTCAGTTGAGGATGCCTGGTCATTCTTTAAAAGTAACTTCCTCACCATTTTAGATAAGCATGTTCCGTTCAAAAAATGCAGAACTAAGAACAGATACAGCCCTTGGTTCACTCCAGACCTGACTGCCCTCGACCAGCACAAAAACATCCTGTGGCGGACTGCAATAGCATCGAATAGTCCTCGTGATATGCAACTGTTTAGAGAAGTCAGGAACCAATACACGCAGTCAGTCAGGAAAGCTAAGGCCAGCTTCTTCAGGCAGAAGTTTGCATCCTGTAGCTCCAACTCCAAAAAGTTCTGGGACACTGTGAAGTCCATAGAGAACAAGAGCGCCTCATCCCAGCTGCCCACTGCACTGAGGCTAGGTAACACGGTCACCACCGATAAATCCATGATTATCGAAAACTTCAATAAGCATTTCTCAACGGCTGGACATGCCTTCCGCCTGGCTACTCCAACCTCGGCCAACAGCTCCGCCCCCCCCGCAGCTCCTCGCCCAAGCCTCTCCAGGTTCTCCTTTACCCAAATCCAGATAGCAGATGTTCTGAAAGAGCTGCAAAACCTGGACCCGTACAAATCAGCTGGGCTTGACAATCTGGACCCTCTATTTCTGAAACTATCCGCCGCCATTGTCGCAACCCCTATTACCAGCCTGTTCAACCTCTCTTTCATATCGTCTGAGATCCCCAAGGATTGGAAAGCTGCCGCAGTCATCCCCCTCTTCAAAGGGGGAGACACCCTGGACCCAAACTGTTACAGACCTATATCCATCATGCCCTGCCTATCTAAGGTCTTCGAAAGCCAAGTCAACAAACAGGTCACTGACCATCTCGAATCCCACCGTACCTTCTCCGCTGTGCAATCTGGTTTCCGAGCTGGTCACGGCTGCACCTCAGCCACACTCAAGATACTAAACGATATCATAACCGCCATCGATAAAAGACAGTACTGTGCAGCCGTCTTCATCGACCTTGCCAAGGCTTTCGACTCTGTCAATCACCATATTCTTATCGGCAGACTCAATAGCCTCGGTTTTTCGGATGACTGCCTTGCCTGGTTCACCAATTACTTTGCAGACAGAGTTCAGTGTGTCAAATCGGAGGGCATGCTGTCCGGTCCTCTGGCAGTCTCTATGGGGGTGCCACAGGGTTCAATTCTCGGGCCGACTCTTTTCTCTGTATATATCAATGATGTTGCTCTTGCTGCGGGCGATTCCCTGATCCACCTCTACGCAGACGACACCATTCTATATACCTTCGGCCCGTCATTGGACACTGTGCTATCTAACCTCCAAACGAGCTTCAATGCCATACAACACTCCTTCCGCGGCCTCCAACTGCTCTTAAACGCTAGTAAAACCAAATGCATGCTTTTCAACCGATCGCTGCCTGCACCCGCATGCCCAACTATCATCACCACCCTGGATGGTTCCGACCTTGAATATGTGGACATCTATAAATACCTAGGTGTCTGGCTAGACTGCAAACTCTCCTTCCAGACTCATATCAAACATCTCCAATCAAAAATCAAATCAAGAGTCGGCTTTCTATTCCGCAACAAAGCCTCCTTCACTCACGCCGCCAAGCTTACCCTAGTAAAACTGACTATCCTACCAATCCTCGACTTCGGCGATGTCATCTACAAAATGGCTTCCAACACTCTACTCAGCAAACTGGATGCAGTCTATCACAGTGCCATCCGTTTTGTCACTAAAGCACCTTATACCACCCACCACTGCGACTTGTATGCTCTAGTCGGCTGGCCCTCGCTACATATTCGTCGCCAGACCCACTGGCTCCAGGTCATCTACAAGTCCTTGCTAGGTAAAGCTCCGCCTTATCTCAGTTCACTGGTCACGATGGCAACACCCATCCGTAGCACTCGCTCCAGCAGGTGTATCTCACTGATCATCCCTAAAGCCAACACCTCATTTGGCCGCCTTTCGTTTCAGTACTCTGCTGCCTGTGACTGGAACGAACTGCAAAAATCGCTGAAGTTGGAGACTTTTATCTCCCTCACCAACTTCAAGCATCAGCTAACTGAGCAGCTAACCGATCGCTGCAGCTGTACATAGTCTATTGGTAAATAGCCCACCCATTTTCACCTACCTCATTCCCATACTGTTTTTATTTATTTACTTTTCTGCTCTTTTGCACACCAATATCTCTACCTGTACATCTGTACCATCTGATCATTTATCACTCCAGTGTTAATCTGCAAAATTGTAATTATTCGCCTACCTCCTCATGCCTTTTGCACACATTGTATATAGACTCCCCCTTTTTTTTCTACTGTGTTATTGACTTGTTAATTGTTTACTCCATGTGTAACTCTGTGTTGTCTGTTCACACTGCTATGCTTTATCTTGGCCAGGTCGCAGTTGCAAATGAGAACTTGTTCTCAACTAGCCTACCTGGTTAAATAAAGGTGAAATAAATAAAATAAAAAAGAAATTTGGCTTCATTAATTTGATTAATATTATGGTGTTTCTATTCAGAGAAAAAATGAAAAACGAAACCCTCAGGGTTTCCGTTAGGATGGAAAAGAAAATATGGCGCTGTACAACGGGAGGAAGGAGTAGGCTGTCCTTGTAAATAAGAATTTGTTCTTAACTTGCATAGTTAAATAAAGGTTACACTAAGAGCACATCATTTCTGCACTCTAATATTCTATTTCTTGTTTAACCAATACTCAAATGGTGATTAAGTGAAAATAAAAATCTTATTGATTTATCAAGACCAGTCCCCATGCTTACCTCAGAGCAGCATGAAACAATGCTAAAATAGTTATGGGCTTTTGGTTCTAACTTCAATATGCTCTTTAAATAAATAAGACCTACACCATTTTGAACAGCACATTACACAACACCAGTGAGACTCATTTCGCCTATGGTAGGCCTACAGTATATAGCAAAAAAAATACAAATTCAATGATGTGACTCTCCACCAATAATTACATTAAGAGGATTGGTGGAGTCTATATTAATATCTAAGGGCATTTTCCTTACATTTGAGGATTAGAGGTGTAACGGCTCTTGTCGAAAGGAGTGGACCAAAGCGCAGCGTGGAAAGTGTTCATGATTTTTATTTTCAAAAAACACTCAAACAAAATAACCAAAGTGAAAACGAAAACACACAGTTCTGTCAGGTACAGACATTAAACAGAAAACAAGATCCCACAAAACCCAAAAGGAAAATTACAACTTGTGATCCCCAATCAGAGACAACAATACACTCTGATTGGGAACCACACACGGCCAAAAACAAAGATATAGAAAACAGACTTTCCCACCCGAGTCACACCCTGACCTAACCAAAAAGATAATTAAAAGGATCTCCCCCCCAAAGGTGCGGACTCCGGCCGCAAACCTGAACCTATAGGGGAAGGTCCGGGTGGGCATCTACTCTCGGTGGGGGCTCTGGTGTGGGATGCAGACCCCGCTCCGCTTGAGGCTCCCCCCACTTCGGTGGCACCTCTGGTGCAGTGATCTTTGCTGGGACCTCCTGACCGGGGACCGTCGCTGGAGGCTCCAGACCAGGGACCGTCGCTGGAGGCTCCGGACCGCGGATCATCACTGGAGGCTTCGGGCCATGGATCATCACTGGAGGCTTCGGGCCATGGATCATCACTGGAGGTGTCGGGCCATGGATCATCACTGGAGGCTTCGGGCCATGGATCATCACTGGAGGCTTCGTACGTGGAGCCGGAACAGGTCTCACCGGACTGAGGAGACGTACTGGCAGCCTGGTACGTGGACCTGCCACAACGCGTCCTGGCTGGATACCCACTTTAGCTCGGTGAGTGTGGAGAGCTGGCACAGGATGTACTGGGCTATGAAGACGCACTGGAGGCATAGTGCGTAGAGCCTGCGCAGGATATACTGGGCCGTGGAGGCGCACTGGAGGTCTGAAGCGTAGAGCTGGCACAACGCGTTCTGGCTGAATACCCACTGTAGCACGGCAAGTGCGGGAGCTGGAACAGGCCGCGCTGGGTTGTGCTGGCGAACTGTTGATACCATGTGTAGAGCTGGCGCAGGATATCCTGGGCCGAAGAGACGCACCGGAGACCAGGAGTGCTGAGCTGGCACAATCTGTCTTGGCTGAATGCCCACTCTAGCACCGCAACTGCGGGGAGCTGGAACAGAGCGCACCGGGCTGTGAATGCGCACTGGAGACACCGTGCGCATCACAGCATAACACGGTGCCTGACCGGTCACACCCGGTCACACTTTATTTAACCAGGATCCCTGCTCCTCCCGGCCACGCTGCTTGGTCCTTTGGTGGTGGGATCTTCTGTAACGGCTTTCGTGTGGACCAAAGCGCAGCACACTCAAACAAAATAACCAAAGTGAAAACAAAAGCGCACAGTTCTGTCAGGTGCAGACATTAAACAGAAAACAAGATCCCACAAAACCCAAAAGGAAAATGACAACTTATACAGTGGGGCAAGAAAGTATTTAGTCAGCCACCAATTGTGCAAGTTCTCCCACTTAAAAATACGAGAGAGGCCTGTAATTTTCATCATAGGTACACTTCAACTATGACAGACAAAATGAGAAAAAAAATCCAGAAAATCACATTGTAGGATTTTTAATTAATTTATTTGCAAATTATGGTGGAAAATAAGTATTTTGCCCCACTGTATGTTTTTTATTTATTTTTTATTTCACCTTTATTTAACCAGGTAGGAAAGTTGAGAACACCTTTATTTAACCAGGTAGGCAAGTTGAGAACACCTTTATTTAACCAGGTAGGCAAGTTGAGAACAAGTTCTCATTTACAATTGCGACCTGGCCAAGATAAAGCAAAGCAGTTCGACACATACAACGACACAGAGTTGCACATGGAGTAAAACAAACATACAGTCAATAATACAGTATAAACAAGTCTATATACGATGTGAGCAAATGAGTTGAGATAAGGGAGGTAAAGGCAAAAAGGCCATGGTGGCAAAGTAAATACAATATAGCAAGGAAAACACTGGAATGGTAGATTTGCAATGGGAGAATGTGCAAAGTAGAAATAAAAAGAATGGGGTGTAAAGGAGCAAAATAAATTAATTAATTAAATACAGTAGGGAAAGAGGTAGTTGTTTGGGCTAAATTATAGGTGGACTATGTACAGGTGCAGTAATCTGTGAGCTGCTCTGACAGTTGGTGCTTAAAGCTAGTGAGGGAGATAAGTGTTTCCAGTTTCAGAGATTTTTGTAGTTCGTTCCAGTCATTGGCAGCAGAGAACTGGAAAGAGAGGCGGCCAAAGAAAGAATTGGTTTTGGGGGTGACTAGAGAGATATACCTGCTGGAGCGTGTGCTACAGGTGGGAGATGCAATGGTGACCAGCGAGCTGAGATAAGGGGGGACTTTACCTAGCAGGGTCTTTTAGATGACATGGAGCCAGTGGGTTTGGCGACGAGTATGAAGCGAGGGCCAGCCAACGAGAGCGTACAGGTCGCAATGGTGGGTAGTATATGGGGCTTTGGTGACAAAACGGATTGCACTGTGATAGACTGCATCCAATTTGTTGAGTAGGGTATTGGAGGCTATTTTGTAAATGACATCGCCAAAGTCGAGGATTGGTAGGATGGTCAGTTTTACAAGGGTATGTTTGGCAGCATGAGTGAAGGATGCTTTGTTGCGAAATAGGAAGCCAATTCTAGATTTAACTTTGGATTGGAGATGTTTGATATGGGTCTGGAAGGAGAGTTTACAGTCTAACCAGACACCTAAGTATTTGTAGTTGTCCACGTATTCTAAGTCAGAGCCGTCCAGAGTAGTAATGTTGGACAGGCGGGTAGGTAGAGGTAGCGATCGGTTGAAGAGCATGCATTTAGTTTTACTTGTATTTAAGAGCAATTGGAGGCCACGGAAGGAGAGTTGTATGGCATTGAAGCTTGCCTGGAGGGTTGTTAACACAGTGTCCAAAGAAGGGCCAGAAGTATACAGAATGGTGTCGTCTGCGTAGAGGTGGATCAGAGACTCACCAGCAGCAAGAGCGACCTCATTGATGTATAAAGAGAAGAGAGTCGGTCCGAGAATTAAACCCTGTGGCACCCCCATAGAGACTGCCAGAGGTCCGGACAGCAGACCCTCCGATTTGACACACTGAACTCTATCAGAGAAGTAGTTGGTGAACCAGGCGAGGCAATCATTTGAGAAACCAAGGCTGTTGAGTCTGCCGATGAGGATGTGGTGATTGACAGAGTCGAAAGCCTTGGCCAGTAATGTTTCTTATCGATGGCGGTTAAGATATCATTTAGGACCTTGAGCGTGGCTGAGGTGCACCCATGACCAGCTCTGAAACCAGATTGCATAGCAGAGAAGGTATGGTGAGATTTAAATGGTCGGTAATCTGTTTGTTGACTTGGCTTTCGAAGACCTCAGAAAGGCATGGTAGGATAGATATAGGTCTGTAGCAGTTTGGGTCAAGAGTGTCACCCCCTTTGAAGAGGGGGATGACCGCAGCTGCTTTCCAATCTTTGGGAATCTCAGATGACACGAAAGAGAGGTTGAACAGGCTAGTAATAGGGGTGGCAACAATTTTGGCAGATAATTTTAGAAAGAAAGGGTCCAGATTGTCTAGCCCGGCTGATTTGTAGGGGTCCAGATTTTGCAGCTCATTCAGACCGTGGTCAGCTGAGTACCAACGATTAGCCAGTAAATAAGCTAACTAGCTTCTGAACTAGCCCCTGAACCAGCTTCAGAGTAGCTTCTGGACCAGCTTCTGGCTAGCTCCCGGCTAGCTTCTGGCTAATTTCTGGCTAGCCTCTCGGAGGATCACAGATCTGAGGTAAATAATACTTTTTTATATAAATATAAATTGGTGAAGCGGATTGCAGGAGAGTGTTCTGAAGATGAGTTTTTGGAAAATTAAAAATGAATGTGAAAAAAAAGTTGTAAATATATATATATATATACGGGACACGACAGGACGAGGACAAAAATACGTCTGAACTGCTATGCCATCTTGAAGTGGATGTATGTGTATGTGATCCCCAATCAGAGACAACGATAGACCCAGCCTCTGACTGGGAACCACACACACTCACACACACACACACACACACACAGCCAAAAACAAAGAAATAGAAAACATAGACTTTCCCACCCGAGTCACACCCTGACCTAACATAGAGAATAATGAAGATCTCTAAGGTCAGGGCGTGACAAGAGGACTCTATATTAATATCTAAGGGGCATTTTCTGTTAGGATCTGTGAGAATATCTGGGAATATTTAAGGGGCTTTTATGTCATTCTAAATTAATTAATAATAATAATCACTTTGTTTAAAAAGTAATGATATTTTGGAGATTCAGTTTTCATTTAACCTAGAGTGAGTGAGAAAAAGGCAATTCTTGAACATGGGGTGAGACTAATTTGTAAATAAATCCTGTTTGTTATGAAGCCAGTTTGTTAGTTTGTCGATGTGTATGTTTTTTCCATCTGTTGGTGTGCAACACAACAAGTTAGCTATATTTTCAGCACCAGACACTGTTCCCCTCCTATTGATGGCGCTGCGGTTGCCGCCAGTCGTTTTTTAAATGTAACCTTTATTTAACTAGGCAAGTCAGGTAAGAACAAACTCTTATCTACAATGACGGCCTACCCCGGCCAAACCCGGATGACGCTGGGCCAATTGTGCGCCGCCCTATGGCACTCCCAATCACGGTCGGATGTGATGCAGCCTGGATTCGAACCAGGGACTGTAGTAAAGGCTCTTGCACCGAGATGACGCGCACACACGGCCCCTATTCCCACTGATTGATTGTATTTGTATATATGTGCCCTTTGGTTTCCATTGGGCGGTTTCCATTGGGCGGTCGATTATTGTTACCGTGTCCGTTGGTGCGTGTGAGTACCTGTATGTTTTGGGTTTCTACCCTGTGTTTTGATTGGTCTTCGTGCCCGTGCCTTTACACGGCACGCCTTAATTTTGGTGAAATAAAAACAAACTATTTCGCATTCCTGCGCCTGCTGCCCGAATCATTTATGCCAATGTAACCTATATACAGTTGAAGTCTGAAGTTTACATACACTCAGGTTGGAGTCATTAAAACTCATTTTTCAACCACTCCACAAATTTCTTGTTAACAAACTATAGTTTTGGCAAGTCAGTTAGGACATCTACTTTGTGCATGACACAAGTAATTTTTCCAACAATTGTTTACAGACAGAGTAATTGACTGTGACTTAAAACAGCTTGGAAATTTCCAGAAAATGATGTTATGGCTTTAGAGGCTTCTGATAGGCTAATTGACATAATTTGAGTCAATTGGAGGTGTACCTGTGGATGTATTTCAAGGCCTACCTTCAAACTCAGTGCCACTTTGCTTGACATCATGGGAAAATTAAAAGAAATAAGCCAAGACCTCAGAAAAATAATTGTAGACCCCCACAAGTCTGGTTCATTCTTGGGAGCAATTTCCAAATGCCAGAAGGTACCACGTTCATCTGTACAAACAATAGTATGCAATTGTAAACACCATGGGACCACGCAGCCATCATACCGCTCAGGAAGGAGACGCCTTCTGTCTCCTAGAGATGAACGTACATTTGTGCGAAAAGTGCAAATCAATCCCAGATCAACAGCAAAGGACCTTGTGAAAATGCTGGAGGAAACAGGTACAAAAGTATCTATATCCACAGTAAAACAAGTCCTATATCGACATAACCTGAAAGGCCGCTCAGCAAGGAAGAAGCCACTGCTCCAAAACTGCAATAAAACAGCCAGACTACGGTTTGCAACAGCACATGGGGACAAAGATCATACTTTTTGGAGAAATGTCCTCTGGTCTGATGAATCAAAAATAGAACTGTTTGGCCATAATGACCATCATTATGTTAGGAGGAAAAAGGGAGAGGCTTGCAAAACGAAGAACACCATCCCAACCATGAAGCACGGGTTTGGCAGAATCATATTGTGGGGGTGCTTTGCTGCAGGAGGGACTGGTGCACTTCACAAAATAGATGGCATCATGAGAAAGGAAAATTATATGGATATACTGAAGAAACATCTCAAGGCATCAGTCAGGGAGTTAAAGCTTGGTCGCAAATGGGTCTTCCAAATGGACAATGACCCCAAGCATACTTCCAAAGTTGTGGCAAAATGGCTTAAGGACAACAAAGTCAAGCAAAGCCAAGGATCATCACTGGAGGTGTCGGGCCATGGATCATCACTGGAGGCTTCGGGCCATGGATCATCACTGGAGGCTTCGTACGTGGAGCCGGAACAGGTCTCACCGGACTGAGGAGACGTACTGGCAGCCTGGTACGTGGACCTGCCACAACGCGTCCTGGCTGGATACCCACTTTAGCTCGGTGAGTGTGGAGAGCTGGCACAGGATGTACTGGGCTATGAAGACGCACTGGAGGCATAGTGCGTAGAGCCTGCGCAGGATATACTGGGCCGTGGAGGCGCACTGGAGGTCTGAAGCGTAGAGCTGGCACAACGCGTTCTGGCTGAATACCCACTGTAGCACGGCAAGTGCGGGAGCTGGAACAGGCCGCGCTGGGTTGTGCTGGCGAACTGTTGATACCATGTGTAGAGCTGGCGCAGGATATCCTGGGCCGAAGAGACGCACCGGAGACCAGGAGTGCTGAGCTGGCACAATCTGTCTTGGCTGAATGCCCACTCTAGCACCGCAACTGCGGGGAGCTGGAACAGAGCGCACCGGGCTGTGAATGCGCACTGGAGACACCGTGCGCATCACAGCATAACACGGTGCCTGACCGGTCACACCCGGTCACACTTTATTTAACCAGGATCCCTGCTCCTCCCGGCCACGCTGCTTGGTCCTTTGGTGGTGGGATCTTCTGTAACGGCTTTCGTGTGGACCAAAGCGCAGCACACTCAAACAAAATAACCAAAGTGAAAACAAAAGCGCACAGTTCTGTCAGGTGCAGACATTAAACAGAAAACAAGATCCCACAAAACCCAAAAGGAAAATGACAACTTATACAGTGGGGCAAGAAAGTATTTAGTCAGCCACCAATTGTGCAAGTTCTCCCACTTAAAAATACGAGAGAGGCCTGTAATTTTCATCATAGGTACACTTCAACTATGACAGACAAAATGAGAAAAAAAATCCAGAAAATCACATTGTAGGATTTTTAATTAATTTATTTGCAAATTATGGTGGAAAATAAGTATTTTGCCCCACTGTATGTTTTTTATTTATTTTTTATTTCACCTTTATTTAACCAGGTAGGAAAGTTGAGAACACCTTTATTTAACCAGGTAGGCAAGTTGAGAACACCTTTATTTAACCAGGTAGGCAAGTTGAGAACAAGTTCTCATTTACAATTGCGACCTGGCCAAGATAAAGCAAAGCAGTTCGACACATACAACGACACAGAGTTGCACATGGAGTAAAACAAACATACAGTCAATAATACAGTATAAACAAGTCTATATACGATGTGAGCAAATGAGTTGAGATAAGGGAGGTAAAGGCAAAAAGGCCATGGTGGCAAAGTAAATACAATATAGCAAGGAAAACACTGGAATGGTAGATTTGCAATGGGAGAATGTGCAAAGTAGAAATAAAAAGAATGGGGTGTAAAGGAGCAAAATAAATTAATTAATTAAATACAGTAGGGAAAGAGGTAGTTGTTTGGGCTAAATTATAGGTGGACTATGTACAGGTGCAGTAATCTGTGAGCTGCTCTGACAGTTGGTGCTTAAAGCTAGTGAGGGAGATAAGTGTTTCCAGTTTCAGAGATTTTTGTAGTTCGTTCCAGTCATTGGCAGCAGAGAACTGGAAAGAGAGGCGGCCAAAGAAAGAATTGGTTTTGGGGGTGACTAGAGAGATATACCTGCTGGAGCGTGTGCTACAGGTGGGAGATGCAATGGTGACCAGCGAGCTGAGATAAGGGGGGACTTTACCTAGCAGGGTCTTTTAGATGACATGGAGCCAGTGGGTTTGGCGACGAGTATGAAGCGAGGGCCAGCCAACGAGAGCGTACAGGTCGCAATGGTGGGTAGTATATGGGGCTTTGGTGACAAAACGGATTGCACTGTGATAGACTGCATCCAATTTGTTGAGTAGGGTATTGGAGGCTATTTTGTAAATGACATCGCCAAAGTCGAGGATTGGTAGGATGGTCAGTTTTACAAGGGTATGTTTGGCAGCATGAGTGAAGGATGCTTTGTTGCGAAATAGGAAGCCAATTCTAGATTTAACTTTGGATTGGAGATGTTTGATATGGGTCTGGAAGGAGAGTTTACAGTCTAACCAGACACCTAAGTATTTGTAGTTGTCCACGTATTCTAAGTCAGAGCCGTCCAGAGTAGTAATGTTGGACAGGCGGGTAGGTAGAGGTAGCGATCGGTTGAAGAGCATGCATTTAGTTTTACTTGTATTTAAGAGCAATTGGAGGCCACGGAAGGAGAGTTGTATGGCATTGAAGCTTGCCTGGAGGGTTGTTAACACAGTGTCCAAAGAAGGGCCAGAAGTATACAGAATGGTGTCGTCTGCGTAGAGGTGGATCAGAGACTCACCAGCAGCAAGAGCGACCTCATTGATGTATAAAGAGAAGAGAGTCGGTCCGAGAATTAAACCCTGTGGCACCCCCATAGAGACTGCCAGAGGTCCGGACAGCAGACCCTCCGATTTGACACACTGAACTCTATCAGAGAAGTAGTTGGTGAACCAGGCGAGGCAATCATTTGAGAAACCAAGGCTGTTGAGTCTGCCGATGAGGATGTGGTGATTGACAGAGTCGAAAGCCTTGGCCAGTAATGTTTCTTATCGATGGCGGTTAAGATATCATTTAGGACCTTGAGCGTGGCTGAGGTGCACCCATGACCAGCTCTGAAACCAGATTGCATAGCAGAGAAGGTATGGTGAGATTTAAATGGTCGGTAATCTGTTTGTTGACTTGGCTTTCGAAGACCTCAGAAAGGCATGGTAGGATAGATATAGGTCTGTAGCAGTTTGGGTCAAGAGTGTCACCCCCTTTGAAGAGGGGGATGACCGCAGCTGCTTTCCAATCTTTGGGAATCTCAGATGACACGAAAGAGAGGTTGAACAGGCTAGTAATAGGGGTGGCAACAATTTTGGCAGATAATTTTAGAAAGAAAGGGTCCAGATTGTCTAGCCCGGCTGATTTGTAGGGGTCCAGATTTTGCAGCTCATTCAGACCGTGGTCAGCTGAGTACCAACGATTAGCCAGTAAATAAGCTAACTAGCTTCTGAACTAGCCCCTGAACCAGCTTCAGAGTAGCTTCTGGACCAGCTTCTGGCTAGCTCCCGGCTAGCTTCTGGCTAATTTCTGGCTAGCCTCTCGGAGGATCACAGATCTGAGGTAAATAATACTTTTTTATATAAATATAAATTGGTGAAGCGGATTGCAGGAGAGTGTTCTGAAGATGAGTTTTTGGAAAATTAAAAATGAATGTGAAAAAAAAGTTGTAAATATATATATATATATACGGGACACGACAGGACGAGGACAAAAATACGTCTGAACTGCTATGCCATCTTGAAGTGGATGTATGTGTATGTGATCCCCAATCAGAGACAACGATAGACCCAGCCTCTGACTGGGAACCACACACACTCACACACACACACACACACAGCCAAAAACAAAGAAATAGAAAACATAGACTTTCCCACCCGAGTCACACCCTGACCTAACATAGAGAATAATGAAGATCTCTAAGGTCAGGGCGTGACAAGAGGACTCTATATTAATATCTAAGGGGCATTTTCTGTTAGGATCTGTGAGAATATCTGGGAATATTTAAGGGGCTTTTATGTCATTCTAAATTAATTAATAATAATAATCACTTTGTTTAAAAAGTAATGATATTTTGGAGATTCAGTTTTCATTTAACCTAGAGTGAGTGAGAAAAAGGCAATTCTTGAACATGGGGTGAGACTAATTTGTAAATAAATCCTGTTTGTTATGAAGCCAGTTTGTTAGTTTGTCGATGTGTATGTTTTTTCCATCTGTTGGTGTGCAACACAACAAGTTAGCTATATTTTCAGCACCAGACACTGTTCCCCTCCTATTGATGGCGCTGCGGTTGCCGCCAGTCGTTTTTTAAATGTAACCTTTATTTAACTAGGCAAGTCAGGTAAGAACAAACTCTTATCTACAATGACGGCCTACCCCGGCCAAACCCGGATGACGCTGGGCCAATTGTGCGCCGCCCTATGGCACTCCCAATCACGGTCGGATGTGATGCAGCCTGGATTCGAACCAGGGACTGTAGTAAAGGCTCTTGCACCGAGATGACGCGCACACACGGCCCCTATTCCCACTGATTGATTGTATTTGTATATATGTGCCCTTTGGTTTCCATTGGGCGGTTTCCATTGGGCGGTCGATTATTGTTACCGTGTCCGTTGGTGCGTGTGAGTACCTGTATGTTTTGGGTTTCTACCCTGTGTTTTGATTGGTCTTCGTGCCCGTGCCTTTACACGGCACGCCTTAATTTTGGTGAAATAAAAACAAACTATTTCGCATTCCTGCGCCTGCTGCCCGAATCATTTATGCCAATGTAACCTATATACAGTTGAAGTCTGAAGTTTACATACACTCAGGTTGGAGTCATTAAAACTCATTTTTCAACCACTCCACAAATTTCTTGTTAACAAACTATAGTTTTGGCAAGTCAGTTAGGACATCTACTTTGTGCATGACACAAGTAATTTTTCCAACAATTGTTTACAGACAGAGTAATTGACTGTGACTTAAAACAGCTTGGAAATTTCCAGAAAATGATGTTATGGCTTTAGAGGCTTCTGATAGGCTAATTGACATAATTTGAGTCAATTGGAGGTGTACCTGTGGATGTATTTCAAGGCCTACCTTCAAACTCAGTGCCACTTTGCTTGACATCATGGGAAAATTAAAAGAAATAAGCCAAGACCTCAGAAAAATAATTGTAGACCCCCACAAGTCTGGTTCATTCTTGGGAGCAATTTCCAAATGCCAGAAGGTACCACGTTCATCTGTACAAACAATAGTATGCAATTGTAAACACCATGGGACCACGCAGCCATCATACCGCTCAGGAAGGAGACGCCTTCTGTCTCCTAGAGATGAACGTACATTTGTGCGAAAAGTGCAAATCAATCCCAGATCAACAGCAAAGGACCTTGTGAAAATGCTGGAGGAAACAGGTACAAAAGTATCTATATCCACAGTAAAACAAGTCCTATATCGACATAACCTGAAAGGCCGCTCAGCAAGGAAGAAGCCACTGCTCCAAAACTGCAATAAAACAGCCAGACTACGGTTTGCAACAGCACATGGGGACAAAGATCATACTTTTTGGAGAAATGTCCTCTGGTCTGATGAATCAAAAATAGAACTGTTTGGCCATAATGACCATCATTATGTTAGGAGGAAAAAGGGAGAGGCTTGCAAAACGAAGAACACCATCCCAACCATGAAGCACGGGTTTGGCAGAATCATATTGTGGGGGTGCTTTGCTGCAGGAGGGACTGGTGCACTTCACAAAATAGATGGCATCATGAGAAAGGAAAATTATATGGATATACTGAAGAAACATCTCAAGGCATCAGTCAGGGAGTTAAAGCTTGGTCGCAAATGGGTCTTCCAAATGGACAATGACCCCAAGCATACTTCCAAAGTTGTGGCAAAATGGCTTAAGGACAACAAAGTCAAGCTATTGGAGTGGCCATCACAAAGCCCTGACCTCAATCCCAAAGACAATTTGTGGGCAGAACTGAAAAAGCATGTGTGAGCAAGGAGGCCCACAAACCTGACTCAGTTACACCAGCTCTGTCAGGAGGAATGGGCCAGAATTCACCCAACTTATTGTGGGAAGCTTGTGGAAGGCTACCCAAAACATTTTACCCAGGTTAAACAAATTAAAGATAATGCTACAAAATACTAATTGAGTGCATCCTGACCCCTCCTGTCTCAGCCTCCAATATTTATGCTGCAGTAGTTTGTGTCGGGGGGCTAGGGTCAGTTTGTTATATCTGGAGTACTTCTCCTGTCTTATCCGGTGTCCTGTGTGAATTTAAGTATGCTCTCTCTAATTCTCTCTTTCTTTCTCTCTCTCTGAGGACCTGAGCCCTAGGACCATGCCTCAGGACTACCTGGCATGATGACTACCTGGCATGATGACTCCTTGCTGTCCCCAGTCCACCTGGCCGTGCTGCTGCTCCAGTTTCAACTGTTCTGCCTGTGAATATTATTATTTGACCCTGCTGGCCATTTATGAACATTTGAACATCTTGGCCATGTTCTGTTATAATCTCCACCCGGCACAGCCAGAAGAGGACTGGCCACCCCACATAGCCTGGTTCCTCTCTAGGTTTCTTCCCAGGTTTTGGCCTTTCTAGGGAGTTTTTCCTAGCCACTGTGCTTCTACACCTGCATTGTTTGCTGTTTGGGGTTTTAGGCTGGGTTTCTGTACAGCACTTTGAGATATCAGCTGATGTACGAAGGGCTATATACAGTGCCTTGCGAAAGTATTCGGCCCCCTTGAACTTTGCGACCTTTTGCCACATTTCAGGCTTCAAACATAAAGATATAAAACTGTCTTTTTTTGTGAAGAATCAACAACAAGTGGGACACAATCATGAAGTGGAACGACATTTATTGGATATTTCAAACTTTTTTAACAAATCAAAAACTGAAAAATTGGGCGTGCAAAATTATTCAGCCAAGAGGCCCATGATCACTCTGGATGAACTGCAGAGATCTACAGCTGAGGTGGGAGACTCTGTCCGTAGGACAACAATCAGTCGTATATTGCACAAATCTGGCCTTTATGGAAGAGTGGCAAGAAGAAAGCCATTTCTTAAAGATATCCGTAAAAAATGTTGTTTAAAGTTTGCCACAAGCCACCTGGGAGACACACCAAACATGTGGAAGAAGGTGCTCTGGTCAGATGAAACCAAAATTGAACTTTTTGGCAACAATGCAAAACGTTATGTTTGGCGTAAAAGCAACACAGCTGAACACACCATCCCCACTGTCAAACATGGTGGTGGCAGCATCATGGTTTGGGCCTGCCTTTCTTCAGCAGGGACAGGGAAGATGGTTAAAATTGATGGGAAGATGGATGGAGCCAAATACAGGACCATTCTGGAAGAAAACCTGATGGAGTCTGCAAAAGACCTGAGACTGGGACGGAGATTTGTCTTCCAACAAGACAATGATCCAAAACATAAAGCAAAATCTACAATGGAATGGTTCAAAAATCAACATATCCAGGTGTTAGAATGGCCAAGTCAAAGTCCAGACCTGAATCCAATCGAGAATCTGTGGAAAGAACTGAAAACTGCTGTTCACAAATGCTCTCCATCCAACCTCACTGAGCTCGAGCTGTTTTGCAAGGAGGAATGGGAAAAAATGTCAATCTCTCGATGTGCAAAACTGATAGAGACATACCCCAAGCGACTTACAGCTGTAATCGCAGCAAAAGGTGGCGCTACAAAGTATTAACTTAAGGGGGCTGAATAATTTTGCACGCCCAATTTTTCAGTTTTTGATTTGTTAAAAAAGTTTGAAATATCCAATAAATGTCGTTCCACTTCATGGTTGTGTCCCACTTGTTGTTGATTCTTCACAAAAAAATACAGTTTTATATCTTTATGTTTGAAGCCTGAAATGTGGCAAAAGGTCGCAAAGTTCAAGGGGGCCGAATACTTTCGCAAGGCACTGTATATGTTTCAGGGCGGAATATTCTAATCATTCAATTAACAGACAATTCTCACTCATCAGGTGTATGTAAACTTCTGACTTCAACTGTATATATATATATATTTTGTTTTCAGAACATTAATTGTGTGTAGGTAGATGTGGATAGATAGTTACAAATTATTGGTTGTAAGTTGGGGAAGGGGGTTAACACCTAGCTCGGCTATCCGACAATTCTTTAGTAAAGGTTATTGTTCAGCTAATAGCCCATCCTGCTACGCTTGTTCAGCTAATAGCCCATCCTGCTACGCTTGTTCAGCTAATAGCCCATCCTGCTACGCTTGTTCAGCTAATAGCCCATCCTGCTACGCTTGTTCAGCTAATAGCCCATCCTGCTACGCTTGTTCAGCTAATAGCCCATCCTGCTATGCTTGTTCAGCTAATAGCCCATCCTGCTACGCTTGTTCAGCTAATAGCCCATCCTGCTACGCTTGTTCAGCTAATAGCCCATCCTGCTACGCTTGTTCAGCTAATAGCCCATCCTGCTATGCTTGTTCAGCTAATAGCCCATCCTGCTACGCTTGTTCAGCTAATAGCCCATCCTGCTACGCTTGTTCAGCTAATAGCCCATCCTGCTATGCTTGTTCAGCTAATAGCCCATCCTGCTATGCTTGTTCAGCTAATAGCCCACCCTGCTACGCTTGTTCAGCTAATAGCCCATCCTGCTACGCTTGTTCAGCTAATAGCCCATCCTGCTACGCTTGTTCAGCTAATAGCCCATCCTGCTACGCTTGTTCAGCTAATAGCCCATCCTGCTACGCTTGTTCAGCTAATAGCAAAACCTGCTACGCTTGTTCAGCTAATAGCCCATCCTGCTACGCTTGTTCAGCTAATAGCCCATCCTGCTACGCTTGTTCAGCTAATAGCAAAACCTGCTACGCTTGTTCAGCTAATAGCCCATCCTGCTACGCTTGTTCAGCTAATAGCCCATCCTGCTATGCTTGTTCAGCTAATAGCCCATCCTGCTATGCTTGTTCAGCTAATAGCCCATCCTGCTATGCTTGTTCAGCTAATAGCCCATCCTGCTACGCTTGTGAAAAACTAAGAATAATACTTTCCCCCCTTTCCACGTGATAAAGATTCCAATTGATAAAGTGTTTTTAGCCACAATCGGCCCCAACCCCAATTAATACATTTGGGCACTGTCGTTAGTGTGCTGGACTTTGGGCTAGAATGTTGAGGGTTCAAAGCCTGCTCCCTGCTTGTTTCATGACATTATTATGCCTGCCTCAGAGCAAATAGCCTGGATTGTTACTCCCATCTCATTCCTGCTCTCTTACATGCGTCATTCTCCACCTGAGTGGCTCGCTTGTGGGTGTGCTGGCAGGATGTACAAATTTTTATTCTGTATATATGAATTACAAATCAGCCTTGACTTAAATCATGTTTCTAGTCTATTGCATAGTTACAATGTGTAATCATTGATGTCCCAGGAGCAGGAGTGGTAAACACTGTTGAAGTGTATAATTGTAATACATACAGTGCCTTGCGAAAGTATTCGGCCCCCTTGAACTTTGCGACCTTTTGCCACATTTCAGGCTTCAAACATAAAGATATAAAACTGTATTTTTTTGTGAAGAATCAACAACAAGTGGGACACAATCATGAAGTGGAACGATATTTATTGGATATTTCAAACTTTTTTAACAGATCAAAAGCTGAAAAATTGGGCGCGCAAAATGATTCAGCCCCTTTACTTTCAGTGCAGCAAACTCTCTCCAGAAGTTCAGTGAGGATCTCTGAAATATCCAATGTTGACCTAAATGACTAATGATGATAAATACAATCCACCTGTGTGTAATCAAGTCTCCGTATAAATGCACCTGCACTGTGATAGTCTCAGAGGTCCGTTAAAAGCGCAGAGAGCATCATGAAGAACAAGGAACACACCAGGCAGGTCTGAGATACTGTTGTGAAGAAGTTTAAAGCCGGATTTGGATACAAAAAGATTTCCCAAGCTTTAAACATCCAAAGGAGGACTGTGCAAGCGATAATATTGAAATGGAAGGAGTATCAGACCACTGCAAATCTACCAAGACCTGGCCGTCCCTCTAAACTTTCAGCTCATACAAGGAGAAGACTGATCAGAGATGCAGCCAAGGCCCATGATCACTCTGGATGAACTGCAGAGATCTACAGCTGAGGTGGGAGACTCTGTCCATAGGACAACAATCAGTCATATATTGCACAAATCTGGCCTTTATGGAAGAGTGGCAAGAAGAAAGCCATTTCTTAAAGATATCCATAAAAAGTGTTGTTTAAAGTTTGCCACAAGCCACCTGGGAGACACACCAAACATATGGAAGAAGGTGCTCTGGTCAGATGAAACCAAAATTTAACTTTTTGGCAACAATGCAAAACGTTATGTTTGGCGTAAAAGCAACACACCATCCCCACTGTCAAACATGGTGGTGGCAGCATCATGGTTTGGGCCTGCCTTTCTTCAGCAGGGACAGGGAAGATGGTTAAAATTGATGGGAAGATGGATGGAGCCAAATACAGGACCATTCTGGAAGAAAACCTGATGGAGTCTGCAAAAGACCTGAGACTGGGACGGAGATTTGTCTTCCAACAAGACAATGATCCAAAACATAAAGCAAAATCTACAATGGAATGGTTCAAAAATAAACATATCCAGGTGTTAGAATGGCCAAGTCAAAGTCCAGACCTGAATCCAATCGAGAATCTGTGGAAAGAACTGAAAACTGCTGTTCACAAATGCTCTCCATCCAACCTCACTGAGCTCGAGCTGTTTTGCAAGGAGGAATGGGAAAACATTTCAGTCTCTCGATGTGCAAAACTGATAGAGACATACCCCAAGCGACTTACGGCTGTAATCGCAGCAAAAGGTGGCGCTACAAAGTACTAACTTAAGGGGGCTGAATAATTTTGCACGCCCAATTTTTCAGTATTTGATTTGTTAAAAAAGTTTGAAATATCCAATAAATGTCGTTCCACTTCATGATTGTGTCCCACTTGTTGTTGATTCTTCACAAAAAATACAGTTTTATATCTTTATGTTTGAAGCCTGAAATGTGGCAAAAGGTCGCAAAGTTCAAGGGGGCCGAATACTTTCGCAAGGCACTGTACATGCAGACAAGGCATCATTCAAATAATGGAGTTTGATACACCTGGTATTGGATATGACTGGAATTTTTTTTTTTTGCTAAATTGCGATTTTCGTAAATTAACTTTATGACAAAAAAAATATGTACAATAGTTTGTCTCAACATTAACTAACATATTCCCCTCAATTGTAATGTTTTTGCATGACTCATTGTGACGTTATAATTACTTAAATTAGCTTCCACCGTAATGTTTTGTCAGCCATCTTTGCTGAAAAAAGTCACCAGGGACGGGTGGCTCGCTTCCAAATTCATCATTGGAACCACTCGATATGATTGGTGATATAAAAACCTTGGGACCCAAATGCATAATGAGTGCTCTAACTCCCCCTGGTGGTGGTCTGGAGTAATGAAGATGTGACGCTGGGTACCTCTAAGTCCCGCTGTGTGGAAACTCGTGTCACCTTTAAAGGAGGAACCACTGTATGTGATAGTGTCTCACCTCCAGAGCATTGCAGATGGACTGGACAGCACTGACGGAGGAGCTGTGAGAGGGACCAAACACCGCCCCGACACCCAGAGCCAACTGGTCACAGGCTGGGAAAGGGACAGTAGAGCGGGACTGTTATTTTCTGCATCCCAAATGGTTCCTTATTACCTTCAGAAAGTATTCACACCCCTTGACTTTTTCCACATTTTATTGTTTTACAGCCTGAATTTAAAATTGAATTTAAAACTGAATTTAAAATTGATAAAATTCTGATTTTCATTCACTGGCAAACACACAATGCCCTATGATGGCAAAGTGGAATTATGTTTTTCAATATTTTTTTTACATTAATAAAAGCAACAAAAAAAAAAGTTTAAAAATGTCTTGTTATTAAGTATTCAACCCCTAAATAAGATCAGGAGTAGAAATTACCTTAACAAGTCACATAATAAGTTGCATGGCCTCAGTCTGTGTGCATTAATAGTGTTTAACATGATTTTTGAATGACTACCTCATCTCTGTACCCCCCACATACAATTATCTGTAAGGTCTCTCAGTCGAGCAGGGAATTTCAAACACAGATTCAACCACAAAGACCAGGGAGGTTTTCCAATGCCCTGCAAAGAAGGGCACCTATTGGTAGATTGGTTAAAATTAAAAATACATTTCAAAACATTGAATATCCCTTTGAGCATGGTGAAGTTATTAATTACACTTTGGATGGTGTATCAATACACCCAGTCACTTCAAAGATACAGGCATCCTTCATAACTCAGTTGCCGGAGAGGAAGGAAACCACTCAGGGATTTCACCATGAGGCCAATGGTGACTTTAAAACAGTCACAGAGTTTAATGGCTGTGATAGGAGAAAACTGAGGATGGATCAACAACATTGTAGTTACTCAACAATACAAACCTGACAGAGTGAAATAAGGAAGACTGTACAGAATGAAAATATTCCAAAACATCCATCCTGTTTGCAACAAGGCACAAAAGTAATACTGCAAAGAATGTGGCAAAGCAATTACCTTTTGTCCTGAATTCTGGGGCAAATCCAACACAACACACTACTGAGCACCACTCTCCATATTTTCAAGCATAGTGGTGGCTGCATCATGTTATGGGAATGCTTGTAATCATTAAGGACTGGGGAGTTTTTCAGGATAAAAAAGAAACGAAGCTAAGGACAGGCAAAATCCCAGAGGAAAACCTGGTTCAGTCTGCTTTCCACCAAAGACTGAGAGATGAATTCCCCTTTCAGCAGGAAAATACCCAAAACACAAGGCCAAATATACACTGGAGTTGCTTACCAAGAAGACAGTGAATGTTCCTGAATGGCCGAGTGACAGTTTTGATTTAAAACTACTTGAACATCTATGGTAAGACCTGACAATGGTGTTCTAGCAATGAACTGGTGCTGACTTTCTGAACCCTCAACAACCACTGTGATTATTATTATTTGACCCTGCTGGTCATCTATTAACATTTGAACATCTTGGCCATGTACTGTTATAATCTCCACCTGGCACAGCCAGAAGAGGACTGGCCACCCCTCATAGCCTGGTTCCTCTCTAGGATTCTTCCTAGGTTTCGGCCTTTATAGAGAGTTTTTCCTAGCCACTGTTCTTCTACACCTGCATTGCTTGCTGTTTGGGGTTTTAGGCTGGGTTTCTATACACTTTGTGACATCAGCTGATGTAAGAAGGGCTATATAAATACATTTGATTGATTGATTGATCAACAACCAATTTGGCACAGCTTGAAGAATAATGTGCAAATATTGCACAATCCAGGTGTGGAAATCTTTTAGAGACTAACCCAGAAAGACACACAGCTGTAATCGCTGCCCAAGTTGATTCTATCATGTATTGAGTCAGGGGGCTGAATACTTATCAAATCAAGATACAGTTGAAGTCAGAAGTTTACATACACCTTAGCCAAATACATTTATACTCCGTTTTTCATAATTCCTGACATTTAAAGTAAAAATTCCCTGTCTTGGGTCAGTCAGCATCACCGATTTATTTTGAGAATGTGAAATGTCAGAATAATAGTAGAGAGAATGATTTATTTCAGCTTTCATTTGTTTCATCACATTCCCAGGGGGTCAGAAGTTTACATACAATCAATTAGTATTTGGTAGCATTGCCTTTAAATTGTTTAACTTGGGTCAAATGTTTTGGGTAGCCTTCCACAAGCTTCCCACAATAAGTTGGGTGAATTTTGGCCCATTCCTCCTGACAGAGCTGGTGTAACTGAGTCAGGTTTGTAGGCCTCCTTGGTCGCACATGCTTTTTCAGATCTGCCCACACATTTTCTATGGGATTGAGGTCAGGGCTTTGTGATGGCCACTCCAATAGCTTGACTTTGTTGTCCTTAAACCATTATGCCACAACTTTGGAAGTATGCTTGGGCTCAATGTCCATTTGGAAGACCCATTTGCAACCAAGCTTTAACTTCCTCACTGATGTCTTGAGATGTTGCTTCAATATATCCACATAATGGTCATTATGGCCAAACAGTTCTATTTTTGTTTCATCAGACCAGAGGACATTTCTCCAAAAAGTACAATCTTTGTCCCCATGTGAAGTTGCAAACCGTAGTCTGGCTTTTTTTATGGCGGTTTTGGAGCAGTGGCTTCTTCCTGAGCTGAGCAGCCTTTAAGGTTATGTCGATATAGGACTCGTTTTACTGTGGATATAGATACTTTTGTACCTGTTTCCTCCAGCATCTTCACAAGGTCCTTTGCTATTGCTCTGGGATTGATTTGCACTTTTCGCACTGAAGTACGTTCATCTCTAAGAGACAGAACACATCTCCTTCCTGAGCGGTATGACAGCTGCGTGGTCCCATGGTGTTTACATTTGCGTACTATTGTTTGTACAGATTAATGTGGCACCTTCAGGCGTTTGGAAATTGCTCCCAAGGATGAACCAGACTTGTTGAGGTCTACAATATTGTGCGGCTTATTTCTTTTGATTTTCCCATGATGTCAAGCAAAGAGGCACTGAGTTTGAAGGTAGGCCTTGACATACATCCACAGGTACACCTCCAATTGACTCAAATGATGCCAATCAGCCTATCAGAAGCTTCTAAAGCCATGACATAATTTTCTGGAAATTTCCAAATTGTTTAAAGGCACAGTCAACTTAGTGTATGTAAACTTCTGACCCCCTTGAATTGTGATACAGTGAATTATAAGTGAAATAATCTGTCTGTAAACAATTGTTGGAAAAATGACTTGTGTCATGCACAAAGTAAATGTCCTAACCAACTTGCCAAAACTATAGTTTGTTAACAAGAAATGTGTGGAGTGGTTGAAAAAAGAGTTTTAATGACTCCAACCTAAGTGTATGTAAACTAGTTTTAATGACTCCAAACTAAGTGTTTGTAAACTAGTTTTAATGACTCCAAACTAAGTGTATGTAAACTCGTTTTAATGACTCCAACCTAAGTGTATGTAAACTAGTTTTAATGACTCCAACCTAAGTGTATGTACACTAGTTTTAATGACTCCAACCTAAGTGTATGTAAACTAGTTTTAATGACTCCAACCTAAGTGTATGTAAACTAGTTTTAATGACTCCAACCTAAGTGTATGTAAACTAGTTTTAATGACTCCAACCTCAGTGTATGTAAACTAGTTTTAATGACTCCAACCTCAGTGTATGTAAACTAGTTTTAATGACTCCAACCTCAGTGTATGTAAACTAGTTTTAATGACTCCAAACTAAGTGAATGTAAACTAGTTTTAATGACTCCAACCTAAGTGTATGTAAACTAGTTTTAATGACTCCAACCTAAGTGAATGTAAACTAGTTTTAATGACTCCAACCTAAGTGTATGTAAACTAGTTTTAATGACTCCAAACTAAGTGTATGTAAACTAGTTTTAATGACTCCAACCTCAGTGTATGTAAACTAGTTTTAATGACTCCAACCTCAGTGTATGTAAACTAGTTTTAATGACTCCAACCTCAGTGTATGTAAACTAGTTTTAATGACTCCAAACTAAGTGAATGTAAACTAGTTTTAATGACTCCAACCTAAGTGTATGTAAACTAGTTTTAATGACTCCAACCTAAGTGAATGTAAACTAGTTTTAATGACTCCAACCTAAGTGTATGTAAACTAGTTTTAATGACTCCAACCTAAGTGTATGTAAACTAGTTTTAATGACTCCAACCTAAGTGAATGTAAACTAGTTTTAATGACTCCAACCTAAGTGTATGTAAACTAGTTTTAATGACTCCAAACTAAGTGTATGTAAACTAGTTTTAATGACTCCAACCTAAGTGTATGTAAACTAGTTTTAATGACTCCAACCTAAGTGTATGTAAACTAGTTTTAATGACTCCAACCTAAGTGAATGTAAACTAGTTTTAATGACTCCAACCTAAGTGAATGTAAACTAGTTTTAATGACTCCAACCTCAGTGTATGTAAACTAGTTTTAATGACTCCAACCTAAGTGTATGTAAACTTCTGACTTCAACTGTAGCTGCAGTACCTGTATTTCTATTTCTTCAACTGTAGAAATATCTTTCTTCCAACTGTTAGAATCTTTCTTCCACTTTCACGTTACAGAGTATTTTAGGAATATCGTTGACAAAAAAATGACAAATAAATACATTTTTATCCCACTTTGTAACACAACAAAATGTGGAATAAGTCAAGGGTGTGAATACTTTCTGAAGTTACTGTATATAGTGCATTACTTTTGACCAGGGCCCTAAGGGGATACAGACAGAGATTTGACCAGGGCCCTAAGGGGATACAGACAGAGATTTGACCAGGGCCCTAAGGGGATACAGACAGAGATTTGACCAGGGCCCTAAGGGGATACAGACAGAGATTTGACCAGGGCCCTAAGGGGATACAGACAGAGATTTAACCAGGGCCCTAAGGGGATACAGACAGAGATTTGACCAGGGCCCTAAGGGGATACAGACAGAGATTTGACCAGGGCCCTACGGAGATACAGACAGAGATTTGACCAGGGCCCTATGGGGATACAGACAGAGATTTGACCAGGGCCCTAAGGGGATACAGACAGAGACTTGACCAGGGCCTTAAGAGGATACAGACAGAGATTTGACCAGGGCCCTACGGGGATACAGACAGAGATTTGACCAGGGCCCTAAGGGGATACAGACAGAGATTTGACCAGGGCTCTATGGGGATACAGACAGAGATTTGACCAGGGCCCTAAGGGGATACAGACAGAGATTTGACCAGGGCCCTAAGAGGATACAGACAGAGATTTGACCAGGGCCCTACGGAGATACAGACAGAGATTTGACCAGGGCCCTACGAGGATACAGACAGAGATTTGACCAGGGCCCTACGGGAATACAGACAGAGATTTGACCAGGGCCCTACGGAGATACAGACAGAGATTTGACCAGGGCCCTACGGGGATACAGACAGAGATTTGACCAGGGAAATGTGGTGCCACTCGGGATAAAACAACTGACAATGTAAAAATACAAATAACAATCCTCCTTACCTCTTCTGGAGGCTTCGAAGCTGTCGAAGAGGTTTATTCTCTGGATGTCGTAGGTCAGTGTGGTGTTGGGCATTAAGGTCCGGTTCCTGTTGATGTTTGTCGCAGCGAATTTAAAGGCCAGCTCCTCCACACTAATGGGCTCATTCTCAAGAGTCTCAAAGATACCCCCTGGAGAAACAGCAGAGAAGAGTGGGACAGGGAGGGGGTGAAAAATATATATCATTATTACAGAAGAAGAAGAAGAATGAGTAGTATGCATTATTTTGTATCATTATCTCTCTTTATCATTCCCGTATGCCTTTGTCCAACCTAAAGTGGTATAACGTGTCACATACTCCCAAGTCGTTTCATCACACAGTGTCACTGAATGACCTATGGAATAGTTCCAGGGGAGATAAATGAGCCAATTGGAAGCTGGGAGTGATTAGAAGAACCGTGATGGTATGAGGGCCAGATTGGGAATTTTGGCAGGACTCTGGGGTTAAAACCCCTACTCTTACGATAAGTGCCATGGGATCTTTAATGACCACAGAGAATTGGGCGATTGGGGAATTTCTTTAGAACAAACAACCAAACAAACAAGTATTGTGACATTCACAACTCTTCCTCCATTAATTAACATCCTTAATTCTCCAGCAGTCAGCTCAATACAAACTAATTATCTACTCTTACCCAATACCCTGAACTATCCTACTCCTTCACTCCTAACCCAATATACCCTCTCCTAGAGAGAGAGAGAGAGAGAGAGAGAGAGAGAGAGAGAGAGAGAGAGAGAGAGAAAGAGAGAAAGAGAGAGAGAGAGAGAGAGAGAGAGAGAGAGAGTCAACGGTAGGCTTCGAGGGGACTCCTATGGTAGGTACACCTATAGCTCATCTCTTGGCAGTAGTACTGTAGACTACTTTATCACTGACCTCAACCCAGAGTCTCTCAGAGCGTTCACAGTCAGCCCACTGACACCCCTATCAGACCACAGCAAAATCACAGTCTACTTAAACAGAGCAATAATCAATCATGAGGCATCAAAGCCAAAGGAACTGAGTAACATTAAGAAATGCTATAGATGGAAGGAATGCAGTTTGGAAACCTACCAAAAAACAATTAGGCAACAACAAATTCAATCCCTTTTAGACAATTTCCTGGGTGAAACGTTCCGCTGTAATAGTGAAGGTGTAAACTTGGCAGTAGAAAATCTAAACAGTATATTTGACCTCTCAGCTTCCCTATCAAATCTAAAAATCTCAAATAGAAAATCGAAGAAAATTAACAATAATGACAAATGGTTTGATGAAGAATGCAAAAATCTAAGAAAGAAATTGAGAAACCTGTCCAACCAAAAACATAGAGACCCGGAAAACCTGAGTCTACGCCTTCACTATGGTGAATCACTAAAACAATACAGAAATACACTACGGAAAAAGAAGGAACAGCATGTCAGAAATCAGCTCAATGCAATTGAAGAATCCATAGACTCTAACCACTTCTGGGAAAATTGAAAAACACTAAACAAACAACATGAAGAATTATCTATCCAAAATGGAGATGTATGGGTAAACCACTTCTCCAATCTTTTTGGCTCTATAACAAAGAATAAAGAGCAAAAACATATACATGATCAAATACAGATCTTAGAATCATCTATTAAAGACTACCAGAACCCACTGGATTCTCCAATTACATTGAATGAGTTACAGGACAAAATAAAAACCCTCCAACCCAAAAAGGCCTGTGGTGTTGATGGTATCCTCAATGAAATTATCAAATATACAGACAACAAATTCCAATTGGCTATACTAAAACTCTTTAACATCATACTTAGCTCTGGCATCTTCCCCAATATTTTGAACCAAGGACTGATCACCCCAATCCACAAAAGTGGAGACAAATTTGACCCCAATAACTACCGTGGAATATGTGTCAACAGTAACCTTGGGAAAATTCTCTGCATTATTATTAACAGCAGACTCGTACATTTCCTCAATGAAAACAATGTACTGAGCAAATGTCAAATTGGCTTTTTACCAAATTACCGTACAACAGACCATGTATTCACCCTGCACACCCTAATTGACAACCAAACAAACCAAAACAAAGGCAAAGTCTTCTCATGCTTTGTTGATTTCAAAAAAGCCTTCGACTCAATCTGGCATGAGGGTCTGCTATACAAACTGATGGAAAGTGGTGTTGGGGGTAAAACACACGACATTATAAAATCCATGTACACAAACAACAAGTGTGCGGTTAAAATTGGTAAAAAACACACACATTTCTTCACACAGGGTCGTGGGGTTAGACAGGGATGCAGCTTAAGCCCACCCTCTTCAACTTATATATCAACGAATTGGCGCGGGCACTAGAAAAGTCTGCAGCACCCGGCCTCCCCCTGCTAGAATCCGAAGTCAAATGTCTGCTGTTTGCCGATGATCTGGTGCTTCTGTCACCAACCAAAGAGGGCCTACAGCAGCACCTAGATCTTATGCACAGATTCTGTCAGACCTGGGCCCTGACAGTAAATCTCAGTAAGACCAAAATAATGGTGTTCCAAAAAAGGTCCAGTCACCAGGACCACAAATACAAATTCCATCTAGACACTGTTGCCCTAGAGCACACAAAAAACTATACATACCTTGGCCTAAACATCAGCGCCACAGGTAACTTCCACAAAGCTGTGAATGATCTGAGAGACAAGGCAAGAAGGGCATTCTATGCCATCAAAAGAAACATAAATTTCAACATACCAATTAGGATTTGGCTAAAAATACTTGAATCAGTCATAGAGCCCATTGCCCTTTATGGTTGTGAGGTCTGGGGTCCGCTCACCAACCAAGACTTCACAAAATGGGACAAACACCAAATTGAGACTCTGCACACAGAATTCTGCAAAAATATCCTCCGTGTACAACGTAGAACACCAAATAATGCATTCAGAGCAGAATTAGGCCGATACCCACTAATTATCAAAATCCAGAAAAGAGCCGTTAAATTCTACAACCACCTAAAAGGAAGTGATTCACAAACCTTCCATAACAAAGCCATCACCTACAGAGAGATGAACCTGGAGAAGAGTCCCCTAAGCAAGCTGGTCCTGGGGCTCTGTTCACAAACACAAACACACCCTACAGAGCCCCAGGACAACAGCACAATTAGACCCAACCAAATCATGAGAAAACAACAAGATAATTACTTGACACATTGGAAAGAATTAACAAAAAAACAGAGCAAACTAGAATGCTATTTGGCCCTACACAGAGAGTACACAGCGGCAGAATACCTGACCACTGTGACTGACCCAAAATTAAGGAAAGCTTTGACTATGTACAGACTCAGTGAGCATAGCCTTGCTATTGAGAAAGGCCGCCGTAGGCAGACATGGCTCTCAAGAGAAGACAGGCTATGTGCTCACTGCCCACAAAATGAGGTGGAAACTGAGCTGCACTTCCTAACCTCCTGCCCAATGTATGACCATATTAGAGAGACATATTTCCCTCAGATTACACAGATCCACAAAGAATTCGAAAACAAATCCAAATTTGAAAAACTCCCATATCTACTGGGTGAAATTCCACAGTGTGCCATCACAGCAGCAAGATTTGTGACCTGTTGCCACGAGAAAAGGGCAACCAGTGAAGAACACACACCATTGTAAATACAACCCATATTTATGCTTATTTATTTCATCTTGTGTCCTTTAATCATTTGTACATTGTTAAAACACTGTATATATATATAATATGACATTTGTAATGTCTTTACTGTTTTGAAACCTCTGTATGTGTAATGTTTACTGTTCATTTTTGCTGTTTATTCACTTTGTATGTTGTCTACCTCACTTGCTTTGGCAATGTTAACATATGTTTCCCATGCCAATAAAGCCCTTGAATTGAATTGAATTGAGAGAGAGAGAGAGAGAAAGAGAGAGAGAGAGAGAGGCATAGAACTAGAGAGAGAGAGAGAGAGAGAGAGAGAGAGAGAGAGAGAGAGAGAGAGAGAGAGAGAGAGAGAGAGAGAGAGAGAGAGAGAGAGAGAGAGAAAGAGAGAAAGAGAGAAAGAGAGAAAGAGAGAGAGAGAGAGAGAGAGAGAGAGAGTCAACGGTAGGCTTCGAGGGGACTCCTATGGTAGGTACACCTATAGCTCATCTCTTGGCAGTAGTACTGTAGAGGGAGAGAAGGATCAGTGGGATCAGAGTGAAGGATCAGTGGGTCTGCTCAGTGCTTAGCATGCCAAGACAGACAGGGAGGGAGGGAGGGCATGGGAGGCTGGGTTCAAACACAACAACTGTTTCCTCTCTTTGGATTAGTTCCAAATGGCAATCTATTGCATTTATAGTGCACTACCAGGGCCCATAGTCCCTTTAAACACAATTATGTATGAGCTAGCAGTGTGTCCCAAAAGAGCTTTGGTCAAAAGTAGTGCACTATATAGGAAATAGGGTGCCATTTGGGACACATTTTTCTCTCTGTACAAAATCTCATTACAAAATCATGGGCATTAAAATGGAGTTGGTCCCCCCTTTGCTGCTATAAAAGCCTCCACTCTTCTGGGAAGGCTTTCCACTAGATGTTGGAACGTTGCTGCTGGGACTTGCTTCCATTCAGCCACAAGAGCATTAGTGAGGTCGGGCACTGATGTTGGGCGATTAGGCCTGGCTCGCAGTCGCCGTTCCAATTCCCCCCAATGGGTTTGAGGTCAGGGTTCTGTTCAGGCCAGTCAAGTTCAGTCAAGTTCTTCCACTTTGATCTCTACAAACCATTTCTGTATGGACCTCGCTTTGTGCGCCCCCTGCATGGCTGTGCTGAAACAGGAAAGGTTATTCCCCAAACGGTTGGCAAAGTTGGAAGCACAGAATCGTACAGAATGTAATTTTAGCGTTAAGATTTCCCTTCACTAGAACTAAGGGGACTAGCCTGAACCATAAAAAAACAGCCCCAGACCATTATTCCTTCTCCACCAAACTTTATAGTTGGCACTATGCATTGGGGCAGGTAGCGATCTCCTGGCATCTGCCAAACCCAGACTCGTCCGTTGGACTGCCAGATGGTGAACCGTAATTCATCACTCCAGAGAAAGCGTTTCCACTGCTCCAGAGTCCAATGGCGGTGAGCTTTACGCCACTCCAGCCGACGCTTGTCATTGGGCATGGTGATCTAAGGCTTGTGTGCGACTGCTCGGTCATGTAAACCCATTTCATGAAGCTCCCTACAAACAGTTCTTGTGCTGACGTAGCTTCCAGAGGCAGTTTGGTACTCGGTAGTGAGTGTTGCAACTGAGGACAGACTCGTTGCACTTCAGCACTCGGCGGTCCCGTTCTGTGAGCTTGTATGGCCTACCACTTCGCGACTGAGCCGTTGTTGCTCCTAGACGTTTCCACTTCACGATAACAGAGCTTACAGTTGACCGGAGCAGCTCTAGCAGGACAGAAATTTTACGAAGTGACTTGTTGGAAAGGTGGTATCCTGTGACGGTGCCACGTTGAAAGTCACTGAGCTCTTCAGTAAGGCCATTCTACCGCCAATGTTTGTCTTTGGAGATTGCGTGGCTATGTGCTCAATTTTATACACCTGTCAGCAACAGGTGTGGCTGAAATCGCTGAATCCACTCATTTGAAGGGGTGTCCACATACTTTTATAAATATAGTGTATCAACGACCAATCATTGCTGAATATGAGCTATAACAGCACTGTATTGGGGACTTCCGTGTCACTATAGAAACGTATTGTACAACTGAATGTAGATACATGTGCAACTGTGTTTAGTTTTGCCCTCTCACTTTGGAGACGGTGTCATGTGACCTTCTGACTGTGTATAAAATGAGAGAACTCATGCCAAAGAGTCCTGCTGCAGCTGGTACCATTGATAGATTTCTAAAGGAGAGGAGAGGAGAGGAGAGGAGAGGAGAGGAGAGGAGAGGAGAGGAGAGGAGAGGAGAGGAGAGGAGAGGAGGAAATAAAACCATAACAAATGGTAGTGAAAATGAGCTGAGACCAGAACCTGTCAGAATTTTATTTAAATTAAACACAATCATTTCTGGTCTGTATACTGCCAGGTTGGTGGGAATGGAGGGGGGGTGGAGGTGGGCAGGCGATGGGAAGAGGAGGAAGGGAAAGGCAGGGGGAGAGGTGGATGGAATGGGGGCAGGAAGGGGGAAGCGAAGGGGGATGAGTGAAAGGGTTTAGGGGTTGATGTAGGTTATGTGGTGGGTGCTCAAGCAGAAAAATCAACAACCACAGCCACAGCCACAGCCACTATCAGCCACAGCCACAACCACAACCAGCCACAACCAGCCACAACCAGCCACAACCAGCCACAACCAGCAACAACCAGCCACAGCCAGCCACATCCACAATCAGCCAGAACCAGCCACAAGCAGCCACAGCCACAACCACAATCAGTCACAGCCACAACCAGCCACACCCACAGCCACTATCAGCCACAGCCACAACCAGCCACAGCCACAGCCAGCCAAAGCAAGCCACAGCCACAACCAGCCACAGCCAAAGCAAGCCACAACCAGCCACAAACAGCCACAGCCACAACCAGCCACAGCCACAGCCACAGCCACAGCCACAGCCCGCCAAAACCAGCCACAGCCAGCCACAGCCACAACCAGCCACAGCCAGCCAGACACAGACACAGACAGCCACAACCAGCCACAACCAGCCACAACAAGCCAAGGCCACAGCCACAACCAGCCAGAGCCAGCCACAGCCACAGCCAGCCACAGCCACAACCAGCCACAGCCAGCCACAACCAGCCACAGCCACAGTCACAACCAGCCACAGCCACAGCCAGCCACAGCCACAACCAGCCAGAACCAGCCACAGCCAGCCACAACCAGACACAGCCCACCAAAACCAGCCACAGCCAGCCACAGCCACAACCAGCCACAGCCAGCCACAGCCAGCCAGACACAACAAGCCCCAGCCAGCCACAGCCACAGCCAGCCACAGCCACAACCAGCCACAGCCAGCCACAGCCAGCCAGACACAACAAGCCCCAGCCAGCCACAGCCACAACCAGCCACAGCCACAAGCAGACACAGCCCACCAAAACCAGCCACAGCCAGCCACAACCAGCCACAGCCAGCCACAGCCACAACCAGCCACAACCAGCCACAACCAGCCACAACCAGCCAGAACCTGCCACAACCAGCCACAACCAGCCACAACCAGCTACAGCCACAACCACTATCAATCACAGCCACAACCAGCCACAGCCACAACCAGCCACACCCACAGCCACTATCAGCCACAGCCAGCCACAGCCACAGCCAGCCAAAGCAAGCCACAGCCACAACCAGCCACAGCCAGCCACAACCAGCCACAGCCAAAGCAAGCCAACGCAAGCCACAACCAGCCACAACCAGCCACAGCCACAACCAGCCACAGCCACAGCCAGCCACAGCCCGCCAAAACCAGCCACAGCCAGCCACAGCCACAACCAGCCACAGCCAGCCAGACACAGACACAGACAGCCACAACCAGCCACAACCAGCCACAGCCACAACCAGCCACAGCCACAGCCACAACCAGCCACAGCCACAGCCAGCCACAGCCAGCCACAGCCACAGCCACAACCAGCCACAGCCAGCCACAGCCACAACCAGCCACAACCAGCCACAGCCACAGTCACAACCAGCCACAGCCACAGCCAGCCACAGCCACAACCAGCCACAGCCACAACCAGCCAGAACCAGCCACAACCAGACACAGCCCACAAAAACCAGCCACAGCCAGGCACAGCCAGTCACAGCCACAACCAGCCACAGCCAGCCAGACACAACCAGCCCCAGCCACCCACAGCCACAACCAGCCACAGCCACAACCAGCCACAGCCACAACCAGCCACAGCCAAAGCAAGCCAACGCAAGCCACAACCAGCCACAACCAGCCACAGCCACAACCAACAACAGCCAGCCACAGCCACAGCCAGCCACAGCCAGCCACAACCAGCCACAGCCACAACCAGCCACAGCCAGCCACAGCCACAGCCAGCCACAGCCAGCCACAGCCAGCCACAGCCACAACCAGCCACAGCCACAGCCACAGCCAGCCACAACCAGCCACAGCCAGCCACAGCCCGCCAAAACCAGCCACAGCCAGCCACAGCCACAGCCAGCCAGACACAGCCACATACAGCCACAACCAGCCACAGCCACAACCAGCCACAGCCACAACCAGCCACAACCAGCCACAGCCAGCCACAGCCAGCCACAGCCACAACCAGAAACAGCCACAGCCAGCCACAGCCACAACCAGCCAAAGCCACAGCCACAGCCACAACCAGCCACAGCTAGCCACAACCAGCCACAGCAACAGTCACAACCAGCCACAGCCACAGCCAGCCAGAACCAGCCACAGCCAGGCACAACCAGACACAGCCCGCCAAAACCAGCCACAGCCAGCCACAGCCACAACCAGCCACAGCCAGCCAGACACTGACACAGACAGCCACAACCAGCCCCAGCCACAGCCACAACCAGCCACAGCCACAACCAGCCACAGCCACAACCAGCCAGACACAGACACAGCCAGCCAGAGCCACAGACAGCCACAACCAGCCACAGCCAGCCACAACCACAGCCAGCCACAGCCAGCCACAACCAGCCACAGCCAGCCACAGCCACAGCCAGCCACAACCAGCCACAGCCACAACCAGCACCAGCCACAGCCAGCCACAGCCAGCCACAGCCAGCCACAGCCAGCCACAGCCAGCCACAACCAGCCACAGCCACAACTAGCCACAGCCAGCCACAACCAGCCATAGCCACTATCAGCCACAGCCACGGCCAGCCACAGCCTCAACCAGCCACAGCCAGCCACAGCCACTATCAGCCACAACCACAGCCAGCCACAGCTAGCCACAACCAGCCACAACCAGCCACAGCCAGCCACAGCCACAACCAGCCACAACCAGCCACAGCCACAACCAGCAACAGCCACATCCAGCCACAGCCAGCCACAGCCAGCCACAGCCACAGCCAGCCACAACCAGCCACAACCAGCCACAACTAGCCACAGCCAGCCACAACCAGCCACAGCCACTATCAGCCACAGCCACGGCCAGCCACAGCCTCAACCAGCCACAGCCAGCCACAGCCACTATCAGCCACAGCCACAGCCAGCCACAGCCAACCAGAGCCAGACACACCCACAGCCAGCCACAGCCAGCCACAGCCAACCAGAGCCAGAGCCAGACACAGCCAGCCACAACCAGCCACAGACAGCCACAACCAGCCAGAGCCAGCCACAGCCACAGCCAGCCACAGCCACAACCAGCCACAGCCACAACCAGCCATAGCCAGCCACAGCCACAACCAGCCAGAGCCACAGACAGCCACAACCAGCCACAGCCACAGCCAGCCAGACACAGACACAGCCAGCCACAGCCAGACACAGCCAGCCACAGCCAGCCACAGACAGCCACAGCCACAACCAGCCACAACCAGCCACAGCCACAACCAGCAACAGCCACAACCAGCCACAGCCAGCCACAACCAGCCACAGCCAGCCACAGCCACAGCCACAGCCACAACCAGCCACAGCCACAACCAGCAACAGCCACAACCAGCCACAGCCAGCCACAGCCACAACCAGCAACAGCCACAACCAGCCACAGCCAGCCACAACCAGCCACAGCCAGCCACAGCCACAGCCACAGCCACAACCAGCCACAGCCACAGCCACGACCAGCCACAGCCTCAACCAGCCACAGCCAGCCACAGCCAATATCAGCCACAGCCACAGCCAGCCACAGCCAACCAGAGCCAGACACAGCCAGAGCCAGCCACAGCCAGCCACAGCCAACCAGAGCCAGAGCCAGACACAGCCAGCCACAGCCAGCCACAACCAGCCACAGACAGCCACAACCAGCCAGAGCCAGCCACAGCCAGCCACAGCCACAACCAGCCACAACCAGCCATAGCCAGCCACAGCCACAACCAGCCACAGACAGCAAAAAACATTTTCAGCCAGCCACAGCCACAGCCAGCCACAGACAGCCACAACCAGCCACAGTCAGCCACAACCACAGCCAGCCACAGCCAGCCACAACCAGCCACAGCCAGCCACAGCCACAACCAGCCACAACCAGCCACAGCCACAACCAGCCACAGCCACAACCAGCCACAGCCACAGCAAGCCACAGCCCGCCAAAACCAGCCACAGCCAGCCACAGCCACAACCAGCCACAGCCAGCCAGACACAGACACAGACAGCCACAACCAGCCACAACCAGCCACAGCCAGCCACAGCCACAGCCACAGCCACAACCAGCCACAGCCACCCACAGCCACAACCAGCCACAGCCACAACCAGCAACAGCCAGCCACAGCCACAACCAGCCACAACCAGCCACAACCAGCCACAGCCACAGTCACAACCAGCCACAGCCACAGCCAGCCACAGCCACAACCAGCCACAGCCACAACCAGCCAGAACCAGCCACAACCAGACACAGCCGACCAAAACCAGCCACAGCCAGCCACAGCCAGTCACAGCCACAACCAGCCACAGCCAGCCAGACACAACCAGCCCCAGCCAGCCACAGCCACAACCAGCCACAGCCACAACCAGCCACAGCCACAACCAGCCACAGCCAAAGCAAGCCAACGCAAGCCACAACCAGCCACAACCACAACCAGCCACAGCCAGCCACAGCCACAGCCAGCCACAGCCAGCCACAGCCACAACCAGCCACAGCCACAGCCACAGCCACAGCCAGCCACAGCCAAAACCAGCCACAGCCAGCCACAGCCCGCCAAAACCAGCCACAGCCAGCCACAGCCACAACCAGCCACAGCCAGCCAGACACAGCCACATACAGCCACAACCAGCCACAGCCACAACCAGCCAAAGCCACAACCAGCCACAACCAGCCACAGCCAGCCACAGCCAGCCACAGCCACAGCCAGAAACAGCCAGCCACAGCCACAACCAGCCAAAGCCACAGCCACAGCCACAACCAGCCACAGCTAGCCACAACCAGCCACAGCAACAGTCACAACCAGCCACAGCCACAGCCAGCCAGAACCAGCCACAGCCAGCCACAACCAGACACAGCCCGCCAAAACCAGCCACAGCCAGCCACAGCCACAACCAGCCACAACCAGCCACAGCCACAACCAGCCACAGCCACAACCAGCCAGACACAGACACAGCCAGCCAGAGCCACAGACAGCCACAACCACAGCCAGCCACAGCCAACCACAACCAGCCACAACCAGCCACAGCCAGCCACAGCCACAATCAGCCACAACCAGCCACAGCCACAACCAGCAACAGCCACAACCAGCCACAGCCAGCCACAGCCAGAGCCACAGACAGCCACAGCCAGCCACAACCAGCCACAGCCACAACTAGCCACAGCCAGCCACAACCAGCCACAGCCACTATCAGCCACAGCCACGGCCAGCCACAGCCTCAACCAGCCACAGCCAGCCACAGCCACTATCAGCCACAGCCAGCCACAGCCAACCAGAGCCAGACACAGCCACAGCCAGCCACAGCCAGCCACAGCCAGCCACAGCCAACCAGAGCCAGAGCCAGACACAGCCAGCCACAGCCAGCCACAACCAGCCACAGACAGCCACAACCAGCCAGAGCCAGCCACAGCCACAGCCAGCCACAGCCACAACCAGCCACAGCCACAACCAGCCATAGCCAGCCACAGCCACAACCAGCCAGAGCCACAGACAGCCACAACCAGCCACAGCCACAGCCAGCCAGACACAGACACAGCCAGCCACAGCCAGACACAGCCAGACACAGCCAGCCACAGACAGCCACAGCCACAACCAGCCACAACCAGCCACAGCCACAACCAGCAACATCCACAACCAGCCACAGCCACAGCCAGCCACAGCCAGCCACAACCAGCCACAACCAGCCACAGCCAGCCACAGCCTCAACCAGCCACAGCCAGCCACAGCCACTATCAGCCACAGCCAGACACAGCCAACCAGAGCCAGACACAGCCACAGCCAGCCACAGCCAACCAGAGCCAGAGCCAGACACAGCCAGCCACAGCCAGCCACAACCAGCCACAGACAGCCAAAACCATTTTCAGCCAGCCACAGCCACAGCCAGCCACAGACAGCCACAACCAGCCACAGCCAGCCACAACCACAGCCAGCCACAGCCAGCCACAACCAGCCACAGCCAGCCACAGCCACAACCAGCCACAACCAGCCACAGCCACAACCAGCAACAGCCACAACCAGCCACAGCCACAGCCAGCCACAGCCAGCCACAACCAGCCACAGCCACAGCCAGCCACAACCAGCCACAACCAGCCACAGCCACCCACAGCCTCAACCAGCCACAGCCAGCCACAGCCAGCCACAGCCAACCAGAGCCAGACACAGCCAGCCACAGCCAGCCACAGCCAACCAGAGCCAGAGCCAGACACAGCCAGCCACAGCCAGCCACAACCAGCCACAGACAGCCACAACCAGCCAGAGCCAGCCACAGCCAGCCACAGCCACAACCAGCCACAGCCAGCCACAACCAGCCATAGCCAGCCACAGCCACAACCAGCCAAAACCATTTTCAGCCAGCCACAGCCACAGCCAGCCACAGCCAGCCACAGCCACAGCCAGCCAGAGCCACAGACAGCCACAACCAGCCACAGCCACAGCCAGTCAGACACAGACACAGCCAGCCACAGCCAGCCACAGCCAGCCACAGCCACAACCAGCCACAGCCAGCCCCAGCCAGGCACAGCCACAGCCACAACCAGCTACAGCCAGGCACAGCCACAGCCAGCCACAGTCAGCCACAGCCAGCCACAGACAGCCACAGCCAGCCACAACCAGCCACAACCAGCCACAGCCACAACCAGCCACAGCCACAACCAGCCACAGCCAGCCACAACCAGCCACAGCCACTATCAGCCACAGCCACGGCCAGCCACAGCCAGCCACAGCCACTATCAGCCACAGCCACAGCCAGCCACAGCCAACCAGAGCCAGACACAGCCACAGCCAGCCACAGCCAGCCACAGCCAACCAGAGCCAGACACAGCCAGCCACAACCAGCCACAGACAGCCACAACCAGCCAGAGCCAGCCACAGCCACAGCCAGCCACATCCACAACCAGCCACAGCCACAACCAGCCAGAGCCACAGACAGCCACAACCAGCCACAGCCAGCCACAACCATAGCCAGCCACAGCCAGCCACAACCAGCCACAGCCAGCCACAGCCACAACCAGCCACAGCCACAACCAGCAACAGCCACAACCAGCCACAGCCACAGCCAGCCACAGCCAGCCACAGCCAGCCACAGCGAGCCACAACCAGCCACAGCCACAGCCAGCCACAACCAGCCACAACCAGCCACAGCCACAACCAGCCACAGCCAGCCACAGCCAGCCACAGCCACTATCAGCCACAGCCACGGCCAGCCACAGCCTCAACCAGCCACAGCCAGCCACAGCCACTATCAGCCACAGCCACAACCAGCCAGAGCCAGCCACAGCCAGCCACAGCCACAACCAGCCACAGCCAGCCACAACCAGCCATAGCCAGCCACAGCCACAGCCAGCCACAGCCACAGCCAGCCAGAGCCACAGACAGCCACAACCAGCCACAGCCACAGCCAGCCACAGCCACAGACAGCCACAACCAGCCACAGCCACAGCCAGCCAGACAGCCACAGCTAGCCACAACCAGCCACAGCCACAGTCACAACCAGCCACAGCCACAGCCAGCCAGAACCAGCCACAGCCAGCCACAACCAGACACAGCCCGCCAAAACCAGCCACAGCCAGCCACAGCCACAACCAGCCACAGCCAGCCAGCCACAGCCAGCCACAGCCACAACCAGCCACAGCCACAGCCAGCCACAGCCACAACCAGCCAAAGCCACAGCCACAGCCACAACCAGCCACAGCTAGCCACAACTAGCCACAGCCACAGTCACAACCAGCAACAGCCACAGCCAGCCAGAACCAGCCACAGCCAGCCACAACCAGACACAGCCCGCCAAAACCTGCATTGCATCGCAGTGCCACTAGAGATTCTGGGTTCGAGTCCAGGCTCTGTCGCAGCCGACCGCGACCGGGAGACCCATGGGGCAGCGCACAATTGGCCCAGTGTCATCCGGGTTAGGGGAGAGTTTGGCTGGCAGGGATGTCCAATCACTCACTAGCGACTCCTGTGGCGAGCTGGGCGCAGTGCACGCTGACATGGTAGCCAGGGGTACGGTGTTTCCTCTGACACATTGGTGCGTCTGGCTTCTGGGTTAAGTGGGCATTGTGTCAAGAAGCAGGTGAGGCTTGGCTGTGTTGTGTTTCGGGGTGGCTCTCGACCTTCGCCTCTCCCGAGTCCGTACGGGAGTTGCATCGATGACACAAGACTGTAACTACCAATTGGATACCATGAAATCGGAGTAAAAAAATTAATAAAAAAAAAGGTTTTATATCTATTGCATCCCAAATGACACCCTAATTCCCTTTATAGTGCCCTACTTTCAATCAGGACACAGGGCTCTGGTCAAAAGTAGTGCCCAAACTATATGTAGGGATTAGGGCGCCATTTGACACACAGCCACTGTGTTACACCCAGGGTTCAAAGAGCAGAACGCTGTGGAAAACATTAGAGTTAAATCCAGGCAGACGAAAGGCCATCAAACGCCTACATAACATGACCAGACTAGAGTGAGACTCTGTGTCTTAGGGCACACTATTTCCTTTATACTACTTTTGACCAGGATATGCGTAGGGAATTGGGCGCCAAACTTGGGGGATGCGAACGTTCTGGAGATCCACCGATCTCCTTTTACACAAACGAGCTAAAACATCTGGATCCAGAGTCTTAGCGTTACTGACAGAGGCAGAAATAAAGCTGTAGGATCTATTCAGTACAGGTGACAATCACATTCACAACCAGCCAGACAAAGACACAAAGACGGCCCTGAACGTGCTCACACTTTTGGTTCAATAAAACAATAGAATATGACAGAGGTTCAATAAAACAATAGAATATGACAGAGGTGTTATGAGTCCTGAGAAAACAAATATCTCAATAATGTAGACATCATCTCAACGCAATCTTGGAATTAGGTCACGTGATCAGATTAGGAATAGTATTTAATTAGCATTTTTTTTTTTTATGTACAAGCTGAAATGTTACTCAAACCTCCCATGTTACTGTCACCTCCCATGTTACTGTCACCTCCCATGTTACTGTCACCTCCCATGTTACTGTCACCTCCCATGTTACTGTCACCTCCCATGTTACTGTCACCTCCCATGTTACTGTCACCTCCCATGTTACTGTCACCTCCCATGTTACTGTCAGCTCCCATGTTACTGTCACCTCCCATGTTACTGTCACCTCCCATGTTACTGTCAGCTCCCATGTTACTGTCAGCTCCCATGTTACTGTCACCTCCCATGTTACTGTCACCTCCCATGTTACTGTCACCTCCCATGTTACTGTCACCTCCCATGCTTCTTTTTATAAGAAACATTAATGTGTTGAAAATCCCAAATAGTTTGCATAGTCAATTTACACACAGCTCTGACACTCTTTTCCCACCAGACATGCCACCAGGAGTCCCTAAAAATCCAGAACAAATTCAAGAAAGCGTACAGTATTATATAGAGCCCTTATTGCATGAAACTCCCTTCCATCTCATATTGCTCAAATAAACAGCAAACCTGGTTTCAAAAAACAGATGAAGCAACACCTCGTGGCACAACGCCTCTCCCCTATTTGACCTAGATAGTTTGTGTGTATACATTGATATGTAGGATACGTGTGCCTTTCACATTTTCTGACGTAGTTCTGTCCTTGAGCGGTTCTTGTCTATCAATGTTCTGTAATATGTCATTCTGAATATGTTTCATGTTTTGTGTTGGACCCCAGGAAGAGATGTTGCTGCTTTTGTAACAGCTAATGGTTGGATCCTAATAAAATACCAAATACCAAAATACAAGTCACCTCCCATGCTACTGTCACCTCCCATGCTACTACTGTCTGTTACCTCCCATGCTACTGTCTGTTACCTCCCATGCTACTGTCTGTCACCTCCCATGCTACTGTCTGTCACCTCCCATGCTACTGTCAGTCACCTCCCATGCTACTGTCAGTCACCTCCCATGCTACTGTCAGTCACCTCCCATGCTACTGTCAGTCACCTCCCATGCTACTGTCAGTCACCTCCCATGCTACTGTCAGTCACCTCCCATGCTACTGTCAGTCACCTCCCATGCTACTGTCAGTCACCTCCCATGCTACTGTCACCTCCCATGCTACTGTTACCTCCCATGCTACTGTCACCTCCAATGCTACTGTCACCTCCCATGCTACTGTCACCTTCCATGCTACTGACACCTCCCATGCTACTGACACCTCCCATGCTACTGGTATCTCCCATGCTACTGTCACCTCCCATGTTAATGTCACCTCCCATGCTACTGTCACCCTCCATGCTACTGTCACCTCCCATGCTACTGTCACCTCCCATGCTACTGTCACCTCCCATGCTACTGTCACCTCCAGAGGTGTAAATCAATTGTTGCATCCCAAATGACACCATATTCCCTTTTTTGTGTACTACTTTGACCAGTGCACTACATAGGGAACAGACACACGCAGTGCTTTCAATAATTAGATCCTCACATCAGACTGATTTCATCTTTTCAGCTCCACACCTCCACATGGGTTTGTTTACGTGTCCATCACTACAATCCACCTGGAAACCGTAGCAACCATCGGGTCATTGGACTTTCTGTGAAAAACTATCTTAGCGGAATTGCTTGTGAAATTATGGTCGATTTTTGAAGGGGATCAGCCAGGGCTTTTTCTTCAGCAGCGCAGCTTCACTCAGCTTCTCCCAGCTTCTCTCAGCTTCTCTCAGCTTCACTCAGCTTCTCTCAACCTCACTCAGCTTCTCTCAGCTTCTCTCAGCTTCTCTCAGCTTCACTCAGCTTCTCTCAGCTTCTCTCAGCCTCACTCAGCTTCTCTCAGCCTCTCTCAGCTTCTCTCAGCTTCTCTCAGCTTCACTCAGCTTCTCTCAGCTTCTCCCAGCCTCTCTCAGCTTCTCTCAGCTTCTCCCAGCTTCTCTCAGCTTCTCTCAGCTTCACTCAGCTTCACTCAGTTTCTCTCAGCTTATCTCAGCTTCTCCCAGCTTCACTCAGCTTATCTTATCTTCTCTCAGCTTCTCTCAGCCTCACTCAGCTTCTCTCAGCTTCTCTCAGCCTCACTCAGCTTCTCTCAACCTCACTCAGCTTCTCTCAGCTTCTCTCAGGCTCTCTCAGGCTCTCTCAGCTTCTCTCAGCTTCACTCAGCCTCACTCAGCCTCACTCAGCCTCACTCAGCCTCACTCAGCCTCACTCAGCCTCACTCAGCCTCACTCAGCCTCTCTCAGCTTCTCTCAGCATCTCTCAGCTTCTCTCAGCTTCTCTCAGCTTCACTCAGCATCTCTCAGCATCTCTCAGCTTCTCTCAGCATCTCTCAGCATCTCTCAGCTTCTCTCAGCTTCACTCAGCTTCTCTCAGCATCTCTCAGCATCTCTCAGCTTCACTCAGCTTCTCTCAGCATCTCTCAGCTTCTCTCAGCATCTCTCAGCTTCTCTCAGCTTCACTCAGCTTCTCTCAGCATCTCTCAGCATCTCTCAGCTTCACTCAGCTTCTCTCAGCTTCTCCCAGCCTCTCTCAGCTTCTCTCAGCTTCTCTCAGCTTCACTCAGCTTCACTCAGCTTCACTCAGCTTCACTCAGTTTCTCTCAGCTTCTCCCAGCTTATCTCAGCTTCTCCCAGCTTCACTCAGCTTCACTCAGCTTCACTCAGGCTCTCTCAGCTTCACTCAGGCTCTCTCAGCTTCACTCAGCTTATCTTATCTTCTCTCAGCTTCTCTCAGCCTCACTCAGCCTCACTCAGCTTCTCTCAACCTCACTCAGCTTCTCTCAGGCTCTCTCAGGCTCTCTCAGCTTCTCTCAGCTTCTCTCAGTCTCACTCAGCCTCACTCAGCCTCACTCAGCCTCACTCAGCCTCACTCAGCCTCACTCAGCCTCACTCAGCCTCTCTCAGCTTCTCTCAGCTTCTCTCAGCCTCTCTCAGCTTCTCTCAGCTTCACTCAGCTTCACTCAGCTTCTCTCAGCTTCTCTCAGCTTCTCTCAGCTTCTCTCAGCCTCTCTCAGCTTCTCTCAGCTTCTCTCAGCCTCTCTCAGCTTCTCTCAGCTTCTCTCAGCCTCTCTCAGCTTCTCTCAGCTTCTCTCAGCCTCTCTCAGCTTCTCTCAGCTTCATTCTTCTAGATCTATTCAGATGAACACACACACACACACGCACAAACACACACACACAAGCTCTGGTTGTAGGGTACATTGATTCTAAACTAAGGTCTCCCATGCTACTGTCACCTCCCATGCTACTGTCACCTCCCATGCTACTGTCACCTCCCATGCTACTGTCACCTCCCATGCTACTGTCACCTCCCATGCTACTGTCACCCTCCATGCTACTGTCACCTCCCATGCTACTTTCACCTCCCATGCTACTGTCACCTCCCATGCTACTGTCAGTCACCTCCCATGCTACTGTCAGTCACCTCCCATGCTACTGTCAGTCACCTCCCATGCTACTGTCAGTCACCTCCCATGCTACTGTCAGTCACCTCCCATGCTACTGTCTGTCACCTCCCATGCTACTGTCACCTCCCATGCTACTGTCTGGATCTGGATCCAGAGATCTGGATCCAGAGTCTTAGCGTTACTGACAGAGGCAGAAATAAAGCTGTAGGATCTATTCAGTACAGGTGACAATCACATTCACAACCAGCCAGACAAAGACACAAAGACGGCCCTGAACGTGCTCACACTTTTGGTTCAATAAAACAATAGAATATGACAGAGGTTCAATAAAACAATAGAATATGACAGAGGTGTTATGAGTCCTGAGAAAACAAATATCTCAATAATGTAGACATCATCTCAACGCAATCTTGGAATTAGGTCACGTGATCAGATTAGGAATAGTATTTAATTAGCATTTTTTTTTTTTTATGTACAAGCTGAAATGTTACTGTCACCTCCCATGTTACTGTCACCTCCCATGTTACTGTCACCTCCCATGTTACTGTCACCTCCCATGTTACTGTCACCTCCCATGTTACTGTCAGCTCCCATGTTACTGTCACCTCCCATGTTACTGTCAACTCCCATGTTACTGTCACCTCTAATGTTACTGTCACCTCCCATGTTACTGTCACCTCCCATGTTACTGTCACCTCCCATGTTACTGTCACCTCCCATGTTACTGTCAGCTCCCATGTTACTGTCACCTCCCATGTTACTGTCAGCTCCCATGTTACTGTCACCTCCCATGTTACTGTCACCTCCCATGTTACTGTCACCTCCCATGTTACTGTCACCTCCCATGTTACTGTCACCTCCCATGTTACTGTCACCTCCCATGTTACTGTCACCTCCCATGTTACTGTCACCTCCCATGTTACTGTCACCTCCCATGTTACTGTCAGCTCCCATGTTACTGTCACCTCCCATGTTACTGTCACCTCCCATGTTACTGTCACCTCCCATGCTTCTTTTTATAAGAAACATTAATGTGTTGAAAATCCCAAATAGTTTGCATAGTCAATTTACACACAGCTCTGACACTCTTTTCCCACCAGACATGCCACCAGGAGTCCCTAAAAATCCAGAACAAATTCAAGAAAGCGTACAGTATTATATAGAGCCCTTATTGCATGAAACTCCCTTCCATCTCATATTGCTCAAATAAACAGCAAACCTGGTTTCAAAAAACAGATGAAGCAACACCTCGTGGCACAACGCCTCTCCCCTATTTGACCTAGATAGTTTGTGTGTATACATTGATATGTAGGATACGTGTGCCTTTCACATTTTCTGACGTAGTTCTGTCCTTGAGCGGTTCTTGTCTATCAATGTTCTGTATTATGTCATTCTGAATATGTTTCATGTTTTGTGTTGGACCCCAGGAAGAGATGTTGCTGCTTTTGTAACAGCTAATGGTTGGATCCTAATAAAATACCAAATACCAAAATACAAGTCACCTCCCATGCTACTGTCACCTCCCATGCTACTGTCACCTCCCATGCTACTGTCTGTTACCTCCCATGCTACTGTCTGTCACCTCCCATGCTACTGTCTGTCACCTCCCATGCTACTGTCAGTCACCTCCCATGCTACTGT